>NW_023601543.1:27601448-27697679 GCF_014898055.3 Talpa occidentalis
AAAAAAAAAAAAGTGAAACTAGATCCATACTTAACTCCATAGATAAAAATTAATTCAAAATGGATTAAAAATTTGCATGTAGGACCTGTAACCATAAAATTCTTTTTTTTTTAAGTTTTTTTTTTAATTTTATAGAGGCATGTTTATTTATTTATTTATTTATTTATTTGCTTGTTTTTTTTTTTTTTTTTTTTTGTTTATACATGCACTGGGTACAGTCAGAAGCGCGGGAGGGTGAGAGAATTCACCAGAGCCGAGCAGGGAGCAGAGCAGGCAGAAGGACCAAAGTACCTTGAGGGAGCAGCGGGCCGCAGGAGAGGTCTGCATGCCATGTGGGACCCTCCTCTGGTGGCTGGGGAGCAGCCGGGGATCGAACTGGTGCCGCAGAGGCTGCGGGCAGGTTCGCAACCCAGCGCTCAACCGCTGCGCCACCGGGGAGGCCCTAACCATAAAATTCTTAAAAGAAAATAGGGGATGCACTACTAGACATCAACCACAAAGACATATTTGGAGATTCAGATCAATGGCAAAGAAAGTTAAAACAAAAATGAATAAGTGGAATTATATCAAGCTAAAAAGCTTTTGTACCACAATAAAAATTATCACAAATAACAAAAAGGCAACCTACAAACTGGGAGAAGATATTTGCACATCACATGTCTGACAAGGGATTAATTTCCAAAATATATAAAGTACTAGCACAACCCAAAAACAGACAACCCAGTCAAAAAATGTACAAATGAGCATGATCCCTTCCAGCACCATCCATGTTGCTGCAAATTGCATGTGTTTATCTTTTATGAATGCTGAGTAATATTCCATGGTGTATGTGTACCACATCTTCATGCTCAGTGAAATAAGCCAGAAAGAAAAAGAAAAATACCGGATGGTCTTACTCATAGCAGGAATCTAGAAAACTTAAATAAGGGACCAGGAAAAAGATAACTATAAGAAAGAATATATCAAAATCAACAAATAACTATGAACAAGAGACACTCTATGGGGTGTGGGGGCAGGGAAAGGAGGGATTGGGGTAAAAATAAGGGGGTTGTAATTGTATGGGGAATATAAAAATAAAATTTAAATTTAAAAAAATGTACAAATGGCATAAATAGACACTTTTCCAAAGAAGACATTCAGATGGTCTACAGGTGCATGAAAATTTGTCAACATCACTTATTATAAAGAAAATGCAAATAAAAACCACAATAAGTCATCACCTCTCCCCTCTGAGAATGGCCTTTATGAAAAAGAAAGGAAGCAACAAGTGTTGGTGAGGGTGTGAAGAAAAGGGAACTCTCATCCACTGTTAGCGGGAATGCAATTTGGTGCATCCTTTTTGGAAAAGAGCATGAAAAAATTAAAAATTCCTCATGATGCAGCAATACCACTTCTAAGTATTTATCCAAGGAATATGAAAACACTAATACGAAAAGATTTATGCACTCCCATATTCATAGCAACACTAGCAATGATTGCCAGTTGTATATTATTCTGATTTCCTACAACTTTTCTCAACTTTATTAGTTTTCACAGATTTTTTAAATTGGATTTCTTAAGATTTTCTATACACAATACCATGTCATCTGTAAATAGGCATAGTTTTACTTCTTCATATCCAATCTGAATGTTTCATATTTCTTTTCCTTGCTTAATTGCGCTGACTAGAACCTCCAGTGTCTTGTTGAATAGAAGTGGCAACGATATCCTTGCCTATTCCTGTTTTTACGGGTACAGTCTTTCACAGTGAGTATGATTTTGGCTGTGGGGTTTTCATAGATGCTTTTTAACAGACGAAGAAAGTTCTCTTCTATTCCTAGTTTGCTGAGTGCTTGTTACATTTTGGGTGTTACATTCTGTTAAATACTTTTTCTGTGTATATTGGGTCACTGAGATAATAGTGCAATTTTCTTTAACTCTATATGATGTATTAATCGATCGTTGGATATCAAAACAAGTTTGTATCTCTGGGCTATATTCCACTTGGTTATAGTGTTTATTTATTTATTTTTTTTTTAATCTTTTTTTTTTTTTTTAATAGATGCATGCTTTATTTATTTATTTGTTTGCTGGTTTGTTTGTTTTGTTTTTATTTATACGAGCACTGGGTACAGTCAGAAGCGCGGGAGGGTGAGAGAATTCACCAGAGCCAGAGTGGGGAGCAGAGCAGGCAGAAGACCGAAGTACACTGCTGAGGGGAGCAGTGGGCGGCAGGAGAGGTCTGCGCGCCATGTGGGACCCTCCTCCGGTGGCCGGGGAGCAGCCGGGGATCGAACCGGCGCCGCAGAGGCCGCGGGCAGCTTCGCAACCCAGCGCTCAACCGCTGCGCCACCGGGGAGGCCCTGGTTATAGTGTTTAATTCTTTTTATATGTTATTGGATTCAGTTTGCTGGTATTTCGTTGACTATTTTTATGTACACATTCATAAGACATATTGGCCTTAGAGTGATTTGGGAAATATTCACTCAGCCTATTTTTGGAATTATTTGTTATATTTATGTACTCTTTGGGGGGCCCATAAACCCCAGAATCAGGACCCTTACTCTAAATTTTCCTTAGGATGAGGAGAAAGGATTCAGAATACTGAGTCTCATCCTATTCTATGATCAATAAAACACTACTAAGGCACAACTAAAATTTAGCCTATTACAAAATCTAAATGTCTTTTTCTAACAATTTCCTTAACCTCCATTTCTTCTTCATCGAGCTACCTAAAACCACAATCTATATTTTAATCATTTCTTTCTCTATTGTGTTTTTTCTTCATATCCAAACCATCTTCTCTCTCTGAAATGCCTCAAAATGTTTCTGTTAAAATTTTCCTCCATTCTCGTTACCATGGCCACCTTACTCAATTCCTCTTCAGAACTCTTCACTGACTCCCAAATTGCTTGCTATAAAGAATGGAACCTTATTATCCTTATCTGAAAAGCTCACTGTCACATCACTGCTTCCATATCTTATTTCTTCTCTTCCCACAATGGTTGGCTAAGGATGTGACTCATGCAGTTCAAGGCTGTGTACTGAAGGCACTCATCATCTTCTGATTTTTTTTTCAATGGAAAGTCCTAGCACTAGGATGCAAGAAGCTGGTTCTGTCATAGGCTCAAAGAGATGTCACTGTGAACAAACTCATACTGCAATTCTCCTTTGTTACTTTTGGATGTCACTATTATTTGGAATGCTATTACCCTTATTCTCTGCTAACCTTTGTTCATCTATCTAACCAGCTTCTTCCCTTCCGCTTTCAAATCTACCTAAAAATGTTTTTGATTTTGAAAGTATTTCCTCCGGTTTCACTTTTGGATAAGATTAGTGATTAATTCATAAATTCAGCTGTCAACACTTGTCCCCAGAACATTTTTCACTCCATCCCCCTGTGCAACAGATAATTTCAGGTTGTAGGAGTCTACCCTGGTTCCTTTCATTAAAATTGCAAACTAAATAGAAGTCTAAATATAGATATTTCTTACTAAGGCCATTTGATTACTTGTCAATCTTTTAACCACAGGCTTATAATCTTCAACCAGGCTTTGTAGTAATATTACTTAAAGACTGTCTTTAAATAGGAAATATGCATAGGTAAATGATGGGATAAAAGAACACTGAACAATTCTTTTTAACTTTCAACAGGTAAGCTTATTCTTTATTTCTTTCAGCAAAAATTTCTACAAGCCAAATGTAGCTATTAGAAACAGTCAGCATAATAAAACCACATCCTGCCCAGGTAGATGTGTCACTGTAATATTGTTTTGTTTATCAAGTGGTTATACAAATTCCCTATAATGATGACTCTCTAAAAAAAAGCACTTCCCCCATCAACACATGTGATGATAGCTTCTTCTATAATGAAAATACCTGATCCTGTGCTGTTTATACCAAGTACAGAAGAGGAAGCATTAAATTGAACTGTAAATAGTCTTAGTAATGCTCATTTGTCCTAGAACCAAGTATAAATTTCCATTCAATTACCTCCTCATGGCATTCTTAACATATTTTCTAATCACCTCTCCCTCCCTCCAAGCAATCATACAACTATTCCCCCCAAGACACACTCAAAACCTAGCCTTCCTTATTATTGAAATAAAATAAAGCTTGAGGTGCATGTTGTGTGCGTAGTAATTCCCACATTTCTCTTTTGGTATCTATAGGCTTGTGTATGAACAGAAGTCTTAGCAAAAGTTTCAATAAAGCAAAATTTTGCTCTAATAGATAGTTGTAGGTCCTCTGAATTTGGTATAACAATAGGTGAGAAGAGTGGGAAGGTAGAGTGGCAGGTTGCCAATTTCTTTTTGGACAATTTGAATTTTAGAATCTGGCAGAATATTGTGAAGCTGTCCAGCAAGATGTTTGAATGCCAGTATATTTGTATTTTGCAAGCTTTACATTTTACACCAAAATACCAGGCACATATTTTTAGATATATACAGCGTTGGTCAAAATATAAAGTATGAGACTGCTATGGGGTAATAGAAATAATATGTGAAAAAATAAATTAATGAATTGCTATTATTTTTTGTTTTGAAATTTGTCCGTGGTTTAGTCTTTGCTCCTTAAAATGCAAAAGTTTGGAAGCATTTGCCTGTAGATACTTTTGGTCTCACAGTGTTTTATGTAACAAAATATTAACTTACATCCATACAATTATGACACCATGAGAAATACTCCACTTTACTCACTCTTTTCCAGAAGCAACAATTATTATCTCTGCAATATTTTTATCTAAACATTTCCTCTGAGCTCTAGAGTTCAGCTACTTTTCCAGGAAGCTGAAATCTGAAGGATGGTCTTACAGATATAATAAAGGATGTTTAATCATCTTTGAGAATTAAGCACATCATATATTTAATGATACTAATAAAGTCAATAAAACTGGATAATATAATTGTCTCTCACCCAAAAGAGATGTCCTTTTTACACATCTACCATTACCTAGGTAATTTAGGCAAAAAGCTTCTGCTTTTACATGAATTACTTTGAATTGTTATGTGGTTGTTTTCAGCCTGAATTGTCCAGATTGATATAGTATGGGCCCATGAAAGAAAAGCAGGCTGCCTTCAAATAGACGTGGGAGTGGGATTTTATGCATTAGGTGTATGTCATTCATCACTGCTGCCTTTGATGTTTGCAAAGAATACCTTTTGTGGAGAACACAGGAAACATGGTACATAGAAGCACTTAGGGATCTTTACACCCAAATCTAAATGATAATAATGGGACACAGATTACTCTATAGGCTTTGATGAAGAAGTACACTGCCCAGACCAAATATTATAGTGATCCTAGCTTCACTTCTGTGTTGGTTACTTTCTGGAACCATATTAGATATATGTGCAACAGATATTATGCCAAATATTAGTCAAAAATGGAAATTTAAAGCAAAGTTTAATAAATGAATTAAAAATAAGATGATCATATGGTCTATAATTCTTCACCCTATACCATCTTAGCATGGGGAACCTTTGTGCAAATGGTCAAGTAAATGTGACAAGTCCCATACCACACTCCAGTCAAGGATCAGATTATCTTGAATCTAGTTAAAAACAAGCCATAAAGTCTGAAAAGTTTTGCAAGTTGTAATATTTCAGTTAAACTAAGGATACATTTGTGAACAAAACCACGAAGATAACACACATGTTCCCTATGTGTTCTGAGCCCACTGATCTTGAACTTCTAAGGAAACTTCAGCGACTTTGGCCAAGGCTGTTGTGCCCTCTTTGGGCTGGGGTTGACAGGGAAACTATGAGCAGTTTCGTCCCAGCTACAGCAATGGTCCTCTGATTCCATACCACTTGCCAAAATTTAGCCTGGAAACCATACAAAATATTAAGGAATTGTCTTGCCCTGTCAATTTGGCCCACAGTGACAGGTCACAACATGATAGCTTGAATTCAAAAGCAGTCTGTATTTTCTATATGCTTGCACATTACTAACAAGTTCATATTTGATAAACCATAGCTTCTGAAATGCAGTTTTTAAATGTGTACTCATCTCCCAATAATACTATGATAGAGAATATATGCAGTCAGCTAATGAATTAGGAATGACCTCAGCAATATGTAGAGTTGGTTCACAATAGAGATCATGATCATATTGAAATAGTCAGTCTGGCCCCGAGGGATAGAAGGATGACTAGTTAGCTATATGAAGACTTTTCATGACACAAAGAAAGCATTTTCAAGTTAAGCTAGAGCCTGAATCAGGTTGGAAAATATAAAGACATTCCATTGTCCAGGCTAGAAATTCTTAGCTGTAATTACAGCAATAAACAGTGAGTCTATCACTGGAGTCATATGGTCTGATGGTTAATCTGTATTTAAAATGAGTGATAATGCTCATAATCATCAACATTTTTGAGACAGGCTCTAAAGTCCTGCAGAATATAAGCTTGGCTGTGGTGCTGTATTAAGAAAAACCCAGCAGCTATTTCTGATGTGTATAAGAACATCAAAGGTAGAAAAAGCAGTAATAATAGGCAAGGCTGATGTTTTAGGAGCGGGATTACACATATTCAGGCTTGGACACTGAGATAAGCTGATGGAAAAAGTGTGCAAAACTTTGATTTTTCAGAACTAGAAAGAGGAAAGACACAATTTTACATAGTATAATTTTAAAATTATTTACCCTAGTACTCCGCCATGTATAGTAGCTTTTATATCATCAGTTCAACTTGTAACTTGCTCAACAAATATGGCCTTGAATTTGAGCTTTCAGAGAAAGTTGAATTTCCCTATTTTAACTTCTCTTAGGTTTACTTCCTGCAATGGTTAACTTTATTGATCAACATGACTAGGCTACTGGTGCACAGATACTAGATCATTCTGGGTGTTTCTTTGAGGACATGTGTTTTGGACAAGTTTAATTTAACCAGTAAAATGAGTAAAACTGATTGCTTTCCTTATTGTGAGTGGCCCTCATCTGCCCAGCTGAAGTCCTGAATAGAGCAGAAAGGCCGAGCTTCCTTTTAGCAGGAGAGAATTGCTCCTGTCTGGCTGTTTTCAAACTGCAATATTGCCTTTGTCGTCTTTGGACTCAAACTGAAACTGCAGCTATTCCTGGGTCTTGAAGTTGCTGGACTTCAGACTGGAACCATGTTATCAGCTCTCCTGCTTCTCACATTTTCAGACTTAGACTAGAAATATACCATTGGCTCTTCTATATCATGAGCTTCCAGACTTGCTGATCTTGGAACTTGTCAACCTCCAAAATCTCGTGACCTTTATAATAAGGTATGAGTCAAAGCCTTTATCAAATATATATTATATATAAAATAAAGGATTTTATATAACTATTATATTACATATAATAAGTATACGATATAAAAAGTATACATATACTTTATAGATGTACATGTGTATACACATATACATGTGTGTGTGTATGTGTTTTTGCTGTGTTTCTCTGGAGAACCCTCACTAATACAATTCCCAATGCCTTTTGAGCCATGCCCATCCTTTTATCCTTCCTTTCAGTTCACAGAAAGAGGTGTCCCTATTATCTGAATGCAGACCTTCCATTTGGATTTTATCTTCAACCCTGTCTCCAACCTCTCTCTCTCCCTTAGTTCCTTTCTGTATGGTTTCAATCGTATATAGGTCTTTCCTATCTAAACAAAAACCATTGTTTGGGTTCTAATACTAATAGTCTACTCACATAAGAGCTCATCAAAGCTCCCATCTTATGCCCTTCTTTTGTATTGCTATATTTCACAAGAAGTTGTAAATATCTGTGTCTTCATTGCTTCAGTGCCTACATGATACTTACTCTGCAATCAGGCTTTTGTCCCCACCTAGTGAAAGTGGTTTTCCAGAAAGTTTACCAGCCACCAATTTACCAAATTACTGGAATCTAGGAACAGAGGTCAGACTGCAGTAGACTGAGTATCACAAGAGAAGTGAAGAATTGGTGACAGTAAAAGCATTCTTTTGGACAACAAAGAGTAAAGAAACAAGGAATGAAGTCTAGTAAGGGACAGCAAGTGGGATGGAGTATTATTTGCCTCAGTAAGAAAAAACTGCCAAGTCTACTGAGAAAACACTAGCAAAAGAGTGTAATTGGTAGAGTAAGAACCAGGAGTTGAAAAGGGAGAGAACCTGTTCAAAACACTTAGAAAATGACTCTTTCATAAACAGAGTGAACAGAGCATTGGTGCCTGGAATATCTATCACTATTTCCCCAACTGTAATATATAATCTTCCTAACACTGTTATCACGGAAATAAGAAATTGTTTGATTCTGCTGCTAATTGTATTTCCCCATATGAATAAGCTTTATATCCTAACTAGGTGTAGTTAGAGAGCATGCTACTCTCTTTAGCTATGCTAAAGGTTTAAATAAGGTTTTTGTGATCTGGTCTGTAGATTGAACCACCACTTATGACATTGTTTCTATAGGAAATTCTCTCTCTCTCTTTTTTTCTCTCTCTCTCTCAATCTCTCCCCCACCCTCTTCTCTCTCCTCTCTATCTCCTTCTGTCCAAACTGAGAACTGTCTGTTGATGGCTACAAGGTTGCCTACCCTAGTCCAATGACACCAACATTGGAAAAAACAAACTTGGAAACTCATATAGAGAAATTGCTTTTAAAGAAAGCAATTGGGTGCTTTTAAAACCACCCAAGAAAACCAGTCTTACTGATTTGTAGGCACAGTTCAGTTTAACCCAAAAGTAGAATTACTCAGTTTATTTGGCTTTCTTATTCACCACCCCTGATTCCAAATAACTATTAAGTTTCCCCTTAAATACATTTCATCTTCTCAGTAGAAATGTTATCTCCCTTTGAGGAAAGTTCAAGTAATGGATCACAGGATCTAAAGGCAATATCAATGAGGATTTCCAAAGATCATTTTGAACAATGTATAGTCACTTCAATTTATAAACTCCGAGGGTGCTGCTTTGAAGGTGTGAGAAAGTTTAAGTTCTGATATATTTGTTTGAAATTCTTTTAAAGCATAGATTTTTTGGAGTGTTTATTAGTTGTCTTTTCAGGGACTGTTTCATTGTCTGCTCAGTTAGATTTTAAGTGCTAAGAGACAGGAAATGTAGTTTCTTTTTCTTTTCTTTCCATTTTTAATTTTTTAACAAATTACATATGCTCATTGAGTAAATTAGATTTACATCTTTGTATCTGCTGCAGTGGTTATAGGTTCAAACGTTTACAAATATACACTTTCACACTCTGTCCACCACCAGTGCCCCAACAATCCTCCACCATATTCTGTTTGGCCCCTTTCCTGCCACTGTCCATCATACCACCCTCCCTCTTTGGTTGCTTCAGTCACATTTTTCTGACCCACTCCTCTGTTCCTGGGCATTTATGCTGTTTCCATAACTTAGCTATTGTAAATAGGGCTACAGCGAACATAGGAGTACATATATCATTTTGAATTAGTATTTTTGTCTTTTTTGGGTAGATACCTAGGAGTGGAATGCTGGGTCACATGGTAGATCCATTATTAATCTTTTGAGGAACCTCTATACTATTTTCCATAGGGTTGGACTAGTCTACATTCTCACCGAAAATATACGAGGGTTCCTTTTCCTCCACACCTTTGCATGTGACCATTCAGTCTCTTCAACACCCTTTGTTGGAGACTCCTGTCTCTAGTGTACAAGCTTGTCTCCCTTGTTGTAGATTAAATGTCCAGAGATGTGCAGGTATATTTCTGGGCTCTGAATTCTATTCCATTAGTCTGTGTATCTCTTTTTGTCTCAGTACCATATTGTTTTGATTACTATAGCTTTGTAGAATATTGTGAAGTCTGAATGTGTGCCATGCTTCCTCTTTTTTTGTCAGGATTCTTTGGTTATTCATGTTCTTTTATGGCTGCATATGAGTTTGAGCATTGTTTCTTCTATTTCTTGAAGAATGTCATTGGAAACGTGATAGGGATTGCAATGGACCCAAATATCACTTTGGGCAAGATGGCCATTTTAACAATATTTGTTAATAATATCTGTTCTTCCAACCCATGAGCAGGGAATATCTTTCCATTTCCTTGTATCTTCTATTTCTTTTAACAATGTCTTATACTTTCTATTGCATAAGTCCTTCACCTATTTTGTTAAGTTTACTCCTAGATATTTAACTCTTTTTTTGCTGCAATTGTGCATGCAATTGTTTTCTGGATTTCTTTCTCTTCAAACTCACTGTTGTACATAGAAACACCACTGATTTTTGCAGATTGATTTTGTAGCCCTGCCACTTTGATGAATTGATTTATTATTTCAATTAGTTTTTAGTAGAGTCTTTAGGAGGGCTTTCCATGTGTATTATCATATCATATGCAAATAATGAAAGTTATACTTCTTCCCCAGCTTGTATTCCTTTTATGTCCTTCTCTTGCCTGATTGCTCTAGTAAGTAGTTCCAACACTACATTGAATATTAACAGTGAAAGTAGATATCTTTTTCTTGTAGCAGATCTTAGAGAAAAAGTTTTTAGTTTTTCACCATTGAGTATAATGTTGGCTGTGCGTTTATTCTATATGGCCTTTATTATGTTGAGGAATGTTCCATCTATCCCCACGTTTTTTGAGGGTTTTTATTTGGTGCCTCACAAAGAGTCAACAGTTAATGAATGGCTTAGATCAATAATTAACATGATGTTTTTCTCCTGAGTCTGGTATTTATGAATTAGGAATGTAAATAGTAAATCTCATCTTAGTTATTTTGAACAGAACATAGTACATGTAATTAAAAAAATGCAAAAAATAGAAGGATCATATCAAATGGATGATGGCACAGTGTCAAAGTTAGCTTTTAATACAAACCAAATGAAAGGAAATAGAGAAGACTCTAAAAGATAGAAAGACCTTTTGAACATAAGAGCAGAACCACATACTGAAAATTTACAACTCTGTCAGACAATTTGTATGTAACTCTCATTCTGCAAACTACTTCACCTTTCTCTCTCAACTCACAAGCCTTCCCAGGTGACCCAGGAGAGATCCTGTTGACTAGCTCCACATATGACATTTAATTAATCAGCTCTTACATCATTTCTTTGCTGGAAATGTTTAAAGATCTTAAAAACAAACTTAGTACTTAACGTCAATTTCTGTAGTTTTTTTCTAAATTGCTCTGACCATATCCCAGAGTGACTTTCCCCCAATTTATAAAACTACATCAAAATGCTGGTTAATAATACTAGTACCCCAATGAAAAAAAAAATCGCACAGATTGATATTTTAATATCTATGTCATTTCCCTTAAAACATGCAAATGAAATCTGAATTGTTATTGAAAGGATAAAATGAAAAATGATGATGTTGGCAAGAACAAGAGTACGAATATTCATGAAGAAGGACAAGCATATATTTCCCTAAAATGTAGTGCTCTCCTTCCCAGGGGAAGCCATCTGGCCTCTTTGATTGCTAGTTAAAACCAATTAGCACAAAATGGGGCTACTACCTTATTGGGTTTCACCACAAGCCTCTGGTTTCATCCTTAATCTTATGGTTTCCTCTTATATGTTTTCTGTTAATAGTACAAATTGAAAACAACAACAGTAACAACTCATGTTTAAGCAGGATACAGTCCACCAGGACTAAAGCAAACACTCCTCATTAATATCTATAATCATTTCTTTATCCCAGAGAGGCAGAGATGACAACAACTCAAGCCTGCTCACACACAAACTGTCCAACTGCCACTGGAACAGCCAGGCAGTCAGCTAACTGCTTACTCTTTTGTCTAGACTGCCAGCACCTGCGGTCCTGGGAGTCTCTCATGTGGAGTGGCAATAGTGTCAGAAACACTGATGACCCTGATATCACACACATTGAGTCGTGATGATACTGGAGTGAAAGAAGTTTGCATTGTTTTAAAATTGAAGTCAACATATCTACACATTACAATCACTGGTGCATAACTCTAAATCCCCCAAAACTGTTTATTTTCTCAGTATTTTTTGGTCTAAGCTTCTTCCCCTGAACTGCTTACTATTGAAATTTGTTCTCTCCTTGGTCCAAATTTTCTTCTTAATAAAACATTTTCCCCCTGGTTATTGTTCTATCAGTCACCTCTTACTTTCTCTAGTACATGAGCCATCGTCACTTCTTCAGAGATTCCTTATTGTTTTATAAGTTAATTTATTCTTCTGGAGAAGATAAAAAGATATAATCAGATATGTCCACTATCAAAAAAGAAAATAAAATTGATCTTTCAAGTAAGTATGAAAGAAAGGGAAACTATAGTTATTAGCCACAACAAAGCAACCTGTAACAACAAAACAGTTGGAGAGGATTATTTGAGGAAAAATAATAGACTTTGCTCAGTCTCTCCAGACATCAGAAGGTTTTTGTAGACACTGGAAGAATAGGTTGGGGTGCATAACTGACTCTCATCTGGAAAAGACAATGCTCTTTTAACAACCTGTGCATACCTCTGCATCTGTGATATTTATTTAGAAGCTCTAAGTTCCCATGTATATTTCCCCATAACCTTGTTAGCATCTTTGGGTCAGTGACTTCATCTTTTCATCTTTGTATCCCAATACCTAGCACAGTTTTTGTCTCAATGCAACATCTCAATAAATGACTGTTGCACTAAAAATAACAAGAATGATTTTGAGTTTTTCAATTTTAAGATTTACCTATCTTTAATACCCTGCTAACATTATGATATAATATGCTATGCGTTGATCTGCATATTAATGATTCATTTTTTGGCTTTCATTAATTTATTAATTTTATTTAGATATATTTTACATCATTCTTCATTTTTGTACAACGCATGCTTTTTCTCCTCTCAGGTGTAGTCACCGTAAAATTCCCACCACCGATTCACTCATGCACCATCATCATAGTCCCTTGTGCTCTTCCCTCCCCTGTTTTGCATTTATTGGCTTTTAAACAGTCCCAGAGAACTGGAAGAGTGTCTGTGTTTGTTAATGAATCTCGATATAATGAAAATGGAAAGACTTCTAGGTGAATATAAAGACTGAGATGGTAAATATAATGCAAGGGAAAACCACATTATTCCCCAAACAAAATAAGCACTATGAGAAATACCAAAAATCCTTGGGGAAAACTCCACTACACACAGATGATAGGCTCCATGCCACATTCCTACAATTTACTTTATTGATAAGAATAAATTTCTATCATGTCCTTAATGAAATCTGGTACTTGTGGAATGATGCCTGAAAACATTGTGTCTCCCCACATCAACTGCTCTACTTTCCCTTATGATTTAAGTTAATGAGTATGAAGGGAAAGATAATCATTATAATTACTAACTAATCTTTGGAAAAACATCAAGATTGCTGAGACATGAAGCTAACTTACTTTAATCTTTATTATGAAGTACAGGAGATCTTAAAAATATCCTTGATTATTTGCTCTGAAATTGATAAACTGTTGAAAATACCAATTATCCTTTCATAATATCAACTATTAGAGAAATACATCTATAGAATGAATTATTATTTTCTAATATTTGGAGTTAAGAAACTAATTAATTACCGTATAATTTTTTCCAGCTTTTTGACATAATCTCAACAGGTTTTTCTGCTTACTATTTAAGTGAACAATTTTGAGGGTGAAAATAGCATCTAAGACTCAAGACCCCTTTTAATATCAGGTTTCCTATAACCTCAGCCTAGTAATTATTGAGAGCTTTAAAAAATGCCAGCTTGTGGTTGTGGTTTGTTCATGTGGGTACAACTTGATTAAAATTAAGACATGGTCACTTTTTTTCACATAGGAAATTAACGACAAAGAACCTATGACATAATAAATAGGTAAAAAAAAATACTTTAGATAGTATTTACAGAATTGCGACCAAATGAAATATCTAGGAGGAAAAGGCTAGAGATTCAACCACCTATTTAATATTTTTTCTTTCATATATGAACATTGACATCTTTATTTAGGAGTCATCTACTACACAAGAAAGAACTGGGAAGTACATCTAAGAGAAAGTTATAATAAGGACTTTCTGGTCATCCCAGGTACAAAATGTCACAAAATCCCTTGGACTTGGTTGTGAATTTTATGCTATGGTAGGCGCCAGACTGTCTGAGAACAAACAAACAAACAAAAGTCCAAATTTGAGACATCCCAATGACAATCCAGTTCTTAACTTGATGTGGTTAAAAGAACATCTTTTTGACCTGTTATCAACTCTGACATTTCAAAAAGCAATAAAAGAAATAGAGTGGGAGACAGTAGGCTTGAATTCTAATCCTTAGCTATATCTTTAACTTGTTTTACTTTGTCTTTTGACCTTTTGAAGACTTGTTTTTCCCATTAGTATACCAAAAACAACATCTGCTTCACAGGATGGGCTTGAAAATTAATGAGATGATGTCTGAGAAGTACTCGAATATCAGGTGTTCTATAAATTCTAGGTACTGTTATTCAATATGAAAATTCATTACCCTTCTCAGAACCATCTACCTAACATGCTGCATCTGTGATATGATCTCAGCACATAGGTGTAAACAAAAAGCCAAACCGGATGCCATGTTCTCCTCAGTTTAATCAATTATGGTCAAATTTTAGTAGTAATTAGCCAGATTTTTCTTCCTTCAGCTTTTTATTCAGAACTTAATGCTGAACAAATAAAGTTTATTAAGAGTATATGATCACTATAGATAGATAGCTTACAGATTGGTTGCTCTTGAATGTGAGTTCCTAGCAATACTAAGGATAAGGGATTTCCACATGTTATTTTGAGAAAATCCACCTTGACCAATTTTTTCCTCTCTGCATAGGATAAATGTGTATCTCTGATGTCCACAAAGAATCTCATGCAGTACTAAAAGCACCAAGAAGGAGTAAATATTACAGGATTGAAGTTGCAAAATAACATACAATAAAGACCATATAATTTCCCTGGTAGTCTTGACCTGTACATTACAGTTCCCTGGAGAAATGTAAATTTGTTAGAATAAACTAAAAAATTGTGCCCCAAACAATGACAATAATGATAAATGATTTTATTTTATTTTCTAATGGTTCTAAATTTCCCAAGTATACTTATTATCTAATACAACTGAAATTATTGTTGGAGCAGCAAATGACATAAGATAGTGGTCCACAATGATAAATGATTTGAAGGCAGGTTTTTTTCATATAAGAACTCAACTGATACAGGTTAAAAACATTTCTATGAGATAAATGTTATTAGCCTGGTTTTCAAATATGGAAATCGAGGCCCAGGAAGCGTTGCTACCTTATCCAATCTCATAGATTTAGTGCGTGACAGATATTGTATTTTTTTTATTAATTTTAATTTTTTTATTTTTATATTGCCCAAACAATTGCAACCCCTTTATTTTGACCCCAATCCCCCCCACCCCGGGGCAGATATTGGATTTAACCCAAACCATCTGACTCCAAATTTAATGTAGTTTCCATTATAATGTGATCGCTGAAGATGTTGGTTTTCTGAGATCTCCCCCAAATCTATTATAGTGAATCTGAGGCTGCTGTAGAATTCTATTCAAATGGCTTTGCACTGTAGTTACCCATTCTGCTTTGGTCTCGTGAATCTGCCCTTGATTACCTTCTCAGAGTCAGTATTGTAGAATATTAAGGAATACAGCTTTCACAACTGTTTCCTGTTGCTATACATAAATAGCCTTCCATCAACTCAATCACATTGATTTCTTTGTGCTTCTCCCTCTTCTCTCTACATTTCTTTTTCTCCCTCTGTTTTCACAAATTCTTTTGATTGTTTTTCCTCTAGGGCCCTGTTCCTAGCAAAGTTTCCACTTGAAGTGTAGTTATTTCCTATAAGAAATTCCAGGATGGGAAAAGTCATACCACGGAGTGCCATATGCTGTAGCTCCACCAAAACAATCTCTCACAAAAGACAGTGTGTTTTCTGTTCTAGCAATGTCCTGCCTGCGTGGGGAGCTCAAATACTTTGCATATTGTTCTTTTTTTTTCACTTTAACCCCTTAAAACATTTATCTCTCATTTGTCAATAGACTCTTGCTTCCATGGGGGAGGGGGGAGTGGAGAAGGGTGAGGCAAGAACTCCTGGTGAAAAAAATGCAAAAAGTTAGCCAAGTAACTAAACTAGGGGAAAGTTGAAGGGGAAAGTCTTTAAGAAAACATTCTTAGCATGGATGGTTAAGTAGCAACAGGGGATAAATGTAGGACACAGGTGGTCAGCATGTGTTTTCAGCAAAGGCAACATTATCCAACAGACAGCATAATTCCTTTAGAATATTGTCATTTGCAATACAATCTCAGAGGGCTAGGAGAGAGGTTTTCCTCCAGGCAATTGTTCCTATTGTGTCAGGTTGAATTACACCAAGCAAAGCCTGACTAAAATCTTGTCTGGTCTGTAATAAGACTGACTGTATTTTAATTGCACTGTCACACCAACCAATCCCTAAGCCTGCAATCATAACATAGTCTATGGAACAAAAGCATTGCCTGGCACAGCGCCTCCTGATGTACATAACCTAACATCCTCCCTTATCTAAAATATCATCTTTAAACTGACAAGTGAACTCCCTTATGGATATCAATTGTTGCTATATTCCAGAACATGTAGAAATTAGAGGTGACTCCATTTTGGCCATCTCAGGAACTAGAGATGAATTACTGTTTCCTTCATTTTGTTGATCAGACGTGTCTTCCAGAGGTGTAGCTAAAAAAATTATCAACAGATGGCTCAGGGAGAAATGAGTCCAAAGGTTTGGCTGTTGACAAATCTCCCCAGGAAAATCTTTACTATTGATTATTATGGTAACGACACACCTGCCCATCTGCCTCTGGACTCATATGACCCAGGATCTATTGGCTAAATTAGAAAACAAAAATCTACGTTGGTTCAGCTCTTACCTTACTAGCAGACAGGCTTATGGTACAAATGAATGCTATGTAGGCACACAGTCACTCATTTATTCATTTATCATCTAACAACTGTTTATTAAATGCATACCATCTGTTAGTATATTGTTTTAAGTGCAAACAGTGGCATTTGGAATTTTAATTTTAAATCCTCATCCAAGTCTGAGTGGACAGTCAGGAAAAGGCTGGAGATGTCACCCCATTAGTAAATCATCAAGCATGCATCCTTATATTGAGTATGAAATGACAAAAAAGAACAATTAAGGCCCTGGGAAGTACTAGACAGTCTCTTGAAAGATCCACTTCAGTGCATTCTTACTTGTCTGAATGATTCCCTGATCATAACTATTTGCTTGAGAGAGTTGAGGTGTGATGGTGAGAGTTTTGAAAATGCTTCTGACCACGAATTCCTTATATTCCATTGGGGAAAGTGTTCTCATGAAAGACAATGGACTAAGCACATATGTGTACTTCTTTTCCTTCCCACAGTCTTATTGAAATGATAGAAAACTAATTTTCAAAATAATTAAACCACAACAGGCCTAGAAAAAAAAAGAAAGACATCCAGCAATAGCCCAGAAAGTTTGAGGAAATCTTCAAAGATAGAAAGGAGATGGATTTGATTAAGAGAGGAAACAGAAAAGGGAAAACTGCAGCCTCAAACTAGAGTAGTAACATCACTTCCTAGAACTCTAAGAAGTACCAGATTCAGGAAATAACAAGAATATAAGTGGACCATGGAAAAATTTTCAACGTAATTAAAGAACTGCATTCAGAACTACTAGGTCAAACCCAACTCCTTCCCTCCCATTCGTAGCAAACAGGGTTTGGCAGTTTAGATTTGCCCCCAGGATTAATTAAACCTGGAAAAGGCACATGCATAAGAGTAAATTACTTGCCTGGAGTAGAGATGCTCTATAGGTGTTGGGACCTGTGAAGAGAGTTTGAAGTCATTTTAGATTCCCACTACAGATATCTATGAAAAAATGATTTCTCAGGCCCACTTGCATATTAGAATCACTTAGGAAGCACTTAAGTTGAAAACAACTACTCTAAAGAGGTCTTCCTGGGAACCTTGTTAAAATATATATTTTGATCCTGCAAGTCTGAGGTAGAGTCTGAGATTATGCCAGACCCTGAGGCTCCCAACTTATAAGGCTTTTAGCAGAAAGAACACACTGGTAATAAGGACCTGAAAGAATCACAAAAGACTAATAGTTTCAAAACAGAAAGTAAGTATTAACTAACTTGATCACAGGAAAAGAAATACAAGTTGGGAAGTGGGAGGGTGCATGTAGGGTAAAGAAATATGAGGCTTTTCTGCCCTTCCGCCATCAGGATAGATGATGGAACCTTGTCCTGAATGCATGCCTGATGGCGGGCACCTGGAATAGGGTGTGGGCATAGGTAGATTGGATTCAGCTGAGCTAAGATTGTGCTTTTAAGGGCGGCATCACGGGGACGCCAGCAGCAGCAGCAGCAGAAGCAGTAGGAGCAGCACCAGTAGCAGCAGTAGAAGCCGAAGCAGAAGCCGAAAGAGAAGCCGAGACGCAGCAGAACGAACGCTAGAGAACGCTAGAGAGCCCAGATAGAGTGAAGACTTGCTGGTAGGCCTCCCAGCCCCCCAGCACCCCTGCCTGCCATATGCCTGGTGAACCCCAATAAAAAACCTGCAAAACCACTGAGGACTCTGAATCCTCCTTTATCCGGTCTGCATGGGATCAGAAAACCTGCACTGTTCCATGTTCCTGCTTTTACAATTGGCGTAGTCGGCAGGATACATGCAGACGGGTATGGAGCCCTCCGAAGACCTGGAGGGACTAAGGAGAACAGACTATGTGCCTGTGAAGACACTGGAGGCGCCATGGCGGTACAGAAGGTAGACACTGTCCAGGAGCTGCAGGACGGGACCTGGCAAGAAGGAGACGCCCACGAGGACCAGACAACGACACCGGAAAGGACCAGCCAATGACCCCTGAGGCAGCAGGCCATTGCTGAAGCAGGGAGAGGCCAATGGACTTGAACTGATGGACTGAGGAACTTGGACTGACAATCCCGCCAGAAGGCAGAGGACCTTGCAGGTTGATATGTTTTGGGACCCTGGGGAACAGTTTTGTTTGTAAACCCCAGCAGATGGGAATCTGCGGGGGGCCAGTGGGCCTAGATGGCCAAAAGCAGCCTGTTATGCCCAGCAGCCAGGTGGAGGAGAAAAGCCAACTAAGAAGGCAAAAGCTGGTACTGATGCTAAGTTGAGAAGCCCTGAGTGGCTGTTAAGCAGCCTGGGTATGCTGAAGACCTGTGAGTCTCGTAAAATCACCTGCGGGTGATGCCCTGCTCATTCTTGAGTGAGGGTGAGGAGCTGAGGAACCTGTCCTTGGGGGACGGGTGGGGAACGTGGCTTGGGGTGGAGCCCAAGCCAAATGTAGAGTTTGGATCCCCAACCCATGTGCTTATGCAGTGGGTTGGCTTGAGTGCAGGGGTCTGCGATTCGCATGGGTGGCTGTGAAGGCCGAGTGTTGGAGCGACTGCAGACAGAAACCCTGAGGGTTGGCGATTACCCCCAACAGAATAAAATTGCCAATCCCAGAGCGAGTGCATCCTGGGGGTGGATGCTGTGTGTGCCTTGTAGCCGAGACAACAGCCAGAGAAGGCCAGGAAGCCTGACGGCTCCTGGTGGGATATAGTAGATGCTGTGAGTGATTCCCCTCCCTCGTATGAGCAGTGCCTTCAGCAGCAGATTTGGTGGCTTATCTGCTGGTACCAATAATTGTCTTTTGCACTAGGTTGGTGCCCTGCCTGGACTTATTTGTGTTCTGTTGTATTTTATTATATTGTACTTTGTTATATTTGATGTATTTGCTTTTGTGGGCCATGGCTGCATTGTTTGTTTGCTTAGAAAATTGTATATATATGTATAGACTGTATGGCAGAAAACCCTGAGGGGGTGGACTGTAGGGTAAAGAAAATATGAGGCTTTTCTGCCCTTCCGCCATCAGGATAGATGATGGAACCTTGTCCT
The DNA here is from genome assembly GCF_014898055.3 of Talpa occidentalis. NCBI lineage: Eukaryota > Metazoa > Chordata > Mammalia > Eulipotyphla > Talpidae > Talpa > Talpa occidentalis. The sequence goes on from NW_023601543.1 coordinate 27,621,280, forward strand.
GAATGCATGCCTGATGGCGGGTACCTGGAATAGGGTGTGGGCATAGGTAGATGGGATTCACCTGAGCTAAGATTGTGCTTTTTAAGGGCGGCATCACGGGGACACCAGCAGCAGCAGCAGCAGAAGCAGCAGGAGCAGCACCAGTAGCAGCAGTAGAAGCCGAAGCAGAAGCCAAAAGAGAAGCCGAGAAGCAGCAGAACGAACGCTAGAGAGCCCAGATAGAGTGAGGCCTGCCAGCCTCCCAGCCCCCCAGCACCCCTGCCTGCCATATGCCTGGTGAACCCCAATAAAAAACCTGCAAAACCACTGAGGACTCTGAATCCTCCTTTACCCGGTCTGCATGGGATCAGAAAACCTGCACTGTGCCATGTTCCTGCCTTTACAGTGCACAAGGGTAGAGCTAATTTAAAGTGTGCTAATTCCCTATCTTTCATATCTCAGTTTTCAGGATCAATAGACAGTGTCTAAAGTTGAATAAGAAACAGATCTCATTACTGAAATCTATCTTAAAAATCCTAAAAATGAAATTACAAATATGAGGGAGTAGAATGGATCTAAAAAGATATGAAAGGGGGATAAAATGTTCATCTCTTTTTTTATATATATTTTTTTATTTTTACATCATTGTTCATTTTTAAACAATATTTGCTTCCCCCCACCCCCTCAGGTATAGTCCCCTGTAAGGGCAGGAAGGGGCACAGTGCAGGATCTCTATGACCCTATGCAGACGGGTGAAGGAGAGAGAGAGAGTCCTGGAGCCCTCGGTGGGTTTTGCAGGTTTTTATTGGGATTTACCAGGCACATGGCAGGCAGGGGTGCTGAGGGGGCCGGGAGGTTGGCAGTCCTCCCAGCCCCCAGCAAATCCTCACTCTATCTGGGCTCTCTGGCCTTCTCTCTGCTTCTCTTTTTCTTCTCTCGGCTTCTGTTCATTCTTGGCTTCTGCTGGCGTCCCTGTAAGGCCACCCTTAAAAGCCCAGTCTTAGCCCAGGTGAATCCCATCTACCTATGCCCACAACCTACTCCAGGCGCTAGCCATCAGGCATGCATTCGGGACCTCAGGGTTCCATCATCTATCCTGATGGCGGGAGGGCAGAAAAGCCTGATACTTTTACCTTAACCTACACCCCATAGAGTTTCCTTCACCAATGCACCCGAGCAGCATCACCTCGGTCCCCTGTGCTCCTCTCTCCCTCCCTCGGATCCCTCTCCCTCCTCCTCCCTTGCAGTATGACTCTGATTTATAATTGTCTGTTTTTGCTTTGTTGTGTTTTGTACTTTATCATTTTTTGCACTAATGTCTTATTTGGTTCCCCTATATTCCTACTAGAAGTGAAACCATCTGATATTTTTCTTTTTCCTGTGGCTTATTTCACAGAGCATAATTCCTTCTAGTTCCATCCACGTTGCTGCAAATGGCATGAGTTTATCTTTTTTGATTGCTGATAATATTCCATTGTGTATATATGCCACATCTTGATCCAGTCATCTATTTTTGGGCATTTGCATTGTTTCCAGGTTTTACCTGTTGTAAATCATGCTGCAATAAACATAGGGGTACAGGTGTTCTTTTGAATCAGTGTTTTTGTGTCCTTTGGGTAGATCCCCAGTAGTGGAATTGCTGGGTCCTATGGTAGCTCCATTTTTAGCAGATTGAGGAACCCCCACACAGCTTTCCATAGTGTTTGGATCAGTTTGCACTCCCACCAGCAATGCAGGAGAGTTCCTTATTCTCCACATCCTAACCAACATTTTCTGTTGCTTGTTTTCTTGATATGTGCCATTCTTACTGGTAAGGTGGTATCTCAATGTGGTTTTAATTTGCATTTCCCTGATTATAAGGGATGTTGAACATTTCTTCATATGCCTGTTGGCCATTTACATTTCCTCTTTAGAGAAATGTCTTTTAAGTTCTTCTGCCCATTTCTTGACTGGATTGTTTATTTTGTTTTTGTTGAGCCATGTGAGTTCTTTGTATATCTTTGTGATCAGTCCCTTAATCAGTTGACTGGAGTGCAAAGATTTTTTTCCCAATCAGTGGGGTGTCTCTGTTTTGGTTAATGTCTCTTTTGCTGTGCAGAAGCTTTTTAGTTTGATGTAATCCCAGGTGTTTATCTTTTTCTTGACTTTCTTTGCTTCGGGTGATGAGTCTTTAAAGATGTTATTGCGATATATGTCTTGTAGTGTTTTCCCTATATTTTCTTCAATATATTTTATGGTTTCCAGTCTTATGTCCAGTTCTTTTATCCATTTCGAGCTGATTTTTATGCACGGTGAAAGGTAGTGGTATAGTTTCATTTTTTTTTTGCATGTGGTTGTCCAGTTTTCTCAGCACCATTTATTGAACAAACTGTCTGTGTTCCATTGCATATTCTATGCTCCTTTGTCAAAGATTAGTTATTCAACTAAGTTTGGTTTTATTTCTGGGCTCTCAATTCAGTTCCATTGGTCTGTGTGTCTGTTTTTGTTCCAATACCAAACTGTTTTAATTATTATGGCTTTGTAGTATAGCCTGAAGTTTGGAAGTGTGATACCTCCTTTCTCCTTTGTTTTCATCAGTAGGGCTTTGGCTATTCGTATTTTTTTGTGGTTCCATATGAATTTCATCTGTATTTGTTCTATTTCTTTGAAGAATGTCATTGAGATTTTTACTGGAAGAGCATTGAATCTGTATATTGCTTTGGTAAGATGGCCATTTTAATAATGTTAATTCTCCCAATCCATGAGCAAGGGATGTCTTTCCATTTCTTTGTGTCTTCTTCTATTTCTTTTAACAGTGTTTTATAATTTTCTTTGTATAGGTCTTTTACCTCTTTTGTTAGGTTTATTCCCAAGTATTTGTTTTTTGTTTCAATTATAAAAGGGATGGTTTTCTTGATTTCTTCTTCTTCAGATTGATTGTGTATAGGAAGGCTACTGATTTTTGTGTGTTGATTTTGTATCCTGCTACTTTACTGAACTGGTTGATTATTTTGAGTAGTTTTTCTGTGGAGTTTTTAGGGTTCTCTATGTGTATTATTATATCATCTGCAAATAGTGATAGTTTAACTTCTTCATTCCCTATCTGGATTCCTTGTATGTCTTTTTCTTGTCTTATTGCCCTGGCTAGGACCTCCAGTATTATACTGAAGAGTAGTGGTGAGAGATGACATCCTTTTCTTGTTCCTGATCTTAAAGGAAAGGCCTTCAGCTTTTCACCATTGAGAATAATGTTGGTGGTGGGTTTGTCATATATGGCTTTTATCATGTTAAGGTATGTTTCTTGTACCCCGAGAATTTGAAGGGCCTTCATCATAAATGGATGCTGGACTTTGTCTCAGCATCTATTGATATGATCATATGGTTTTTAATTTTCTTTTTGTTGATGTTAAAATGTTCATCTCTTAAGATAATAAAAAGAATATTTACTGAACACTTAATATGTGTGAAACATGAATCTAAACATCTTTCATGTATCAACTTTATAAAATCTTCACAACACTGTGAGGTGGGTACTATTATTATCCCTATTTTTGCTGATGAGAAAAAGAGGTCCAGAAAGATTAAGGGATTTGTTCAAGGCCACAAAGCCAGGAAGTAGCAGAGTCAGAATTCAAATCCAGGTTGTTTGGCTTCAGAATCTATGCTATTAACTATTAAACTCTTCCATTGAAATGATTCAACAGGCTGTTTAAAACAGCAGGAAATAGAAACATAAACATATTATCTAATACTAAATTTGAAACAAAGTGAAGAATACAAACCTAAGAGGTGTTTCTCTCTAGGACTAAAGGGGATGAGATAAGATAATTTTATCTTTTATTTTAGATACACATGAGTAACTTGGCAGTATTTTTCCATGTACAATGATATTTAATTTTTAAATTAGTTTAATGTTTTCTAATGCACTGGAAAAATAGGAAATAAATACATCAAAATATTATCAAAATAAACAAAAATGGTAATTTGGGTGCAAGCAAGGAATTATAGAACCTTTTTTGCCTTTTTTTCAATCTTCTATTTTCTACATTTTTTTGGAGTTATTTTTATTTTCTAAACAGTGGAACAATTTCAAATTCCAGAGTGTTGGCTATATTGTCATGAATAGTAATGCCTATTGACTCATATTTTGAAAACAACTGGCACTGCCAGAGGTTGGAGATGGTACTGGGATCCCTTCGGACACTTGGAAATTATGACAGTACAATAACTTTCCAAAATCAGTATGATTTCTTTCTAAGTCTTCTTGATCCCTCTGCTTCTCCATCCCTTACCCCAACTCCAGAAATAGAAAAGTAGGTACCTTAAATTGGTTATGTCAAGTAGCTTGTCACAGGTCTTAAAGTCTTTTGACTATCAGAATCAGTCCCGTAGCATAAGAAGTAGCTTTTATCTGAGGCTTTCAATGCAAACAGATCCCAGATATGCTACATTTAGCATGGCCAAGTCAACAAGAAAGCTGCCTTCTTGAAAAACGCTGCAATTCCCCCATACAAGGCATTCTTTATGGACAGATAACTCATCTTGACAGCTTTGAAGGTCTTAAATTCCTTGGGTGGTTTCCTTATGGACACCCCCTCCTGGTGTAGTTCAAGACCCAGGCTAATCTGAGATCCCTTGCAGTTAATTGTGCAATTTGATCAGCCTAAAATGCTGAATCTGGGAGGTCTTTCAGTATAAAAATTTCTGATGGAATTGATTCAATACAACCTAGAATTATCAGGGGCAGACAGCTCAAGGTAGCAGTACTCAATGGGTATGGTTCTAGGAACTCAAATATGAACTCCAATGTTCTCTCCATAGTGACATGATATAGAATGTATCTACTCTTGATATGGAAGATAATCCTTAGAGAGTTTGAAATTAGTTCAAATAGCAATTAAATATTAATGGAGATATTTGTGGCTCTTGATTTTGTTACAACAGGGTTGCATTAACAATGTGTACATAATTCTTATATATAAATAACATTGCTCTTAAGTTGTAAGCAAGTGACAATGCTGGTGTGATCTGATTTTGGGGGTCTAAGTCCAAGTAAAGGAGGTAGCTGCTGTTTACACCACCATGCTAGCACATCATAGAAGTCAATAATTTCTTGTTCATTTGGAAATCCATAAACTGATAACCCAAGTCACATATATTTTTTTGGTAGACAAAATTTTTTTCGGTGACAAAAATTTTTGAATTTCATGGAAAAAAATACATCAGATATTGAATTTCCCCCATGGAAGCTTATAGATCTTGCTATTATGAGGAAGAGGCCTACTTTGCATGGCATCTTACTACAGATGGATGGGAGGGGGGTAGAGCTGATGCCAGTTGCTTAAGAGAGTCACACTAAAACAATGAATGTTTTACTTTCTTCCTTCTTGGTGTTTGATTTAATTAATAAAGTTTTAAAATAATTTCTTCATATATTTCTAGAATACATTATCATACCTGGAATTGTCATATGCATAGTTTTTATGAAACATTGAAAAGTTCCAAAGAAGATGGCAATTTAATTCATGACAGGTACTTAATGAAAAAGACTCCTTAATGAGAATGTGTTTATGGGTATTAGCAGTAGTATTGTTTCTTACTGCTGTATTCACTTGAAGAAGGTCACTTTGCTGAGACTTTCCTGCTTGCAAGAATATCAAGAAGTTCTTTGACTCTAGAGCTAACTGTGGAGGTCGGTTTAGTGGTGGGACTTAGTGCCTTGTTCACAGTACACTCATAGTCTCCATACAATCTCACAGGTCATGCATTTGTAACTGTTCTAAGGACTTGATGAAATGCTCAATTTCTTATTTTTCTAACACTTAGAGTAAAAGGCATAGTTAATTGGTGCAAAAGCTAGAACTGTATTGAGTAATACTAGATACCTCTTGAAACTTCCTATGTCCTTAGAGAATATCTTGAGAAATCTGTTTCACAGCTTACTCTAGTAAAAATGCTTTAATTTTATAAATGCATTTGACACTGAATTATGTAGTTATGGACCAATTTCTTCTTAAGAGGCTTTTGTACCACTCAGATGATTCCCTGAAAAAAAAAATATATATATATATAACAATATTTTTCAGTCATTTGACAGTGGATATACAGATCTGCTATACTCAAGAGAGGAGAAGAATCCAAGTTGAAGTTCACATACATCCTGGCTTTTTGCCTGTGGGCAAATTCCAGACTACAGTGCAAGGAAGTTAAGCCCAAGCAGAAAGCAGCAGTCTCATGGGATGAAGGAAGGCGAGATCAGATTTATAAATTGCTAAGTTCACTGAAATTTGTGGGGCAATTACCGGAAATGAAGGGATTACAGAAATCTGTTGTTAACTGAATCTTAATAAAGATTTCAGAACTCACAAAGTGCTGAGGATATAGCAGAGTTCTGACCAAACCAGAGTGATCAGAGACCTTGGTGAACACATCAAGTCTTCACTTGAAACCAAAGACCAGACTTTAGAATAAGAACCACAAATTAGCAGTAAGAGCTATACTTCAGGATTAGGGGTAAAATAGAAATAGCCACACCTCCACTCCAACCCAAAACAAACTCTAAAGCCAGATCATGACAGGATCAAGATGATTCTTTGGTAACTTAACTGCCTTCTAGAACCAAACTCAACAATCTTTAGAAGATAACATAATCCAGGATTTCCACAATCTATCAACTACAATAGGCAGTACAGACACACACACACATACACACACACACACGGGGTGGGGGAGGGAGAAGCGAAGAACCAGGAAAATGTGAATCATAATAATGAAAAAAATCATTAGAAGTAAACATACAAATCACCTATATTAGAATTAACATGAGAAAAAAGAGTTTGAAACAGTATTATAAGTATACTTTAAAACTAGAGAAATTTGTGCAAAACTATGTAAACTGATGTGAAAATTCAGCAAAGAAAAAGAAATTCTTTTTTAAAATAATTTTATTTTTATATTCCCCATACAATTGCAACCCCCTTATTTTGACCCAATCCCTCCCCTCCCTGCCCCCCACACCCCATAGAGTGTGTCTGGTTCATAGTTTTTTGTTGATTTTGATTTTCACTTTCTTATAGTTATTCATTTTCCTGGTCCCTTATTTAAGTTTTCTAGATTCCTGCTATGAGTGAGACCATCTGGTATTTTTAGAAAAAGAAATTCTTAAAAGAATCATATGGAAATTGGTGCAGCCACTATGCACAAAAATACGGCAATTCATCAAAATATTAAAAATAGAAATTCCATATGATACAGTTATTCCTACTTTGGGGCATTTACCCAAATAATATGAAAACACTAATTCAAAGAGATGTGCACCCCCCCATGTTCATCACAGAATTATTTGCAATAACTTAAGTGCCCATTTACAAATGAGTGTATAAAGAAGATATGATATTTATACAAAACAATAGTATTCAGCTATAGAAAAGATGAAATCCTGCCATTTTTAACAACATGGATGGACCTAGAGGGTATTATTCTTAGTAAAATAAGTCATATGGAGAAAAACAAACACCATATAATTTCACTCATTTGTGGTACATAAACAAATGAACCAAGAAAAGCAAAAATAACCTTTTAGTTTACAAGACCAAATTAGTGTTCACCAGAGAGAAATGGGGGAGAAAGGTAGGTTAAAAGAGGTCCATTATATGGTGAAGGATGGGAATAGACTTTTAGTGGTGAATATGATGTACTATAAACAGATGCTGATCTCTAAAGTATACCTGATATCGATGTATTATTACCCAATGTTACTTCAGTAAACATATTTAAAAAGAAAACAGAATAATTTAAGGACTCTAATTCTTTAATTTTTATTACATGCAATGGCATGTGATAGAAAATTAGAATCTTTCCTTGACCCCCTCTTAAAATTTCATTTTATTTTTATTTTTTTAAAGATTTATTTATGCATACAAGAATGGGGGTACAGGTCAGAGGTGTGGGGGGGTGAGAGGATTCACCAGAGACAGAGTGGGGAACAGACAGGCAGATTGACCGAAATGCACTGCTAAGGGGAGCAGCGGGCTAGTCAGGAGAGGTCTGCTGTGCAAGGTGGGTTGCTCCCTGGCCAGGGATCGAACTCTTGCTGCAGAGGCTACAGTTAGCTTCATAGGTTGCATCTTAACCCCTTGTGCCACCAGGGAGGCCCTAAAATTTTAATTTATTTAAATAAATCAGCACCTTTGGACTTTCTGTTCAAGAGAGTGGTTTGACTATACATACATCTTTTTTCCCTCCAATAATAATAATGTTAGTAATAGGTCACATTTATGTGGTGCTTACCATGTACTAGGCACTGTTCTAAGTCTTTTTACATACCTTAATTTTAGTAATTCTCACAACAACTCTATCAACTAGGTGCCATCATAATTTCCATTTTACACATGAAAAAAATGAGGGACAGAAAGGCAAGCTATCTTGCCCATGGTCTCATGTTTAGTTAATGGCAGAGCTAATAATCTGATCCCAAAGTCCATGCTCTTAATAACTATACTCTACAGTCTCGCATATTAACTGAGCACGAAGGAATAAAAGAAAATATAAATTAAAAATTCAAGTTGTGTCATTCTTCTGGCCAAAATACTCCAGTGGTCTTCAGTGACATTTACAATAAAACACAAACTTCTTACATGGTTTCAAGACTCTTTGCTTCTCTCTCCAACTTCATCTACTATTCTCTTATTTCTTCATTGATCTGCAGCCATTTGAGCTTTCTTTTGGTTCCTTGAATTTGCCAGTTGTTTTCCTGCTCTAAGGCTCTTCCTTTTGGTTGTTGTGCCCTTCACACTTTACCCTGATTAGCTGTTTCTCATTATTCCATTTACCCAAGTCAGAATGATCTTCCCTGATTTGGGATCCCATGATTCTAGGGTTGAATCAAACACCTTCCCTAACCAGCTTCTCTAAAGACCCCTGATTCTCACCAGACCTGATTATCACATTACTCTGTTTCTTTTCTTCATACAGTCAACACTTTCTGAGATCACCTTGTTTATTTTTCCCTTGATGCTTATTAATATACTGTCCACCCTTTCTTTATTGTGTCCTATACCTTTCTCTAGACCTACCTTTTCCACTTTTTCTTTACTCTGTCAATCCTCAGTGCTTAGACTAAGACTTACTACAGAGTCCTCTAAGTGCTCAAAAACTTCTGTGGGGTGAGGAAGAAATTTAAATAGGATGGAATATGTTGTGGTAGATAAAAGATCTATACATTTCTGGAAGGCAAAAAACACCAATGAAAGGTAACTGGTAAAGTAGAAAAGAAGACGTCACAGCCTAGGAAGTATTTAAAGTGGTCTATAATAGATGGAGTTTGGAAATATTTCCTAGAAATCCTTAGAAAGGGAGAGAGTGAGAAATGAACTGAAATGGTGGAAAGGATGCAGGTCTCTATGTGAGTATTTTGACCTCCTAGCCATACAGTTCCCATTCCTGATATAGAGCACAACAAAGCTGAACATTTATTTCCAGGCAAAGACTGTCTGGAAGGAGGTGAAAGGGCTAGCATGGGAAAACTACTATCTCAGAATAAAACCCTTCTCATTCTAGCATCTAGAGTGCCTCAGTGTACCAACTAATCCAATGCCTGTTCACCCAGAATAAAGCCTGCCAGATCATAAGCACTGTTTATATATACTGAGCTCCCATTCAGCCTTTCCATTTTCTCATTCATAAATACGGATTTACAATCTCTGCCCATAAGACAACTGAGGAAAACCTCTAACCTGAAAATAAAAGATTAAATTAATAAAAAATGATCTTTGAGGAAACAGAATATGTAGACTTGAAAATAACTTCAAAACAACCACCATCATGAAGTTCTGAAACACCAGGAATAAAAAGAAAAGCATAACAATTTCTAGTGAAGGGCCTCCCCAGTGACGCAGCGGTTGAGCGCTGGATAGTGAAGCTGCCCACAGCCTCTGCAGTGCCAGTTTGATCCCCGGCCGCCGGGTGAGGGTCCCACATGGCGCACAGACCTCTCCTGCCGCACCCGCCGCTCCCCTCAGCAGTGTATTTCGTCAGTCTGTCTGTTCTGCTCCCTGCTGTGGCTCTGGTGAATTCTCTCACCCTCCCGCACTTCTGACTGTACCCAGTGCTTGTATAAAATAAATAAATAATTTTTTTTTTAAAAAAAAGAATTTCTAGTGAAAAAAAGTTTGCCCACAAATGAACAAGAATTAAATCAACATACAATGTATCAGTACCAGATGGTAGAAAATGATAGAACACCACCTCCAAAGTTCTGAATGATAATTATTTTGAGTCTAGAATTTTATTTTTTTTAAGATTTATTTTTATTTATACAAGAACTGGGGTATAGGCCAGAGGTGTGGGAGGGTGAGACAGAGCAGGGAGCAGAACAGGCAGACTGACAGAAAACACTGCTGAGGGGAGCAGCAGGCGAGACAGGAGAGGTCTGCTGTGCTATGTGGGTATCTCTCTGGCCGGCCGGCAATTGAACCCATGCTGCAGAGGCTGCAGACAGCTTCACAGCACTGCGCTCAACCCGCTGCACTACCGGGGAGGCCCAGAATTTTATTTTTTAACAATTAAATAGATACTTTTATTTATTTATTTTTATTGTGGCAGTGTTGGTTTACATCATTTTTTATATTGGGGGAGTATAGGATCCTCCCTTCAAATGTTTTTACCATAGCACACCCAACACCAAAGCACCAGTAGTCCACCACCTATGTCCATTGTGATCCATCCCCACTTTTTTTTACCCCCGTTCCATCCCCCATCCTGTGCCACCCCCAGATTCCTCAGTTCTATAATCCGTTCAAAGGTTACTTTTTAAGTTTGGCTTTATCTGTCCCTTTGTTTAGTTTTTCTATATACCAATTATTTGTCCTTGTTTATTTTACTTATTTTGCTTATCATAATCCCTTACAACTCCATCCATGTTGCCATGAATGCCACGAGTTTGTCTTTTTTTAGTCATTGAGTAGTATTCCATTATATATATATATACCACATCTTCTTGATCCACTCATTTGTTTTGGGGCATTTAAGCTGTTTCCATATTTTAGCTATTTTAGTGCTGCTATGAACATTGGAATGCCAAGTTTTCCTGTGAACTAGCTTTTTTGTGTTCTCTGAATAGATACCTAGAAGTAGAGTTGCTGGGTCATACAGGAGATTCATTTTCATCTTTTGAGGAACCTCCATACTGTTTTACATAAGGGCTGGATCTGTCTACATTCCCACCAACACTACCTAAAGGTTCCTTTTTCTCCAGGTCCTCACCAGTGTTTGTTGTTTCTGGTTTGTTTGATGTGGATGGTAATTTTTTTTTAAATGCTTGTTGGCAATCTGTGTGTCTTCCTGGGAAAAGTGTCTGTTCAGCTGTCCGCCCAATTTTTTAAATTGGGTTATTTGCTTTCTTTTTGTTGAGTTCTTTGAGGATCTTTCATATCAGCTCTTTGATGTGTAAATATTTTCATTTCCATTTTAGCTATGGTTTCTTTGACTGTGCAGCAGCTTTTCAGATTGATGTAGCCCCAATTGCCTATAGATTTTTTTGGTTTCCTTGCTGTTGGGGACAAATTTGTAAAGGGCATCACTGAGGCTTATGTAATGAAGTGTTTTGCCTATGTTTCCTTCTATGTATTTTACGGCTTCAAGTCTTACCTCCAAATCTTTTATCCATTTTGAGTTGATTTGTGAGATAGTCATCTAGTTTCATTCTTTGTCACGTGGCTGTCCAGTTTTCCCAGGACCATTTTTTGAAGAGGCTTTCCTTGCTCCAGTGTATACTCTTGTGAGCCTAGAATTTGAGACCAAGTAAATATATCAACTAAGATGACAGATTAAAGACATTTTCAGACATGAAAAGACTGAGAAAGTTGACCTCTGAGGCATCCTTTCTTAGATATTACTTGAGAATTGTTACAGCAGAATGAAAGAGCAAAGAAAATGTGTATCTAAATCAGAAGGGTAAGAAAAAGAAGTCCTAGGACAGTCACTGCACTACAGCCCACTGGGAAGACAGATAGAAGAGGCCTCTGGGAAAGTAGTCACTTTCCAAGGGCCAGCAGGAGTCATTTGTCCTGAGTGTAGGCAATAAGGGGATGCATTTTTAATAGAGAATTTTAAAACTATCATAAAATTAAATAAATGTTGGGTAGCATTTTATTACCACCATGTGCCAGCAATATTAAGAAGTACTAGTGATAAAATGCTCCTCCCTAAAAAAGATCTTTTGTTGGTCTAAGTTCTAAACAATTGATGCAGTTATTGTTGCGTCATGGTGGCTGACTCCTTGCCCTGCCCTTAGTATGCCAGTGGTACCAAGGACAAAGGAAAGACACTTTGAAGATATGATCAAGGCAACTGTTTGAATATAAAAAGAGAAGAACTTATTTGAATTTGATTCTCCATTATATGGTGCAGACTTATATATTGGTTTTGTAGAGAATAAATTATAATTAACAGCACACAATTAGGCTATACTATAAACACTATAGGTATAATAATATAGACACTGCTTACTAGTATTCAAATTTTAGAATCAATCATCCTGACAAATTACAGGATACTTAAATATGGTTACCTTGAGTGTAAATGTTATCAACTCAACAATGTATAGTTGACAGAAGATAAGAAGTAAGAGATACAGAGCAGTGAAAAAGTAAGAATGTTAATATCTTCATTTTATAAAGTGGGGAGCCAAGAAACATGGAAATAAAGATGAAAGTATAATTATACCTTAATATTTCAGAGTTAACTGGTAATAAATTTGAGACTAGGGATATAAATTATATTGGGAGGAGAGTTGGGCAGGGATTTATATAATCTCACCACATTTTCATCTAGCAGAGAAGTATGTCAATAAAAAATGCCTAAAGTCGATTAAGAAATGGCAACATATTACTTAAGAAATACGGAGAGAAAACCAAAACATGTAAAAGTGTTTGAAAGGACAATCACTTTAAAAGAGATTGTCACTGGGGGACATGATTGAAGGTGGGTGGGAGACAATCCCACCCACCAAAAGACAATGTCTTTTTTCTTTCTGTATAAGCCTTTCTGTGCTATTTGATTTTTTAACCATGTATTTAAACATATTTCTGTGCTAAAGTTTTCTAAAGTTTTAGAAAGGGGTAATTTGAAGGATTTGCTAATAAACTCTATATACAGAGATAGCATACTCTACAACAGGTTATCAAAGGATTCTTCAAAATTGTCTTGTTAAGGGAGATAGCAAAAGTCTGCAACTAATGTAACAATGCCCTCACCAGACCATTGATTTTGTTTCAGTCACTCAATGATTGATGTTGAAGAGCAGTGGTTTTCCATAAACCCACAAATTCATGTAATGGTTTCATCTCGTGTCATAGACACAGTTATCTATAAGAGGAGATGACAATGATAGTGGCATATGCTATGCCATCATCAATGTTTAGAACAAAGCCCTGCTTTGCTTGGGCCTTGGGAGAATGAGCATATCTTAGCAGATGAATGTTAGAGAGCAGGCTAACTCTGAACACTTTAAGATACCTCTTATCTATCATTTTATAAAAAGGATTTATTTTTTATTATAACATAGAGAATCTACTAAGGTGTTTATTTTATTAAAGCATTTCACTTTATTTTCTTGTTTGTTTATTCAATGGTTTACACAACATACTAATGCATGGATTTTTTAAATACACAGAATACCATCCTTACAACCATAAAATTGTTGGTATTGAGTACCACTAAGGCAAGCAATGGACAAACTGCTAAAAAAAACCCAAACAAACTGACAGTGTTTTATAGTTACTAAACGCTTCTGAAACTAACTCTACTCCACTCACTCTATAACACAACCACAATCATTAAAAGGAATGAAATCAGTGACAATGCACATAACCATTTCATGGGTAAGTATTTTACACCTAGAATATCTGAAATCAAAACTTTTTAAAATAAATTATAATTTTACAAACAATGGCTTTACTTTATCTCTTATATTTAAAAGTCTAACTCGGACATAATTCATGATCCTGCTACTACAGGACATCAGAAGAATTGTTGTGGGTTATTTCTTCTTTATGCATTTATCTTTTCCTTATTTATTTTTAATCTCCCTTTATTTTCAACTATGCTATTTGTTTTCTTTTCTTTTTTTCCTTTTCTCCTACCCAAGTCTTAGGCCTACCACTGGCACCCAGTGGTACCCCAAGGCATTGCTGATTGTACTCAACTATATTGTGGTTGCTGACCAATACCATTATTTATTTGCTAGGAAAATACCTTTTGCTATTTTAGTTATATCATTAAAATAATTTTTCCTTTTCAGATTTAATCTCCTCTACTATAACATATGACTGTTCTATAACACATGACTTCATTTCTAGATGCCACAGGTCTGCAGTTTCTTTTCATATTTTCAGCTGCATGAGTACTACCTGCTTTCATTCAAAATTTCTTTAAGATACTTAAAAATGTTCACTTAACCTTTCCCCTTGAGTCAAAGTTACAAATGTCTTTGGCTGCCCTTTGAAATACTTATCTTCTCACTAACATTTTTTAGGATGAGATGTGAGAAATAATGCCAGTGGTTTAAGAAAATAAACTTGAAAGTCTAGCCATGCCTTGGCAAACAAACTCCAAATGAGATGCTTATTAGAAAAGCCCAGTCCTTCAAATGTGAGTTGCCAATGAGGCGAGGAAATGGGTCTGTGAGCTGAAGGAGTCTGCTAATGGAAATCAACACTAGTTTCTAGTTTCTGTTTGTAGAGGCAGCTTAGAGGGATACTTTGCAAACTCCCATTCTGGTGTCTTCTTAGTACACTTCTAAAAGGGTACTGGGCATTTCTCAGTCACTTCTCTAAAAGGATAACTTGTATGCAGCCCAAGTACACAAGTTTTCTGTATGTGAAATTTTCCAAGCTTACTTTCATTTTATATCTGACAGAAAAATTGCCCATATGGATGACATCCTACACACATACTGTCATTTATTTTAGTTTTTAACCTCACAAATTTATTTTCCAAAATCAATCATTGAAGATAATTTAAAAATAAAATTGGTCCTCCCACTACTGTATTAGTACTTATCTCCCATTATACTGAATGTTTTCCTCAGAGAAATGTCTTTTTTTTTGGCTGATAAATAGAGGTAACACAATACCCTCTCATGACTGACACTTGTGTTAGGAAAGAACATTGTGCAGTGCAGTCAATTCTTAATTAACTTGGGTTATGAAGAACAGGCAAAGTATGGATTAAGTGTAATTCTACAGGTTAAGTCATACAGCTCATTTTTATCTATTAATTTCAACCTCTTTCATAATCACAAGTTTTATCAGAGCACTTGACAATTAAGTAAATGTAGAGATTTGCGTTTCACTTCCTTTCTTACCCTTGTCTAATGAGCAGGGAAATGGAGAGTGGGCAACAAGGGGAGGAGGTATTATCTACTAATATGATAATCACTCACTGGATCTGAAAGAATAGTCCACGTTGGCTCATTATATAGCTTTAGCTTCTTCCTGATGTTTCTGGGGGTTTTATCATTAAGACTGGACCACAAATCAGGAATCAAAAGAATAAAGCAGAAGTCAATTTTTTTAATCCAAAATTATATCAGATGCATGAAATACAGCCTTTAGATATAGAATTCTGGAATCTAAAACTACCAATGTAGGCAATTTTAGTTTTAATATTAATTTTCTTTTGTCTTTCCTTAGCAATCTTTCTCTTCCCAGACTCCAATTTCCCATCAGTGAAACCCATCAGTAGTCCTCCAAACTACTCTGGGGTTTGGATAAAACCCGATAATGACTAAAAAACATGTTTAGTTTTTTTTTTTTTTTTAAGGTATAACCAATGTGAATGTCACTGAGCAATGCTCTAGAGAGAGTCTGGTTGCAGCAGGCTACCTTGGGAGAGTATGGCCAGCTGAGGAGCCATGGAGTCTCAGAAACACATCTATGTAGGGTTGTGAGTGATCCCAGGCCTGTGTGTTGGTCTCTTCTTCCTGGCACAAACAGTTAAAGCAATTGTGTATGTGAAGTGCGTACTAATAAATAAGTTCAAATGGGGGTGTTTTCCCACTTGTGCTCACACACAATACACTCCTTACTTAAACAGGAATTTCCCCTTCTCCTGACCTCTTTCTCTCCCTATCTGTAAAATGAGGAGTTTGGACTAGATGATCTCTAAGGTACCATCTAGTTCTATTGAGTCTGTGATGTTGTTTGTAAAAACTTGCAAGTTTACCTGCTTATTCCCTACTTTGGGCCTTGCCCTCAGCAGAAAATCAAAAAGTTAGAAGGTAGTTCAAGCGATACTGCTGCATAGGAAAAATTAGAAACATAGTTTATTCTCCTCTTTATGGTACTTTATTAGATTTTCAAAACCAAAGTAAGTAACAGAAGTAATGTGTTGCAAACTATCATTTTTATGTTGTAGTTCAATTTCTATGTTTGGTAGTCGAACAAATTTTACTAAGGTGAGTCCATATATTAAATGAAACTAAAAGGAATAAAATACCACTTTACAGTGATGACTCAGGCTGGTCTTGAAAATAAATAAACACCATTTTTTCAATAAAAAATATTGAGGCTGTTCATATTTAAGAAGTGTTACTTACATGTTTGGAAAGAATGGGTCACTATCATCTAGTTTTCCAGAAAAGCATAGGCATATATATCATGGATACCAATCAACAAGCTCAGTAGGGACAAACTAGCTCAGTAGGGACAAAAATACATGTAAATTGATAAATATGAAAAAATATATCTACATATAGTACAGAGGGGACCATAAAGGAATAGGTGATTAGTTTGAACTAGAGGCAGAGGAGGTGATCAGAACAAAGGCTATGAGTGGGGGCGCTGTAGGGAAGAGAGGAAAGTAAGGCTCAAGAGCCAGATCACAAAAGTCCTTAAAAAATCCAGTAAACAGTTTTGGTTTGATTCCATAGGCCAAGGTGTCCTAAAGTGTACTATACATGTGAGGCATTATTTTAGGTGGCATTTGGGTGAATGTTGTTATTTTTATAGATTAATATTATTTTGATGTGTTAAGGGAAAAAGCAGATGTCTAAAACCCCTGTTGTCACAGATGTAACTGAACAGGGCAAAGCTAAACAACTTTAATGAATAAATTTAAAGAAAAGTATTTACCCAAAAAATAGTACAGACGGTACATAGATAAAGCCCCCAAAATGAAAATGATTTGCAAATGACTGATATTTAAAAAACAGTTCTATATGGGTGCAACTGAAAGGTTTTAGGAAGTAGACTGAATATATGATATTTACTGTTTTGAAGAGCAATCTGCCTCTCTGCAGACAGGATATTTGGGGGAGTATTCCAGTAAAGCCTAAACTAAGGCCACAGCAGTGAGATTGGCAAGTACAGATAGATATGGAGGATGTCACGTAGACATTATCTATAACATTTGATGAATAAATACATTAATCCATTGTACAAACAGGATAATAAAATAACTGTATTTAACATCAAGAGAAATAAATATAATAATTGGTTACATTGACAATGGAAGAACTGAGATTACATAGAGAGGCTGGTGAAGCTACACAGATATTAGTAACAGCAGGAAGCCCGTGACACTCCTAATGCTGAAAGAAAAACAAGAAGAGATGCTGTTACCAGAGACCAAGAGCAGAGGTCACCCCATGGAAGCTGGGATCATAGCAAGCCTGTCTAGTGTTAGCTGAAGACATGGAGGAGACACAGCTGCTGTCAAGAGGCACTGGATTCTCCTTTCCTCCCACCCTTCAATTTCTTATTGGAGTCTCCTATTATTGAATCCAAGCAGAGTCACCTAACATGGAAGTATGAAGAGCATAATCTTTAGGAATCAATCCTTCTGCAAAATAAACAAACAAACAAATAAATAAATAAATAGCAGAGCAAAAGAAAGATGATGAATGGATCCAAAAGCAAACAAGATTATGATTGGCATACTGCAAATGGAAAATGAGGAAGAAAGAAACATCTAAGATAAAACCTAGGTTTATGACCCGAGTAACTGGTTAGTTAGTGTTGTCATTCTCTGAGATAAGCATTTGGGAATAGAAATAGTTTTAGGAGTAAGAAGAGTTCATTTCCTATCCTTTTGAGTTACTTTTGAGTTATTTATGAAATATCCAATTGGAGAAGACATGGAAGGAGTTGGAATGCAGTAAGGAGAGTTGTCTGGTGATAGAGAATTACTTTATGGGTGTAGTTAAAAAAATGAAAACAAATTGTTCAGGGATAATGTACAGATGAAGATGATAAGAGGGCCAGAGACAGTGATACTTTGGGGGAAACTACCATTAAAAGAATTAAAAGAAGAGAAGACAATAAAGGAGCCTAAGAAAGACTGTACAAAGAGGTGGAATTAAAGTAGTATCTTACACCACCTTACACCAGAGAGAATGGCACATATTTAAAAACTAGCAACAACAAATGTGGGCGAGGATGTAGAGAAAAAGGAACTCTCCTACTCTGCTGGTGGGAATGCAAACTAGTCCATCTACTATAGAAAGCTGTGTGGAGGTTCCACAAACTACTAAAAATAGAGCTTCCATAAGACCCAGCAATTCCAGTCATAGGAATCTACCCAGAGGATATAAAAACATTAATTCAAAAGGCTACATGCACCTCTATGTTTATTGCAGCACTATTTACAATAGATAAGATATGGAAACAACCCAAATGCCCAAAAATAGATGACTGGATCAAGAAGATGTAGTATATATACATGATGGAATACTACTCAGCAATCAAAAAAGATAAACTCATGCTATTTGCAGCAACATGGATGGAGCTGTAGGGGAACCAATCAAGGGACCAGGAAAAAATAAGTATAATAAAATAAAAAACAAAATTAACAGGCCACTATTAATCAAGAACACTCTGCAGGGGAGGAGGGGAAGAGGGATCAAAACAGGGGAGAGAATGTATTCTTATATATCACTATGGTGATGGTGCACGGGTGACTTGGTGTTGGGCATTTGCTTTCTCCTCTATTCTGAGAGGAGAAATCATGCATTGTACAAAAAGGAAGAAATAATGTAAAATATATATAAAATAAGGTAGCATCTCATAAGTCAAAATAGGAAAGAATTTCCAGAAAGGTATCTTCAACAGTGCCAAATTTATCCAGTGTGATCAAGAAATATGAGAATTAACAAGAGTCCATTTTGGTGAATGTCGTGTTGCAACATACATCTGAAGAGGTGTGAACCTATACCTCCAAATTATATACAATATTATAACCTATTGTTACCTCAATAAAAATAATACAATTTAAGAGTCTATTGGCATCGGCTACTAAAAGGGCATTAGTGTCCTTTGCAAGAGCAGTTTCTAAGGAGATTTAGGAGTAGATAGCAGTTTATAATGGTCTGACTTATGAGAGAAATGGAAATTAGAATGGAATTGGAGGCAGTGGTGTGGAGCACTTTTCAAGAAGCTTGTAAAAAAATGTATTTTTTTTTTTTACCTGAGAGGTAATTCTTTGATAGAGCCCAGGGAGTGGTACTGAATTTTCATCGTGAGGGCAACTTGGATTTGTTCATATGTTGATGGAAGGAGTTAAGACATATTTCAAATACAAAGGAAAGATAATAGATATCACAATTAAGTTATTAAAGAAATGTTGATAGGCACCAGAACCAAATGGAGATGTTAGACTTGGACAAGAGGTGGAAATTTTCTTCTAGGATCAAAGGGTAGGGAATGAGAGTGGGTACAGATAATTTTCAGGTGTGAAAAATTGAGGGCAATCATCTATAATATCCTCCATCTTCTCTGTAAAATTAATTAAAATAAGTTTCTAAAGTGAGTGGGGATATGGTGTTGTGGGAAGTTTTGTAACTGTCACTCTGGGATTTGGACATATGACCGAGGCCATAAGGCTGAGATTGGAAAATACAAATTTGCTCCCACACCAATTCAGGCAACTGTGTGGTTTCCTTCAGCAGACTCAGTATTATTGGTTGTAGAAGTTGGGAAGAAGATAGCTGAAATGATCCAAAATTGGGGTTTTGCAAAGGCAATGTATATGGAAAACAAGAAGTGAAGGGACATGGAAATTGTTTATCCAGACAGAAATCTCAGTGAAGCTCTGTGAGATTCAGGCTTAAGATGGAAGTGAGTAAGGTGATAAAAGTGCCTGGAGATCCTATTATTGGGTTTTTTCCCTCTAAAATACACTAATGTAACCCTGACACATTATTGGATTTTTCTTGGTTTAATGTATTTTAGTTCTGTGGCTTAGGAAAAAGAGGAAAAGAAAAGAATTAAAGGGACAGCTATGGTTTATGTCCTAACTACATAAAGTACTTTAGTTAACCTTCACAACTACCCTATGGAATAGATATATCCATCATACAGCGAACACAACTGAAGCTCAGAGAAGTTGAGGAAATGTATTGAAGTTAGTTATGGCCAGTTAGTACCACTGCAAGGGTTCAAATTCAGATCAGCCTGATTGAAAATTCAGTGTTCTTTCCACTGTTCCTGCTGTATCTCTACCACAAAAAAAAAGAGAAAATTTATATGTAAATTTACTGTATGAACCAATGGCACGGAATACTGTTGGAAAGTGGCACTTCCCCAAATGGAGTCTTCCAAGTGAGATCACCAGTAGTTTCCAAAGGTTATCCCTGAGTGGATCTATAGACAGGTCTCTTGTATGTGTTAACATCCACAGTATGGCAAGGCCTATACTTTGGTTTTTGGCATAAATAAATAATGAGCTTATGACATTTAAACCAGACATAATCTCATTGGTGTCTCATTTAAAGTAGTGCCAGGCTTCCCATTAGTTTTAAGGAGTTGGGTTTTGTTTTATTGCCTGTGGCAAGGGAGAGTTGGAGGTGCAGGTGATCCACAGAGCTTTTACCACTGGAAAAGGTCACAAACTGAAAAAGATGGAGACCACTACATCAATGTTCTGGAAGTTGTGTCCTGCCCTTGGGGCTTAGATAAAGAAGTACTGTATATTTGAGTGAGGTAATGCTTGACACACAGAATCTTGAGTCAGTAAATGCCTAGAATCAGAAGCAGATTAAATCAACAAAACAATCAAAGCAGAAGAGCCAGAATACAGCATCCTCTCCACAGAAATCCTCCTGGTCCCCAGTCTTGAGCTGAAATGAACACAGGACAGCTGACTTCTCTAGGTTACCATGATTGGTATTGAAAGCAGGAAAGAGTATCATTTTCTCTTCAGATTTAGAGACAATCACCCTAACCTAATAATCTAATAATTATAACATGGAGAATTTAGGCAGAAGGCACTCTGGAATGGATCAGTGATGCCTGTCTTCCACTGACTACCAAAATTTAAGAAAGCAAACATTTATTGAGCACCGAATGCATCCATTTTATACTTATCACAAGTCTTTGAGGCAAGTACTATTACTCCTATTTTATAGTTGAAAAAATGAGTCACAGAGAGTCAAATTAAATTTCTCAAAGTCATACAACCAATAAATAACTGGAGTTTGGATTTACATACGCGACTCCAAAACACTCCAAGGCATTAAGTCACAAAAAGGTAGACATTTCCTATAGATCTAAGCAGGGAGACAGTAACTTGTTCATCCCGAAGTTATTTATGAACAGAGATGCCATCAATTCACCTGAAATCCCTTGCAAATGTTCTTTTTTACTTTTTGTGCCATGGACACCTTTAGCTTCTAAAGTGCTTCTAAAGTGCATGAAATAAAATACATAGGATTACAAAGAAAACCTATTAAACAGAAATTAGCTATCAAAATTTTAAAAATTCATATGACAATATATGTGCTTTTATTAAGGTTTTTAATACAAGCTCTAGCAGAGGACGTACCTATAATTTCAATTTACATTCATGATAAAAAGAAATGCTGAATTTCACTTAGAGGTTAATAGTAATAAGATGCAATTTTTCTTAATACAACAAACAAACAATAACCCTGAATTCTAACCATGGACATCTATGTGTTCCATGAGGGGCCCATACTGTGGTGTGTTGGAGCTGACATGAAGTAGTTTGCAATAGGTAATTGTTGAGTTTTCAGGAAATTTGCAAGCTGGTTGCTAAATGCAGTCAATGCCCAATTATAAAGTTATAATTCAATTATATTAAAAACAAAAAGTTAAAAAACACTAAAAAATCATTATTTCTTAATTATTTCACTGCATTTTATCATTTTGTGAGGTTTGAGGTTAGTTATCTCTGTTAAATCCATATAGTGAAAACATCATGAATTGGCATGCGACCTTGCCCTCTCTTTCTGACTTAACATTCAGTGACATCAGTTTGATAACTTGTAATCAACCATAGAAACCAACAAATGCTACAAATGATGACTTTTTAATCCTGTAGCAGTAACTGCTAAATATTTAATTGCACATCACTGTATCCATGAGCTCCTGGTTAAAATATATGGTAGGATAAGTAACAACCCTGATCTCTAAAGAACTCTTTCAAATCAAAGCTTCTAGAGTAGGCACAACAAAAAATTTTTAGATGTGAGGAAACAGAATAATCCACAAAAGTAGAAAAAATAATTTTGAAGTTCATTCAAAAGAAAAACTTCTGCTCTACAAAAATATTCTTAGGAGAATGAAAAGACAAGTCACAGACCTGGAGAAAATATTGCAAATCATATAGCTGATAAAAGACTCAACCAAATAAGTAAAATGCTCAAAAGGAACATA
The DNA here is from genome assembly GCF_014898055.3 of Talpa occidentalis. Taxonomy (NCBI): domain Eukaryota; kingdom Metazoa; phylum Chordata; class Mammalia; order Eulipotyphla; family Talpidae; genus Talpa; species Talpa occidentalis. The sequence goes on from NW_023601543.1 coordinate 27,643,911, forward strand.
TACTTCTCCAAAGAGGATAGATGGATAGCAAGTAAGCTCATGAAAAAGTCCCAATATCAGTTACCAGGAAGACAGAAATCAAAACAACAATGAAATACCACCATGCACATACCAGACTGACTGAAATTAAAAACAATGACTGCATCAAGTGTTGGCAAATATATGTAGCTACTAGAATTCTCATAAATTGATGGTGGGAATGTAAAATGGTACAATCACTTAGCAAAACAGCTTGGCAACTTCCCATAAAAATAAACACAGATATGGGCCTCCCTGGTGGTGCAGCAGGTTGAGCACAGTGCTGTGAAGCTGTCCGCAGCCTCTGCAGTGCGGTTCAATTCCCGGCCAGCCAGGGAGAAACCCACATGGTGCAGCAGACCTCTCCTGTTTCGCCCACTGCTCCCCTCAGCAGTGTCTTCTGTCTGCCTGTTCTGCTCCCCGCTCTGTCTCTGGTGAATTCTCTCTCCCTCCCGTGCCTCTGACTGTACCCCAGTTCTTGTATAAATAAATAAATCTTTAAAAAAAAACCTATACAACTACCATATATGTTGTATATGTTGATAAAAGTATTTAAAAAATAAACACAGATATACCATATGACTCAACCAACCCAGTCCTAGGTATCTACACAAAGGAAATAAAAGCATATGTGCATACAAAGACTTGCACATAAATATTCACACTAGCATTACTTGTAATAGCTCAAAACTGCAAACAACCCAAATGTCCATTAATAGGTTAATAAATTGTGGTATGATCATATAGTTGTATACTACTCAGTAATAAAAAGGAATGAGCTACTGATATTTGTAACAACTTGGATGAATCTTACAAAAATATGCCAAGGGCCTCCCCAGTGGCGCAGCGTGTTGAGCGCAGCGCTTTGAAGCTGTCTGCAGCCTCTGCAGCACTGGTTCAATTCCCGGCCAGCAAGGGAGAATCCCACATGGCGAGGCAGACCTCTGCTGTCTCCCCCGCTGCTGCCCTCAGCAGTGCTTTCGGTCCATCTGCCTGTTCTGCTCCCAGCTCTGTCTCTGGTGAATCCTCTCACCCTCCCGCGACTCTGGACTGTATCCCAGCTCTTGTATTAAAAAAAAAAAATATATATATATATATATGCCAGGTAAAAAAAGGCCATTCTAAAAAGAGCACATACAATGGGTCTCCCTGGTAGCTCAGGGGTTAAAGTCTCAGCGCTGTCAAGCTATCGCCAGCCACTGTGGCATGAGTTCAATCCCTGGCCAGGGATCTAACCCACATGGCACAGCAGACCTCTCCTGTCTCTCCCACTGCTCCCCTCAGCAGTGTATTTCAGTAAATCTACCTGTTCTGCTCCCCACTCTGTCTCTGGTGAATTCTCTCACCCCCCCACCCCCGCACCTCTGGCCTACACCCCAGTTCTTGTATGCATAAATAAAGACTATAAATATAAAAAATAAAATAAAAAGAGCACACACTGTATGATTTCATTTACAGAAAATTCTAGAAAGTGCAAATTAATGCGTCATGGCATAAAGTAGATTAGCAGTTGCCTGGGGATGGGAGGAGGGTGGGCAAAGACATGAGGGAAAGATTACCAAGGAAACTTTTGAGAATGGTGTACATTATCTTGATTGTAGTGGCGTTTCATGGGCGTACACGTGTCAAAATTTGTCAAGGTGTTCACTTTAAACATGTACAGTATATTGTATGTCCACTATACACTAAAATAAAGTTTATTTTTTAAGAGTAAGACGATCATATTAGCAAAAGATTTAAATAGTCACTTCAGGAAAGAAGATAACTAGATGGCACATAAGTCTATTTACCGTTTAACTTTTGTTTGTTCATGTTTTTTTGAAGTCCCTTCATTATGTTAAGCACCTGAGGAGATAACTTTTTCAGACTTGTCAAATGGTATTCTCATAAAAGTCTAAAATATTTCCAAAGTAAATCACATACTTTCCCCCCTATAACCCATTTATTATGTGAAATACATGTGGAAGGAACAAATAGACAGCTTTCCTACATAGGTATAAAGGCTGAGACAGGGATACTAAGCAATGTGTTTCAGGTCACTCAATAGGTCAATGGCAGAAATGGGACTAGAATCCAGATCCCCATTTTCATTTTCTCAGTTAAATGATTAAAGGAAAGGTCTCTGTTGGAAGAAAGAGTCTTCTGTCCGGTACCACAGAGTGATCAGAATTCATGGCAGGTTACTGAAAGGTAAGCCTGCCTGTTGGAGGAATCCGTGTTCTGTTCAATTTTAACACACCCTTGGGAGAGATTTCAGTATAATCAAACAAACTCGGTGCTCTGAAATGTTTAAAGCATGTTTTAAGTTGGGTTGCACTTTTGCTTCTTAATCAAAAAGTCTCTTATCAATATGCTATGGCTTGAAACTGCTAATCTGTCCAGTTAGCACATAGAAGACTGACATTCATCCACAGATCCAGGAACAATATCTGAGCCAACATTTCATTAACTTGTATATTTTTCCCAAACCAATGATTGGTTGTATCCCCCTCTCCCTGCACCACCCCCTTTCCCTTTAGATGTTGCTGAGGAGCTTTTTGGCACAGCCTGGAAAAGGGAGGGGGAAATGGGTAGGAAAAGGGGGAGTTAAAGGGGGAGTTACCAGGGGCCAATGCTCTCAAAACAGACAAAAAAGAAGAAACACAAAAGTGGGACAACCCAAGCCTGTGCACCCCTCTCAGAGTCAGGGCCTCCTTATGTGGGAATCCAGCCAGAAATTTTAAGGTAGCACTGAGAAGGAAGCCAATGGGGATTGTGGATGTTCTTATGCTCCAGTTTAAGGACCATTTACAGAGTATAGGCAGTCTATTATACCCAAACCCCTATTCTCCAGGGGAAGACACACACAGCCACCCACCCACACGTTACACAATGGAAAACAGAAACCTCAGCAGCTACAGAGACACGTGCATGCTCTTAGACAGAAACAAAAGGACAAAGGAACCATCCAAACAAACACACATTTTTTAAAACTATCAAAAAATTCGGCACATAGCAAAGTTATGGGGAAAAAAAGTAGGAAAAGCCATAGGTAGTGGGAGAGGCAGGGATAGAGGTGAGACTAGATTAACAGTTAAGTGAGGAAGAGAGAGGGTAAATGTGTTAGTCAGATTCCTTAGAAACCCAACCTAAGGGTGGATTAGAATAGAATGAGACAAAAATTTTCCCCAAATACAGTGTTTCAAAGCTTCTTTCAGCCTTTATATTCCCCACACTAAAATAAATCCAATCATTTTCTTCATTCTCAAGATTCACTTCCCAGCACAATTGTGCAAGTGTAAAATGACCACATTAGTGTGTGTGTATATATATATATATATATTATTTAAATAATCTTAACCCCTAGGAAATATATTTCGAAGGAAACGATCCTATATCTCAGGTGATATAGAGATAAAAAGGCAAATGCAAAAATATTACAGCTATCTGAGAAGCATATAATCCCCTATAAAACTGAGAGTATCTTCTAACCTTTGAAAAGTGGAAATTAGACAAAGGGAATTAAAAAAAAAACAAAAACCTTTTTTCTTTTTGAATTGTTTTTAGTGTTGGCACACATTTGAAAGCATGCATACAGACTGCTAAATAAATGCCCAAAATAATCTCACTATTGTGAGTCACCGGAGGCTAGGCTGAAGTAGTGGAAAATCTGAAATACACAATATTCTTAAAGACATGCAATTTTATTACTTTCAAGTGCAAACATTTACTCCAACTATGTTAAGACAATTTTGCCTGTTAAAGGACCCCCTTTCCACAAAGTGGTCAGAATGGATCGTTTAGTACAATTACAATTGCCCTGAACCCAGTTATGAGAGTTTTTCAAGGAAGCAGATTTTTTTATTTAATTGCTTATTTTTATTATATTTTTTAATTTTATATATTTTTACGTCATTTTTCATTTTTGCACAATGTTTTTTTTTTTTTTTTATACAAGAACTGGGATACAGGCCAGAGGCGTGGAAGGGCGAGAGGATTCACCAGAGACAGAGTGGGGAACAGAACAGGTAGACAGACCGAAGACACTGCTGGAGGGGAGCAGCGGGTGAGACAGGAGAGGTCTGCCTCGCCATGTGGGAATCTCCCTGGCCGGCCAGGAATCGAACCCGCGCTGCAGAGGCTGCGGACAGCTTCACAGTGCGGTGCTCAACCCGCTGCGCCACCAGGGAGGCCCTGAAGCAGATTCTTGGCACTGCATCTTTCAGAGAAATAACAATGTTTATTTAGTACTTCCTATGTATTAGACAAGCACTATTCTAAGATGTTTATGTGGATTGTCATATTCATTCCTCACAATTACTTTGTAAAGCAGGTTTGATGATGATCCCCATTTCACTGATGAGGAAACTGAAACTTAGAGCGACTAAGTGCCTTGCTCAAAATCATACAGTTAGTTAAGAGTCAGGGCCCAGATTTGTACCCAAATAGGCAGACTCCAGAGCCTGCCCTATTAACTGGAGTACTGTGCTGCCTCAGATAAACAACCTTTTGCCTCAGGTTAAAAATCTGATATCAGGGATTTATTTTCAAAACGAAAGAAACTTTCAGAGTATGTTTTGGCATCAGCACACACTGAACCCTCTCTTCTACATCCTCCAGTCTCTGCAGCTATATATTTGGTTCCAAACAAAGATCACTGACTTCCAGAGTCATGAGCCTCGGGGACTGCAGGATCCTCTGGCATGGAAGAAAGAGTCAGTTATCTTCAGTAGACTATATTGCTAATGCAGGAAAGTAACCTAGCACCTTTCAGAGGAATTTGTGACACAAGCTGAAAACATAAAGGCTTCTGCTTAACTTTTGGTTAACCAGGAATGTAAATCAATTAAAATCGCCCATCCTTGAGCAGTCCAAGTAATCAAAACTTCATTGCAATAAGCCCAACAATTGTTTACATGAATATGAATACAATTTTAAAACTGCAATTTGCATTGTATCTGTTTAGCTAGTATATAGATAAGCTTTGGCCCAACATTACCTTATCACAAGACTCAAAAATTGCTAATTAATAGACAGAATTATGGCGATTTTTATATTGACCGCTGATGAAAATGCTAGTGGCTATCTTAATATGATCAGTCAACATTTTTACTGTGTATTGAGAAATAAGAGTATATGAACCAGGAATGATTATGACTACAGACCAAAAAACCAGAGGAAGAAAATTGAAGGAAAACTAAAGAAATCATCTTTTGATAGGTTGAAAAGTTAAAAAGCTGCTGGGCAAGTTGCCATGGATACCATGTCCTGAATATAATACTGGGCTTTTCCTCACAGTTAAACACTAAAGGCCTAACTCTCCAGCTGCACACCTCCTTTCTGTGCATGCAATAACAACTACTTGAAATGGAAATTCTCTATTTTGATGAACGAAAATGCAATGGGAAATTTCCTATGCAAGGAATCCTAACCTGTTAAAAAGATATTCGAATAAGATTAATTACCAAAGGATTTTTATCCTATTTCTATACTACTCAAGGATTCTAAATCAAACTCAGAGTACAACAACCTTTATAAATCTATTGTACAGAATGAGAAATCAGGAAATGGTCATAACCACAATAGTCCTACATGGCCCTTTCATCACTGGCACTTGCCATTGAATGCATACATTCTTACTTACCATTTCTTGGAGTTTTGGCGGGGGGGTGGTCTTGGCAGAACAAATAATATGGTAAATTGGGAATCCCCTCCACGTATCACAAAGACACTATGCCAGAAACATATACCAAAATAAGTTACGCTGTCAATAATTCACTTCTCCCTTCATATACTTTGGATTAAAAAAAATGACTAAGAAATTTTTGTCAAACTCAGGAGAAAAATGGAGCCTATAAGAGGGTTGATAGTAAAAGGCAAAGAGGGAACTGAAGCAGCCCTGTGTATAGTACATGGATTATAGAGTAAAACAAACCCAAAGTTAGTCAAAAGGCTCAAATTCCAGCTCTGTCACTGGCTGGATGACCTTGAGTAAATTAATCTCATTTGGACCCATCTAACTTATTTGTAACATGGATAATAATAGTACCTACACTGTAGAGTTGCTTTGAGGGTAAAATGAGTCAAATATGTATAACACTAAAAGGTAACTTTGATTATTAGTCTTCCACACACCTCCAAAGCCCTGATTTGACTCTGGCTATGGCAAAAATGTAAATTTATGGTAACACTAACTTCCACTTTTTAGGTTCTTGGAGAGGAGCACTGGCAAAATCTTCATTGCCTACTTGCTTCTTCATGCATCTTCTAAGGTCTTCACATGCCCTCTATTTATTTATCAACTTGCAGATCTCCTGAATTTCTATCTTCCCCACCACCCTATCCCTGCTTCTCCTGGCAATGCCTTCTATGTAGCTCATGTTCACTGTCACTCTCTGCTCCTTGAGAAACAGACATGCTCTTTGTGTGGCCATGTGTCTTCTCTGTCACTAAGTTATATAACTCAGTGATATTCCACAGCCTTCTAACTCTTGACTAACTTTATTCTATTCTCTCTTTACTAACTTTTCCCCTTATTTTTGTTTTGCAATCCTGCTGACTAGTCCCAAATGATTTTTTTCTATTTCTAGGGGACGTTTCTGTTTTTGCTTACCCACTCTTAGTGTGTCTCTCTGTGAGCTCCATGAGTTGCTACTTTCAGAAACAACTTCTGCTGTTAGTGTCCTCTACGCACTAGAAAACATAGATGCAAAAATCCTAAATGAAATGAATTAACCTTTAACCAGCATTATCAAGAAAATAAAAGAGAAGATACAAATAATACAAACTAGAAACCCAAAATAAGAACTATAAATGCTGATGAAATTATAACATTTTAAGATAATACTATATATTACTTTACATGAGTTAATTGGGAAGGCCAGATAAAATGGAAATATAAATAAGGTGACTAAAATTTTTCCAGAAGAAATAACTTAGATAAAAATAATGGAGACTCTGATGAGATACAACAAAAACAAAGGAAATAATCCAGTCAAAAAATGGGCAGAAAAGCTAAAAAGAAACTTCTCCAAAGAGGAAATGCAAACGGCCAACAGGCATATGAAAAAATGTTCAACATCACTTGTAACCAGGGAAATGCAAATTAAAACTACCATGAGATACCATCTTACACCAGTGAGAATGGCACATATTAAAAAAAAATAGCAACAACAAATGTTGGCGAGGGTGTGGAGAAAAAGGAACTCTCCTGAACTGCTGGTGGGAGTGCTAACTGGTCCAACCACTATGGAGAGCTGTGTGGAGATTTCTTGACCTACTAAACATAGAGCTTCCATATTATCCAGCAATTCCACTCCTAGGTATTTACCCAAATGACACAGAAACATTAATTCCAAAGGGCACCTGCACCCCTATGTTTATAGCAGCACTATTTACACTAGCTAAGTTATGGAAACAACCCAAATGCCCCAAAATAGATGACTGGATCAAGAAGACGTGGTACATATACACAATGGAATATTACTCAGCAATCAAAAAAGATTAACACATGCAGTTTGCAGCAACATGGATGGAGCTAGAAGGGATCATGCTCAGCGAAATAAGTCAGAAAGAAAAAGAAAAATACCAGATGGTCTCACTCATAGCAGGAATTTAGAAAACTTAAATAAGAGACCTGGAAAAAGACTAATCAATACAAAGTAAAAAATCAAAATCAACAAGCAACTATAAACCAGAGACACACTGCCGGGGGGTGGGGGGCGGGGAGAGGAAGGACTAGGGTCAAAATAAGAGGGGTGCAATTGTATGGGGAATATAACCAAAATGAAAATGCATACATTGCACAAAAATGAAAAATGATGTAAGAATTATATAAAATAAAATATTAAAAAGTCCATACTAGAAAAGAAATAATGGAGACATACCAATGTAATAAAATACAGGTTTAGATATAGACACAGTCATGGAAATTTTGTAAATTATAAAGGTAGCATTTCAAATCTCAGGTACAAAGAAGGGCTTTTTATTGAATAGTGTTGGGAGAACTGGATAACATTTTGGAAAAGAAAAAGCTGGAACCATACCTCACACCAGAGAGAATAATAAATTCCAGTGAATGAAAGTGCTTCAATCTAAAAAAAATGACATTATATGAGTTTAGTTGTGGGGAAAGGATTTTTACTTATGACTCAAAATACAGATACAATAAAAGAAAAGATTGGCAAACTTAACTATGCAATTTTTGAAAGCACAACATAAAATCACACAAGAAAAATCAAAAGGCAAATTACAAGTTATCAGAAAATATTTTCAGCATATATCATAAAGAACTCATAAATTAAGAAGGAAAAATTACTAAAAACTCAATTTTTAAAAACAGGTAAAATGTATGAACAGATACCTTTAAATAAGTGATGTAAAGTGGCTTTTGAAGATATAAAAAGATGTTCAATTTTACTCATAATAAAAGAAATGCAAATTAAGACTAATACAAGATATCATTTTCAATTTATCAGATTGGCAGAGGTTTGAAAACTTAATAAAACACCGTTGAAGAGGCTGTATATAAAATCATCCCCATATATTTCTGGATTCAATACAAAATGGTACAACTTCTATGACAGGGCAAGATATTTGGTTTTATCAATACTTAAAACTCCATTTGTTTTTTATTCAACAATCTCACATGTAGAAATTCACTACAAAAACATTATTCAAAAAATGCAAAAAGAAAACCCCACAGTTTTTTTAATTGGAACATTGTTTAGAAGTGTAAAATATTGGAAACCACTAAATACCCACATAAAAGAAATTGATTCAATGAAATATAGCACATCCTCACAGTAGAGTATTATGCAGCTATAAAAATGAGTGCAAAGGACCTCTATAAACTGACATAGAGTGATTTCTGGGACAAATTGTTAAATTCATTTTTAAAAAGCAAAAAGCAAGCATGTGTAGCACCCTGACTTTTGTATAAAGAGGGAAAATAAGAAGATATATATATATATAATATATATATATATACACACACACACATGCATAAATACACTGTAGTTTTGCAAAAAAGAAAAACAGAAACAATAAAAACAGATACTAATGAAATTTGATTATCTACAAGTAGTGGGGAGGCTGGGTGGCAAGTGAGTACGATGGATAGAGAATAAAGTGGGATTTCTTTTTGTTTTGTTTTGTTTTGTTTGTTTTTAAAGATTTATTTATTTATTTATACAAGCGCTGGGTACAGTCAGAAGTGCAGGAGGGTGAGAGAATTCACCAGAGCCAGAGTGGGGAACAGAACAGGCAGATGGACTGAAACACACTGCTGAGGGGAGCAGTAGGCATGGCAGAAGAGGTCTGCGCGCCATGTGGGACCCTCGCTGCGCGGCTGAGGATCGAACCAGGGCTGCAGGGGCTGTGGGCAGCTTTGCAGCCCAGCGCTCAACTGCTGCACCACCAGGGGAGACCCAAAGTGGGACTTCTTTAAATGTAACTTTTTGTATAGTTTTGACTTATTGAATCATGTTATTTTGCATATTCCAGAAATAAATCCACAGGGATGACAAACTAAAATAGAATAATAGAACTTAATTGTTTTACATATCTCATAACCACACAAAGGGGAAAAATAAAGGGAACTGATCCATGAAACTTTTGAACATAATAGCTTGACTATAGATCCTTAGTGTATAGCCAAAAAAGTACAATGAATTATGAACTTAAATTGCTAAATTTATTTTCTCCATGAATTCTGAAACATTTTCTTTTTTCATATGCATTGTAGAGTTGAACAGATGAGTAAATATATTAATATATCCATAATATTGAAAGCAAGACTTTTTAATGTGGGAACAAAAAAATATAAATATGTAAATATAAGAAAGACAAGGACAAACCCAGTGTTGGTGGACTGAGACTAGATGTTTTAGTATTAACTCATGATTTTATATTTCATGTATATATTATATATTATATCATGTGTGTGTGCATATGTAACATTTTGGTAAAGATCTTAGCCAGTGTAACAGGAAAACATAGAAAAAAACTAGAATATTTAATGATTGGAAATGAAGTGTCTTTCTCATGACATGGTTCCGTACATAGAAAATTCAAAGAACCTACAAAGTATTAAAATTTAATAAATTAAGCAATGTTGTTTGAAACAAGATAAATGCACAAAAATCTATTTCTATAAGCTACAGACAAAAAATTGGAAAATAAAATTTTTAAATACCATCATAATAACATCAGAAAACATGAAAGAGTAAGGCATGTCCAACAAAAGATGTGCAAGTTCTCTACAATAAAACAACTAAATATTTCTGAGAGATACTGAAGAAATACCAAAGATACAAGTGCCAAAGCCAGAACTACCTAAATGTCCTTCAATGAATGACTAGATAAACAAAGTACAGTAAATCTATGCAATAAAATATTAGTCATTAATAAAAGGAATAAACTACCGGTACACAGAATAACAGATGAATCCCAAAAATGTGTTTGGCTAAGAGAGAGAAACCAGTCTTAGTTTCCAATTTTTGTGACATTTTGAAAAAGGAAAAAGGATATACAGAGAAAGATCAGTGGTTGCTAGAGGATAGAGGGAGAGACAGACAACAAACAGCAGGCTCAAGAGAATTTTAGGGGGTGTTGGAACTGATCTATATTCTGTTTATGGGTTGTGGTTGTAAGAATTTATAAATGTTGAGTTGTAAGTATTTTTACATATTCTGGATAGAAATCCTTTATAAAATATGGATTAGGAGTAATTTTTCCCTAGCTAGAGTTTCCCTTTAAACTTTGTTACCTTTGGAATAGCTGAAGTTTTTATTTTTATAAAATCCAATAGTTTTGGTTATGTTTTGACTTTTTAAAAATTATTTATTTTTAAATTGAAGTGACACTGGTTTACAGCACTGTATATGGTCTAGGGCAATAGGTCCGTGCCTCCTCAGATGTATTTTACCAACCCAATCCTAGCATCCAAGCACCAATACCCTTTACCACAGACCACTGGGCTCCCTCCCCACTTTTTTATTTTTAAGATTTATTTATTTATGCATACAAGAACTGGGGCACAGACCAGAGGTGTGGGCGGGGGAGAGGATTCACCAGAGACAGAGCAGGGAACAGAACAGGCAGAATGACTGAAATACACTGCTAAGGGGAGCAGCGTGCGAGATAGAGCAGCAGGTGAGACAAGAGAGGTCTGCTGCACCATGTGGGCCGCTCCCTGGCTGGCTGGAGATTAAACCATGCTGCAGAGGCTGCGGACAGCTTCATAGGTTGTGTCTTACTTAACCCCTTGCACCACCAGGGAGACCCTCCCTCCACACTTTGTTCTTACCCTCCTCCCTACCTCTCCCTCTAGAAGGCTCAATTCTGCAATCATATTTCTAAGATTTATTTTGGCTTAGTTTTGTCATTGCTTTTGTTGGGGCTCTCTATATTCCACATATGAGGGGAATCATTCAGTGTTTGTATTTCTCCTGCTGACTTATTTCACTTAGCATAATGCCTTCCAGTTCCATCCATGATATCACAAATGGCAAGAATTCATCTTATTTTTCAGCTGAGTGGTATTCCATCGTGTACATATGGCACATTTCTTTTTTTTTTTCTTTTTAAAGATTTATTTATTTATTTATACAAGCACTGGGTACAGTCAGAAGTGCGGGAGGGTGAGAGAATTCACCAGAGCCAGAGCAGGGAGCAGAATAGGCACACTGACGAAATACACTGCTGAGGGGAGCAGCGGGCGTGGCAGGAGAGGTCTGCACACCATGTGGGAACTGGCACTACAAAGCCTGCAGGCAGCTTTGCAGCCCAGCGCTCAACCACTGAGCCACCGGGGAGGCGCTGGCACATTTCTTAATCCACTCTTCTGTCATTGTACATTTTGGTTTATTCTATAATTTGGCTATTTTAAGTAATGCCACAATGAATGCAAGAGTGCAGATAGCCCTTCAAGTGAGTGTTTTTGCACTCTTTGGGTATATACCTAAGAGTAGAATTGCTGGACCATATGGAAGATTTATTTTCAATATTTTGAGGGACCTCCATACTGTTTTCCAAAGGGACAAGACCACAGAGACTAGACTAGTCTACATTCTCACCAACAGCGTATGAAGACTCCTTTTTTGCCACACCATCGGCATTGGCTGTTTCTGGTCTTCTTGCTATAGGCCATTTTCACGGATGTGAGGAGGCATCTCTTTGTGGTTTTGAGTTATATTTCCCTAATAATAACTGTTGTTGAACATTTTTTCATGTGCTGGTTCACCATCTGTATGTCTTCTCTTGATAAGTGTGTTTAGCTCTTTTGCCGATTTTTGATTGGGTTCCTCTTTTTGGTGAGTTGTGTGAGTTCACATTAGATCTTATATACTGGCCCCCGTCAGATGTATGGTGTGTAAATATTTTCTCCATTCAGTGGATATCTTTTTATTTTAATGATAGTTTCTTTCACTGTACAGAAGCATTTCAGTTGGTATAATTAGTTTTGCTTTTGTTTCCCTTGTTGTTGGAGGCAAGACTCCAAACACATCACTGAAGCCAATATAGTGGAGTTTTGCCTATTAATTTTATGAGTTTTGGTCTTAAATCCAAGTCTTTAATCCAGTTTAAGTTATTTTTTATACATGGTGTGAGAATGGTGTAGTTTCATTTGGAAGAATTAACATTATTAAAATGCTCATCTTACACAAAGCAATATATAGATTCAATGCAATCCACACCAAAGTTTCAATGGAATTCTTCAAAGAATGAGAGCCAACATTACTGAAATGTATATGGAATCACAAAATAACCTCCAAAAGCTAATGTAATTGTGACAAAAAAGCAGAGGATTCAAGGTATCTTGCTCCCAGATTTCAAACTATACTATAAGGACATAGTAATCAAAACAGTATCATATTGGAATAAAACTAAGCACACAGACCAATGGAATAGAATTCAGAGCTCAGAAATAAACCCGCATTTAAATGGACATAAACCTATGGAAAAAAAGAGTCAAGAATGTACAATGGGGGCCTCCCTGGTGGCGCAGCGGTTGAGCACTGGGTTGTGAAGCTGCCCGCCGTGGCCTCTGCGGCGCCGGTTCGATCCCCGGCTGCTCCCCGGCCACCTGAGGAGGGTCCCACATGGCGCGCAGACCTCTCCTGCCGCCCGCTGCTCCCCTCAGCAGTGTACTTCGGTCCTTCTGCCTGCTCTGCTCCCCACTCTGGCTCTGGTGAATTCTCTCACCCTCCCGCACTTCTGACTGTACCCAGTGCATGTATAAACAAAACAAACAAACAAACAAATAAATAAAATAAATAAAACATGCCTCTATTTAAAAAAAAAAAGAATGTACAATGGAAAAGGAAAGTCTCTTCAACAAATGGTGCTAAGAAATCGGGACAGCTACATGCAGAAATATAAAATCTAATTTACCATTTTTTAATGATTATCACTTTTTGTGAACTGCAAGAGTTTTGCTTAACCTAAGGTTGCAATAATTTTCCTCATGTTCTTTTCTAGAATTTTTAGAGTTTTAATTTTTTGTTTTGGTTCATGATCTATTAAAAAATAAAGTTGTATGTTGTGTGATATATTAGGTCAAGGATCAGTTTTTTTTTTTTTTCCTTATGGCTGTGCAGTTGTTCTGGCACCATGCATTGAAAAGTCTATTGTTTCCTTATTGAAATACCTTAGTAACTGTTTAAAATCTATTTGTGGGGTCTCCCCCAGTTGGTGCAGCAGTTGAGCGCTGGGCTGCAAAGCTGCCCACAGCCTCTGCAGTGCTGGTTCGATCCCCGGCCACCGGTGAGTGTCCCACATGGAGCACAGACCTCTCCTGCCGTGCCCGCTGCTTCCCTCAGCAGTGTATTTCATCAGTCTGCCTGTTCTACTCCCCACTCTGGCTCTGGTGAATTCTCTCACCCTCCCATGCTTCTGACTGTACCCAGTGCTTGTGTAAATAAATAAATAAATCTAAAAAAAACATATTTGTGGATCTATCACTGGACACTGTCTTCAGTTCCATTTATCTAATATGTCTAACAGCATGGCAAAGACCACACTGCTTTGACAACTTTATATTTAATATTTTGTAAAAATTGACAAGTTGATCTTAAAATATATATGGAAATGCAAAGGATTGAGAACAGCTAAAGCAATCATGAATAAAAACAAAAAGTTAAAGAACTCAAGTACTTATTTCAAAACAATGTAAGACTGTTAACAGGCACATGGAAAAATGTTTAATATCACTTATCATCAGAGAAATGAAAATCAAAACCACAAAGAGATACCACTTCACACCTGTGAGAATGGCCCATATCAAAAAAAGACCAGAAACAACAAATGTTGGCCAGAGTATGAAAAAAAGGAACCCTCATACACTGTTGGTGGAAATGTAGACTGGTCCAGCTCCTGGCGCAAACAGTACAGAGGTTCCTCAAAATATTAAAAATGGATATACTGTATGATCCAGCAATTCTGCCCTAGGTATCAACCTAAAGATTACAAAATCAATAATTTGTTCATTGCAGCACTATTTACAACAGCCAAGTTTTAGTAACAACCTAAATATCCATCAACAGAGCAGTGGATTAAGATGTGTTATATATACAAAATAGAATACTATAAAGTTATTTAAAACAAAAGACGAACTCTTGCCATTTGTGACAACATAGGTGGAACTGAAGGGGATTAAGCTCAGTGAAATAAGTCAGAAGGAGAAAGACAAATACCAGATGATTTCACTCACATATGGAACATAGAGGGGGAAAAAAACCAAACCAAAACAAACCCTAGATACATGACTGTAGAATTGAGGCTACTAGAGGGAGGGAAGAGGGGGACTAAGCTAAAGTACTTTGATGGTGGGTGTGATGTGCTAACATACATCTGAGGAAATGTGAACCTAGCTCCCAAAATCATATACAGTATTGTAAACCAATGCTACCACAATAAAGAAAAAAAAATAATATTAGTCTGTATTAATGAAGATAATAAAGTATTAGAGAAAGGATAAGCAAGCAGACAAATGGAATATAAAACATAATACAGAATCCAGAAGTAAACTCACACACATATGGTTAATGAATTTTTACCAGTGGCATCAAGGCAATTTAATGGGGCAAAGCAATGTTTTCAATGAATGATGCTGGAAAATTAGATAACTATATGGATAAAAAGATGATCCTCAATTCTCTCCTCACAATATAGCCCCAAATAATTTGTGAGAGATTATAATCTATATGTAAAAGTTAAAATTATAAAGTTTCTGGAAGATAAAATTGGAGGATATCCTCACAAATGTGTGGTAGGCAATTCCTGGAAAAGATACAAAAAGCAATGATTATATAAGAAAAAAATGATAAATTGGACTTTATAAAAATTAAAACATCTTTACATCAACAGACAATTTTATCAAATGAAAAACAAGACACACTGGGAAAAAAATATTCCCCATCCACATATCTAACAAAGGCCTTCTATTCAGAATATATGAACAATTACTACAAATGAATAATAAAAAGAGAAACAGCCATTGAATAAATGGACAAAAGCTTGAGTAGATGTGTAACAGGGTGGTCCCAGGAAAGGGGAGGTTCCCTGCCCCACCCAAGGGAGGTGGAGCTGAGCAGGAAGAGGAGAAGCTGCAGAAGACTGAGGAAGGAAGGAAGCAGGATGGAGCCAGGAGACCTGGAGGAGACGCATGAATCCTAGAGACACGTAAAGAAACTGCGCTTGTCTTTTGGTCGTGGACTGGGTGACACAGATGTGGGTGAGACCTGTGGGGAGGTGACAATGGCAGCTTTTATCTTGATGTTGATTTTGCTCTTTTCCTTCCGGGCTTGTCCAGTTGTTTGTGACCCTTTTCTGTGGGTCCCCACTGGAAGATGCTTTAGACTTGTAGCAGGCTTTGGGCCTTGTTCTGGGCCAGTCCCATTGGATGGACTTTTACCCACGAGGGGACGGGTAACTTTGGGTGCTTCATTTAAAACTAGATTCTTTGCCTTACCTGTATTGTTTCCTAGTTTTATTAAAGTTCCTTTTCATTAAAGTCTCCTATGTTTTGTGTTGATGCGGCGGATGGCAGAACCATTTAGAATAGGCAGGTTTGCGGGTTTGGGCTGACCCTTTTCCCTGTCCTATAACAGATGCTTCACAAAAGAAGATATACAAATGGCTAGTGAACATATTGAAAGTTGCTCAGTATCATTAGTCATCAGGGCAATTAAACATAAAACCAAAATGACTTGCCATTTCATACTCAAGAAGAGCTAAAATTAAAATGACTGAAATTACCAAATTCTGTTGATCATGTGGAACAAATAAAACAATCAGAATTTACTGATATGTATTTAAAATTGTACAATAACTTTGAAAAACTCCTTGGAAGTTTCTTGTAAAGTTAAACATACATCTATCCTCTAACCTATCTATTCTTTTCCTAGGTAATTACTCAAAAGAAATAAAAAAATATGTCCTCACAATAACTTCAAGATATAAGTTATAGCAGCTTTATTCAGACTGTTCAAAAATGGAAACAATCCAAATGTCTACTAACACAAAAATGAGATAAAGAAACTGTGGTATATATTCATAGAATGGAATGCTATTCACCAGTAAAAACAACCAAGTTACCGATATATGCAACAATATCAATGAATTATAGAACACCATGCTGAGTGAAAGTAGCCAACATAAAAGAATACTTACTATATGATATCATTCATGTGCAATTTTAGAAAAAGCAAAAACATAATGACAGAAAGCAGGTAAGTGGTTTCTAGGGGTTATGGGTCACAGCAGGTAATTGATTGTAAAGGGGCACAATGGAACATTCTGAAGCTAACAAAATATTCTGTAACTTGATTGTGGTGGGTGGTTACATGACTGGATATATTTGTCAAAACTCATCAAACTGTAGAGTTAAAACTGGGAGCTTTACTGTGTGTAAATTATACCTCAATAAAAATGGTTTTAAAAGGCCAATAATAAAATATTTTTCCATCAGATGGGCAAATATTTTAAATTTATATTACAACTGCTGGCAATGATATGGTAAAAAATACTTTCGTACAATGTAGGTAGGAGTGTAAATTATACCGCTATTATGGAGCATAATTTGGCAAATGAAATTTAAAGTGTGAATATCTGATGACCCAGAAATACTGTTTCTCAATAAAGAAATACTCATACACATGTACAAGCAAGCTTGTATAAGGATGACTTTTGTAATGCTGCCTGTACTTGTGAAAAAGGGGCAAAACATAAATGTTCTTTAACAATAGAATGAGTGACATAATCCATAATACAGTCATATTGTGACTACTTGCAAAAAATTAAAATATAAGGGTAAAATTCTATGTACTACAATGAAAATATCTCAAATATATTCTTGAGTGGCATAAAAGAAAGTTTAACATGTACTGATACTATTTATTAGTTTAAAATGGTAATGATTTTTATCAATGTAAACAAAAATAAATGCCAGCCAAATTAAAGACAAGACAGAAGCTAAAACTATTAAAAGGAAATTTAGCAGAGTATTAGCTCGTGGTATAAAATTAGTTAAATGTAAGAACACCAATATTTCAAATTTCTGACATCAGAATGTTGGTTATCAGAGGATACAGGGGTGGGGTGCATGGAATGGATAGAGGGGGTTTGATTGGATGGTGGTGGATGGTAACTAGACCTTTGGTGGGTGGGCATTTTTCGATCCATGAAACTATTTCTGAAAGTTATACTCAATAAACCAATGTTGTAAACAAACATTATCACAATTAAAAAGTGCCTAACCTTGAAAAAACAAGATTTCAATTTTCTGCATTGTAAAAGATAAAGGGTGAAATATTATTTGAAGATAAACAACAGATTGATAGAAGACACCTGTCAAAAATATAACTGGGTGCTCCCTGGTGCCTAGAGGTTAAGTCTCAGTGCTATCACCACTACAACCTGAGCTCAATTGCCAGGCAGGGAACTAACCCACATATAGTGCAGCAAACCTCCCCTTGCCTACTGCTCTCCTTAGCAGTGTATTTCAGTAAATCCATCTGTTCTGTTCCCCATTCTGTCTCTGGTGAATCCTCTCACCCTCCACACCTCTGGCCTACACCCCAGTTTTTCTATACAAAAATTTAAAAAAATGTAACTATGGTACTCAGAGTATATTCCCTTTTTATAATGGTAAAATTCATATAACAAAAAATTCAGCATTTTAACCATTTAAAAGCATGTCATTCAGAGTCACTCAGTACAGTCACAATGTTATGTAACCACCATCAGCATCATGTAATTCCAAACCATTTTTATCACCCCAAATGGGTAGCCTCTATCCATGAAGCAGTCATTCACTATTACTTTCCCACCCCAAGCCCTGGCAACCACCAATCTGCATTTTGTCTCCATAAATTTACATATTATGGATATTTCATATTAATTTAATCCTATGATATGTGGTCTTTTGAGTCTGGTTTCTGCACTTGGCATGATATTTTGAGATTCTTTCATGCTGCAGCATGTATTAGTACTTCATTGCTTTTTATTGTTGAATAATATTTCATTATAAAATTATAGCACATTTTGTTTAGCCATTTGGCCACTGGTGGACATTTGGATTCTTTCCACCTTTTGGTTACAATGCTGCTATGAGCATTTGTATCCAAGTTTTTGTTTTAAGACTTTTTTTTTTTCAATTACCTTGTCTTTACACCTGGGAAATAGGAAATTCTGGGTCATATGATAATACTATGTTTAATTTTGAGGAACCACAAGCTTCACAGCAGCTGTATCAGTTTACATTCCTACCCATAATGCATGAGAGTTCCATTTCTTCGCATCCTAACCAACACTTGTTACTTATTTGCTGTTTTGATTATAGCCATCCTAGTGGCTCATTGTGGTTTTAATATGCCTTTGCCTGATGACTAATGACATTGAGTATCTTTTCATGTGCTTGTGACCATTTGTATATCTCCTTTGGGGAAACATCTATTCAAATCCGATTTTTTAATTGGGTTGTTTGCCTTTTTGCTGGCTAGTTATATGAGTTTTTTTTTTATACATTCTGAACACAGACCTTTATCAGATATATGATCTGAAGATATTTTATACCATTTTGCCTGTTGTCATTATTTTCTAAATAGTATCCTTTCATTCACAAACATTTATAAATTTAATAAAGTAAGATTTATTTCTTCCTTTGTTGCTTGAGCATTTGGTGTTATATTCAAGAACACATCACCAAATTCAAGATCATGAAAATTTACTCCTGTGTTTTAAGAATTTTATAGATTTTGCTCTTATATTCAGATAAGTGGTCCCTTTTGAGTTATTTTCAATATAATGTGAGATAAGGATCCAACTTTATTCTTTTGCATGAAGCTATCCAGCTGTTCCAGGAGTAGATTTCCGTTTAATTCCTACAAATCAATAATAACAAAAAAGACAAGAAAAATGGTCAGAGGGAATGAACAGGTTATTCACAGAAGATGAAATACAAATCTTTATACACATGTGAAAATTTTTTTAAATATTACCAGCAATCAGGAAGACTCCAGCAACAAAAACAATGAGAAATTATTTTAAGAGTCTTTTTCTAAAAATGTTCAACATCACTTGTAATCAGGGAAATGCAAATCAAAACTACAATGAGATGCCATCTTACACCAGTGAGAATGGCACATATTAAAAAAACCAGCAACAACAAATATTGGCGAGGATGTGGAGAAAAAGGAACTCTCCTGCACTGCTGGTGGGAGTGCAAACTGGTCCAACCACTATGGAGAGCTGTGTGGAGATTTCTGGACCTACTAAACATAGAGCCTCCATATGATCCAGCAATTCCACTCCTAGGTATTTACTCAAAGGACACAGAAACATCAATTCCAAAGAGCACCTGCACCCCTATGTTTATAGCAGCACTATTTACAATAGCTAAGCTTTGGAAACAACCCAAATGCCCAAAAATAGATGACTGGATCAAGAAGATGTGGTACATATACACCATGGAATATTACTTAGCATTCAAAAAAGATAAACTCATGCAATTTGCAGCAACATGAATGGAGCTGGAAGGGATCATGCTCAGTGAAATAAGCCAGAAAGAAAAAGAAAAATACCGGATGGTCTCACTCATAGCAGGAATCTAGAGAACTTAAATAAGGGACCAGGAAAATGAATAACTATAAGAAAGTGAAAATCAAAATCAACAAAAAACTATGAACCAGAGACACTATATGGGGGGTGGGGGGGAAAGAAGGCTTGGGGTCAAAATAAGGGGGTTGTAATTATGGGGAATATAAAAAATAAAATTTAAATAAAATGTGAAAAAAAAGAAAAAAGAAAAAGCACAAGAAAAGGATAATAAAATTAAATGTAGATGTAAATGAAATAAATAAAGCAAATGTATACAGAAAAAAAATAAAACCACCTAAAATCAGGTGTTGCATAAAAGTGAAAAAAAAAGAGTCTTTTTCTAGATATAGTTGATATGCCATACAATTCACCCATTTAAATGTATAATTTGACAATGTTTCACATATTCATAGAGTTTTACTACCATTGTTACAATTTTAGGGCATTATCACTACAAAAGAAACCCTGAGCCTCTTACTCATAAGCTTTCTAAATTTTAATCCCTGATACCCCCAACCAGAGCCAAACACTAATCTAATTTCTATCTCTGTAGATTTGTTTACTTTGTATATTTCATATAAGTGGAATCAGATAATATGTGGTTCTTTGTGACTGACTTCTTTCAGTTAACAGACATTTCAAGGTTCACTCTTCTTATAGCATGTATCAGTACTTATTTCTTTTTAATGCTGAATAATATTCTATTATATGGATATACTTCATTTTACACATCCATTTATTAGTTGATGAGCTTTTCAATTATCCTACTGTTTTGGCTATAATGGATAATATTGCTATGAATATCTATGTACAAATTTTGTATGGACATAAAAATTTAGTTCTCTTTAATATATAGTTAGGAGTACAATTGTTGTGTGAGAGATCATTTTTCATCCACCAATTGATCAAAACAAAACAAAAAGAACAAAAATAAAATTTTTAAAAATGGGCAAAAGAGCTAAATAGGCATTTCTCCAAAAAAGACATACAGAGGACTAACAGGCACATGAAAAAAATGCTCACCATTACTTATCATCAGGGAAATGCAAACCAAAGCCTCAATGAGCTATCACCTCATTCTTGTGAGAAAGATCAGAAACAACAGGTGCTGGTGAGGAAGCAGAGAATAAAGAAACATTTTACACTGTTGGTGGGAATGTAAACTGATCCAGGCCCTACAGAAAGCAGTATGGAGTTTTCTCAAAAGGTTAAAAATAGATCTATTACACGACCCAGCAATTCCACTACTAGGTATCTACCTGAAGAACACAAATACACTAATACACTAATTTGAAGGGGAACTTACACTTCCATGTTCATTGCACAATTATTTACAATATATAACTATGGAAACAACCTAAATGCCTCCAAACAGATGAGTGGATCAAGAAGTGGTACATATTCACAATGAAATAATACGCAGCCTTCAAAAAAAATAAACTCATGCCATTTGCAGTAACATGGACGGAGATGGAAGGGATTATGCTAAGCCATATAAGTTAGAAGGGGAAAGACAAACACTGGATGGTGTCATTTGTACGTGGAATATAGAGAAACCAGATATAGTTTAACACAAAACAAAGCCCAAAAACTAGCCCTTGAAATCAAACTATAAAACTGAGACACTCAGAAGAGGAGTAAAAGGGTAGGAGGTAGGGACCAGTACAAAGTGGGAAGGGAACACCATGGATGATGGTTGTGGACTATGGGTGCTTTGATGGTGGGAGAGTGATGGTAACAGTGCCAGAAGGGGGGATCCTATACTATCAAAGTAGAAACAACAATGTAAAACAATGTTATCTCAAAATTAATTAATAAAAAAACTTGCGAATATCAAGCATTGCTAAACATTAAGGGAAAATGTTACCCTCAAATTCTCTAGGTGATAGTATAAATTTATACAGTTTATTCATTTTACAAAGCAATTTGATAATATCTGAGAAAATATTCCAGAACCCCAAATTTTCACTTCAATCTACTCTTAAGAAGAACTGTATAAAGGATATAGATTTTTCACCATTTTCTGCAATGCTGGAAAACTGTAAACAGCCTAAATTTTCATCAACAAGAGGCATAAATGAAGCATGGTTTAATCATATAATGAATGGGATATACTAGAGGACCCAAATTATGTATTTTGCCAAATGCACTTGGCTTTTACCTGCCTTCTAGCTTTCAACTATTTGCTCAGTGGAAAACCTGGCTGAGTGATGGTATGACCTCCATTATGCCTATTGAGGCAAGAACTGCAGCAATTTCAACACCCAGGCCTGACTCAGCTGGGACCATGGAAGCTCTGGATTCTGCCACCAGTTTCAGAGTCAGATGAATTTTAATGCAATGTAAGGTGGGATTTGACTTCCCCAGTAGCTGTTGGGTGAGTTCAGGTGACAAAACTTGGAAATATATAAAGGGAAACATGGGGAGAAAACCTCTAGGGATAAATATAGACCCATGAAAGACAAGATACAGGAAAAAAAACGGCAATATTTTTTTCCCTTTTCTTTATTCTGCTTTCTTGCATCTTTGCTCTTGATGCCTAGGGATTTCACCTCCAATAGCTTTAGTGCAATGCCTTTGCCTCACGTTATTTCTAGAGAACCTGGGGTGATTTAGAATTTATCAAATAAAATGTTATCAACTAGAGCTACATTTACATGTTTAGATATCAAAAATAGAATACTGAGTCAAATGACTCATATCATTTATGTAAAATTTAAAAACACATAATGGCATGTGTTTTTGATATGTTTTTTAACATACAATGTTATATATTAGTTATAGGTAGTATGTTTGTATAGAAAATAGACTATACAAAATTCTATATAGCAAATTCTGATAGTAGCTTCCCATTGGCAGGTCAGTGAGTGCAAGAGAAAAAGGCATGTTCCTTATAGGAAGTTTTGATATCTATGTAATGATCTACATATTTAAAAAATAAAAAAAAGGCTAGAGGTAAATAGCATAAAAGAATGACAATTTGTAATTCTGAGCGGTAAAAATATGACTAATTGTTCATTTCTCTGTATTCTTTTTAAATTATTTTTTTCTGCAGTACAAAGTATATTACAAATTTCAAAGGGAAAACACATTCCCTGGGAAAGTCATCTTTACCTTCTTAAGGCAAAATGAGAGGTAAGTGAAATAATTTTACTCTTAAACCTTAAAGACATTTTAGCTCTATTTAACTAGTATTTCCTCAGGGAGTCTATAAAGAGGAGGAGTGACATAAAGATCTAGACTGAAAATCAAGGTATCAGGGATCTTGAGACATGGATACTGGATTCAATATCTCTGGTTACAGTATACTTTCTTTTAAAAAATAAAAAAAGGATCAAGCAAGGTATTTAAGAACTATTCTAGTTCTTGAATGCAACAGCAATGACCAATAAAAATCAGAGTATCAGTACATGTGAATTTTATGTTACTATCTTCATAAGGATGAAGTTCTAGAAAGAAGGAAATAAAGAAGGTTGGCATGGTCATCACATAAAGGTGTATCAAAGTTTTTGGTTTCCAGAAAAAGAAACTCTCTGTGATGATCTTAAACCAAGAAAAAAAAAAAAAAGGAATTTCTTGGAAGGTCATGAGGGACTCAGAATCAATGACTAACTGTAGCATCAGGCTTGAAAAATAATCCAGAACAAAGGAGGCAGGACTCAAGGCCAAGCCACAAAACAGAGCCTCATGGACTATTGCAGCTGACCTTTCTTTTATTCACTCAAAGCTCAAAATCTTAAGAGAGGGCTTCTGTTTTGTTGGACGTAAGTCATATGCCCTCCTCTTTGGAGGGAAGGAGAAACATTTTTTCATTAAGTGAATATTTATTGACTGCTGACTCTGTTTGGAAACAGAGCAGGAATAACACAGATACATTTATTGCTCGGGGATTTGGAGTTACTTATAAACAGTTTTCTTTTCCTTTGGTTAAATTTTTATAATGAGGATATATTCATGCACTGTTTTGCAAAACACACACACACTAATTTTTTTGAAAGTACCTAATGAAACAACAAAGTCAAACTGTTGGAGGGATGAACATTTGAGTGAACTCTATGTGTCTGGTACTGTCTTTTAGGACAGACTCAGAATATAAACTTCATTAGAAGACAGCCAACTCGTGATGCCAAATAAGACTGTGAACTCTGCTGAAGTAAACTAATAACGAGAAAGAAGGTCCTGGAACATATACTCAAAGTGTTTCGATGGTAGATTTTTAAGAGTAATAGGAATTATCTAGGTTGGAGGGAGTGGGGAGAACGGAGGAGTACATGTTGAACAGAGAGAAGAAACACAGGGGAAAGGCATGGAGCCATGAGAAGTAATCTAATGTGGCAGCCCACATAAGAAAAAAATAGGACTGGACAAAGTGTATCAGAGTTCTTAGTTTCGAACAACAAAACCCACTCTGGCTATTTAAAGTAATAAAGACATTTATTGAGGGATATTAGGTGGCTCACAGTATCATTGGAAGGGCTGAAGAAGCAGGCTTAAGAGTAAGCTTCCAGGAATAAAGCCCAAAACCACACTGCAGAACTGGCCTGATGAAGAGGAAATTGCAGTCTCTGCCACTGCCAAACACTAAGTGCCAGGAACTCAACATGAGCGCAACTATTACTGCCCCCAATACCAATGCCATGCCTGTGCTGCTGCTACTCCCAAAATTTGGATGCCTCTGTCATCACTTGTACCAGCAAAATGAGAGCTCCTTACAGAGTCAGTCTCCTCATGTTGCTCATTTGCAAATCAATGTCTCACTTGAGTTTGCCTGTTTGGCTGGTCCTAGATTAAATGACTGTTTTCTAGCAGCAAGGAAGGCTAGAAATTTGAGTTTTGACATTTATAGTTAAGAAAGAGCCTAATTACATTGAAATTTTTCTAAATATAGAAAACTTATTCAGAAGATAATGGATAGACTGCCAGAAATATCAATGATGACTACTGTAAGTAGATCAGGGTCAGAATGTGAAAAGCCTGGAATGCCTTCATAAAGAAGTTAGGCTTTATTTAAGTGGACAATGGAGAACAGGCAAAGGCTGTAAAACAAGGGAATTGTAATGGGAGCCCCATGGTGCCTAGAGGGCTGTGGGGCAAAACCAGCTTTGCTGAGGTACTCCCCCAGGGATTAGGGCTTGATGGCCAGGGCCCCCCAGCTCTGGTAGCATATGCCTGGGCTGTGCTGCAGCAGCCCCCAAGCCAGCCTGGCTAACTCCTATGATAGCAGAAGCAGTAATTGCCTTGCCCCAATCGAGCAGGAGCTAGCCCCAGGGCTCCAGCAGTGAAACTTGCCTTACCAATCACAAGCCTTGGGTAAAGAGGCCCACAGGCTGTGCTCCAGGCCAACATGGTGGGCTCCCAGTGGCAGCCTGCACTCTAGCTGCTCAGACCCAGGTCGGAGCTCTGTTGCAGGGACCCCTGCACCACCACACCTGTCCCTGCTAAAGACTACAGTCCTGCCCTGACCTTAGTGCAGGTTGGGTCTGGATGTACTGGCCAGGGTTTCAATTTTAAACTCAGTGCCAGAATGTTAAATGGACTAATCAGGTTCAAGTTCTCAATGAACCAATCAGGCTTGAGCTCTCACTGGTGTCATTCAAGTTGTTCAGACCACTGAGGACTGTAAATGGACAAATCTGATCAGTGCTTGACTGGCACCAACCAAATAGCTAGGATTGTAAGGTTCTAATCAGGCTTGAAAGGTGGAGACCCTGAAGATAATATAAGCCAGGGCAGTAGGCAGCTTCACTGACTGAGCAATTGAGTGCAGACCCATTCATCAGACTATTTGCAGACAGATTTGTTGCGACATAGAGACTTCCATATACTTTTGCAGAGACCTCAGTAGGCCTTCACAGAGACTTCCATTGGCCTTTCAGATATCTCTGCAGACTTCAAGAACTCTGCAGAGGTCAAGAGTTCTCTAAGAGTTGTAACACTAGTGGCTGTTTGAGGTTGGCTTATGCCAACAGATCTCAAAGAGCTGAAACACTGTTGTTTCTTGTCCTCCCTCTTGGTGGCTGGTGTTGACCAGCACTGCTACCCTATGTCCAGCCACCTCTGAAAGCTGTCCACTACTTCTGGCACTGCCTCCTGGTGCTGTTGTATGCAGCACTGCCTGGTCCAGCATCTAGTGCTGTCCAGCCTGGCCTTCAGACCATTGTTGTTGGTTGCTGTGGTGTCACCTCAGCCGCCCCACGTGTGATAACCTCCAGCTGCCACTATAAATTGTATAGTGGTCTACCTCTTAGCAGCGTGCCACCAACTTCATGCTCTCATTGAAGGGACAGCACCATCTTGCATAAGCAGTGTTTGTTTTGGACTACTGGACACGGTTGACACTATCTGTGGTAGGATAGTTGGCCATTTGTGGCCTTAGAAATTCTTTCCATCTTCCCAATCTCCCTTTTGTTAATAAACCTCATCGTTGTGCACCCTGAGCCTGAGTGATATCTTGCGATTGTGAGCGCATGAGTGAGAATCCAGAAACAGTGACCTGTTGCCCACGGTGGCATGGTTTTAGAGTGATTGCTGTTTCAGCTGCTTTTAAGAAATGTAAAGTTTGGTAAATTTGGAATTAGTGAGAACAGAAGGTAATTTGCAATGGTACAAATAGAAGAATATAAAATTCTGTACCCACGCAGTGGGAGGGTATATAAAGAGACATGACACAAGACATTTCAGGGATAAAAATGTAAAGGAATAAGGGTTTCATGGGGTCTGGTTCTCATCTTAGATGGCACAAAATTGGTTATCTTATATTTTGTTGGTTTGTGTTGTATCACTACAAGTGTTTCCACACATAAAATTGTTCCTTATGGGTCATTTTTTTATTTGACAAATATTTACACCTTTTACTTAAAGACATTTTTTTTTAGCTGGGGATTTAGAGAGCTCCCCCATCTTCATTGGCCCTTTTGGTATTTAGCTCATATGCTAGCAAAAAAAAATCCTTTAGTTATCTATCCATCTATTCATTCTTTCAACAATATTTAGTACATTCTGTGGACTAAATAAGAATTTTAAATATCTGAAGTCAGGTTATTACATAGTATGCTAAATTATGATAAAAGCATAATTTTTATAAATATAAAAAATTATAAATGACATGAAATCATGCAACAAAATTTTATATCAAAAGGTATAAATATTTTTTATATAAATTTATATCAAAATAGATGAATGCTATAAGATGTATCCAAATAAAACGTTTGGGACTTCAAAGAATTGAGACATTACTTTCATTCAGGCTTTGGGGATTTAAAGAAAGGCTTCATGGACTCACATGATGGATTCATGTCTGCAAAAATGTGGGCTAAAGGTAGGGGAGTAGCACATTCTTGATTTTTCTGTTTTGCTTGTTTGTTTGTGGGAACAATGTAGGATTTAAGATGGAGAGGATTAGATCCAGGGTCAACTTCATGGACAAATGAATTGCAGAGTCACAGAGGGCTCCACATTCAAAAGAGCTTCACATTTGATTTAATGTTGTCATTAGCTTAAAACGTTTTTCTTTGAATTTGTGTTTTGTAAGTCCAATGGGACAATCAGGCATGTGTGTGAGCAGAGGCAATGCATGTAATATGTGTTTATCACAATTTTTGCCACTTTATTTGCATATATCATTCATGATGCCCCAGAACACAGAATTCCAATGGACCCACCCTATATAGGAACTGACCATGTTTCATAGTGAATAATAGAAGTTGTCAACCAGCCACTTTCCATTCCAACAAAAAAATTGCTTCTAATACAGAAAAAAAAGGCAATAGGGTTCTAAGAAACATGAGCTATCAAGTAATCCTTGGCATCTTCTTTCTTGTGCATTACTCCTCCAAATCATCAAAGCATTTAAGTTGATACCAATGTCCTGCAAAATAGCTGTCCCTATTCAGGTATGATACTATTTCTTCTGCTCTTCTGGAGTTGGAGTATTCATTTTTACCCAACAAAAATGGGTGCTATCTGATCTCCCTGCCTCTGAGTCCTGATCAAATTATCCTCACAGGGCCTCCCCTGGTGGCGCAGCAGTTGAGTGCTGGGCTGAGAAGCTGCCTGCAGCCTCTGCAGCACCTGTTTGATCTCCGGCCGCCGGTGAGGGTCCCACATGGTGCAACAGACCTCTCCTGCTGCCCGCTGCTCCCCTCAGCAGTGTATTTCAGTAGATCTGCCTGTTCTGTTCCCTGCTCTGTCTCTGGTGAATCCTCTCACCCTCCCACGCTTCTGACTGTACCCAGAGCTTGTATAAATAAATAAATAAATAAATCTTTAAAAAAAAAAAACAAACAAATAAATGGCAGATAGGGAGAATAGTTAGAAGTGACTCTAGTTGGACTCATGACTGATTCCAACGGGGAAGGGGGAGACCTTGGATAAGTGGTTGCCTCTGAAGACATTTCAATAAATAATAATAACTTGCATCAGATTAGCTCCTTTCATTAACTCTTCTTACAAGAATTCATTAATTAATTGACCTTAATAGATCCCTATGATGTGAAGTAAGTTGGGTTTTTTTTTAAAGATTTATTTATTTTATACAAGAACTGGGGTACAGGCCAGATGCGCGGGAGGGTGAGAGGATTCACCAGAGACAGAGCGGGGAACAGAACAGGCAGACTGACGAAATACACTGCTGAGGAGAGCAGCGGGCGCAACAGGAGCAGTCTGCCCCGCCATGTGGGACCCTCACTGGCCAGCTGGGATCGAACCTACACTACAGAGGCTGCGGACAGCTCCACAGCGCTGTGCTCAATCGCCTGCACCACCAGGGGAGACCCTTGACTTTTCTCATTATATGTTGAACTGTTTTATATTTTCTTTGGGAGTTCCATCTTTGCTCCTCCATATGTGCACATGTTCCATTCACCCTCCACCAAACCATCCATGCCAATACTCACTCTGGCCTCAGATGGGGCAAAGAGAAGAAGGAGGCCCAATGTGGAATAAGTTTTAACCCATTTTTCGGATGAAAAACTGGACACAGGGCGGAGCAACATGGCGGCGAGGAGACGCTGCGAGTAAGATCTCCCATTAAAAAAAGTTAATAGGGAGGAAAAGCGGCAGGTCCCAGTGAGAAGTGGAACACGGAAGATAAACGGGTGACTCCAGCAAACTACCCGAAGAAGAAAGTGGCCATAAAAGAGGACTAGAAGGGAGGAAGCGCAGAACCCTGCTCCCCTCCCCCGCCCACAGAGGCGGCACTCTCCGACCGGCAGAGAGGAGGAAAACAACACACCAAAACGACCCACAAGAACAAACGACGCAGCAAGCGGGACTGGGAGTGGAAAGGAACTATTGCACCCACCACACCCCGTGAACGGGAGCTGAGGCGAACCCTGCAGGATTCGCCGTGGCGGTGAGCGAACGGCTCCGGGCGCCATTAGAGAAGAACAAAGACCCCGGGAGACGCGCACACAGCCCGGGCTGCCAGTAAGCTTGCGTGGGAAAGCGGCGCGCTCGGCGCGCTTGAAAAGCAAGTGCAGACCGGGATCGCAGCTGCCCAGGTCCCCGCGCCTGCGACCTAGGCCTGCGGGGAGACGACCTAGGCTTGTGGGGAGACACGCGGAGGTCCTCACTGAGGTGAAGGTCCCTCCCTGAGTAAGCAGGAACCAGGCGCCCAGGCACCGGAGCAGTGCAAAAGGCGCCATTCCCGCGCCACTGAACTGGGCTACAGCCCGCGTCCTGGAACTGAGGGCTTTGAACTGAGACCCGGGGCACGAAAATTCGGGGCGTGGGTTCTCCACGACGGTGGGGCACAAGGCAGACACAGCACCCCAAAGCTGTTGAGGTGTACCCTACCATTCCGCTCTGTTCCCTGTCCCACGGGGTGGGGGAGGCGAAAAACAGCCCCCCAAGGACAATAGGAGAGATCTCTGGCGCCACCTAGCGACCAGGAAAAAAAGTCACTAACACCCCATAAAACAGGAAATTTCTTAGACTGCTTGAAAAGGGCAGAAGGCTTCTGGAGGACCCAGTGGCCAGCCAGGAAGTTATTCCACGCCAGGCCCCTTCCGACCAGCAGTCTGAGCCCACAGAGGGAGCAGGCACCCACGTCCGGGCAGACCGGGTGCGCAGAAGAGTGTGCCTGAAACCGGAGGCGCAGGGACTGCATCCCGCTTCGCTATATGAGAACAGGGACTTTTCTTCAGTAAAAACTGCCTAAAACCAGCAGAAAGCTCCCCCAGAAGACAGAGATGGCTCCTGGAAGAGCCAGAGGGGAGCGGAGAAGTTCACCCAAGATGCCAGTCAGTCCGAGCAACACAGTGTCCCAACGCATACGACAAATTAGAAAACTGACAGTAGGGAGTAGAAGAACCACACGCAACCTAACAACTCCTCAGGAAAGAAGCACACCACAAAAAAAAAACCACTCCCCAGATTGCAACGACAGCAACTTGGAAGAACTTCTGATCCTTCCAGAAAGAGAATTTAAAATTGCCGTGATTAAAAAAGTGATAGATCAGAAGAAGGAAATTGAGTCCCTAAAGAGGGAAAACAATGGTCAGAAGAATGAAATTGAGTCCCTAAAGAGGGAAGTAAAAGAAATGCAGGAGATCAAAGAATTAATGGAGGAACTAAAGAACTCCGGGAAAAGCAAGGAAAGCAGAATAGATGAAATGGAAGAACGAATAAGTTCTCTTGAAGACACAGAAATAAAAAGAACCAAAACAGAAAAGGAAAGAGAAGTACGAAGGAAAAAGAATGAAGAAAGACTTCGGGAACTATCTGACTCCATGAGGAAAGGAAATATAAGAGTTATAGGAATTCCAGAAGGAGAGGAGAGAGATGTAGGAACAGAGAAATATTCCAGGAGATAATTGAAGAGAACTTCCCAAATGCGAAGAAGGAGCTGAAAATTGATATACAAGAAGCAAGAAGAACACCAAACTTCCACGACGAAAGGAAAAACACAGCAAGACACATAATAGTAAAGCTCCCAAGAATCCAGGACAAGGAAAAAATAATGAAGCTGACAAGAGGGAAGAAACAGATAACATTCAAAGGAAAACCAATCAGGCTGACACCAGACTTCTCTGAAGAAACACTACGGGCAAGGAGAGAGTGGAGGGACATAGTCAACAGACTCCAAGAAAACAGATGCCAACCAAGAATACTCTATCCCGCAAAGCTCTCTTTCCTCCATGAAGAAAGAATATGGACCTTCCCAGACAAAGAGAAACTCCGGAATTTCATTGCGAATAAACCCCCACTCCAAAAAATACTACAAGGAATCCTAAAGCCAGAACCTCAGAGGGACGAATAACAACGAAAGAAGACCAAAAAAAAAAAAAGTTATTAAAAGAATAAATAAAATCAAAGGAAAGACAAACATAATGGCAAATACAGATGCTAACATATCAATATTAACTCTAAATGTAAATGGACTAAACTCTTCAATAAAAAGACACAGAGTTGCAGCCTGGATTAAGAAACAAAACCCAACCTTTTGCTGTCTCCAGGAAACACATTTAGCTACAAAAGATAAAAATAGGCTCAAAGTCAAAGGATGGAAAACAATCCTACAAGCAAATGGGCCAAAAAAGAAAGCAGGAACAGCTATACTTATATCAGATAAACAGACTTCAAACTCAAAAAAATAAAAAGAGACCCCAATGGTCACTACATTATGATTAAGGGGACAATACTTCAAGAAGAAATAACACTCATTAACATATACTCACCAAACGAAAGAGCACCAAAATATATCAGACAACTGTTGTCCTCTCTGAAAACAGACATCAGAGAAAACACATACGTAGTGGGAGACTTCAACACACCACTATCAACAATGGATAGATCAACAAGACAAAAAATAAGTAAAGAAACTAAAGCTCTAAATAAGGACCTAGAGCATTTGGGCTTAACAGACATCTATAGAACACTAAACCCAAAAAAAACGGAGTACACATTTTTCTCAAGCGCACACGGATCATTCTCCAGGATCGATCACATACTGGGGCACAAGACAAACATCAACAGATACACCAAGATTGAAATCATACCAACCATCTTTTCTGACCACGAAGGCATCAAACTAGAAATAAATCATAAAAAGAAGGCAAGGAACTATCCTACCTCATGGAGATTAAAAGCCACACTACTGGAAGACCACTGGACTAACGAGGAGATCAAAGAAGAAATTAAAAAATTCTTTGAATTGAATGACAAGGAGGACACCAATATCCTAAATGTATGGGATGCAGCAAAAGCAGTAATAAGAGGAAAATATATAGCAATAGAAGCTCACATCAAAAAAAAAGAAGAGAACTCAAAGAAACAACCTAATCTCGAAGCTCAAAGATCTAGAAAAAGAACAACAAAAAAACCCCAAAACCAGTAGAAGAAAAGAAATAATAAAAACCAAAGCAGAAATAAATGAAATTGAAACTAAAAAAACAATCCAAAAGATCAATGAAACCAAGAGCTGGTTCTTTGAAAAAATAAATAAAATAGACAAACCCCTAGCCAGGCTCACAAAGGAAAAAAGGGAGAAAGCACAAATACACAGGATCATAAATGAAAGAGGAGAAATCACAACGGACACAGCAGAAATCAAAAGAATAATCAGTAACTACTATGAACAGTTATATGGAAACAAGTTCAACAATCTAGAGGAGATGGACAAATTCCTACAACTCTACAATCACCCAAAGCTAGATAAAGAAGAAATAGAACACCTAAACAGACAAATTACAAGCAGCGAAATTGAAATGGTAATCAAAAACCTCCCCAAAAACAAAAGCCAAGGACCTGATGGATTTACAAATGAATTCTACCAAACATTCAGAGACGAATTAGTGCCTATCCTTCACAAACTCTTCCAAAAATTGAGAAGGAAGGGACAATACCAAACACGTTCTATGAAGCCAATATTACACTAATACCAAAACCGAATAAGGACAACACAAAAAAGGAAAACTATAGGCCAATCTCCCTAATGAACACTGATGCAAAAATCCTCAATAAAATTTAGCTATCAGAATAGCATCCACAATGTATCCATAAGATAATTCACCACGACCAAGTTGGATTCATTCCAGGGGCACAAGGATGGTTTAACATCCGAAAATCAATCAACGTTATCCAACACATCAACAAAAAGAAATATAAAAACCATATGATAATATCAATAGATGCTGAGAAAGCTTTCGACAAAGTGCAACGCAACACCCATTCATGATAAAAGCCCTTGAAATTCTTGGGATACAAGGAACATACCTCAACATCATAAAGGCCATCTATGACAAGCCAACAGCCAGTATCATTCTCAATGGTGAAAAGCTGAAAGCAATTCCATTAAGATCTGGAACAAGACAAGGATTTCCACTCTCACCACTGCTTTTCAATATAATACTGGAAGTCCTAGCCAGAGCAATAAGACAAGAGAAAGACATCCAAGGAATCCAAATAGGAAAAGAAGAAGTCAAACTATCACTATTTGCAGATGACATGATAATATCCATAGAGAACCCCAAAATCTCCACAGAAAAACTAATTCAACTTATCAATCAATTCAGTAAAGTGGCAGGATACAAAATCAACACGCAAAAGTCAGTAGCCTTCCTATACACAAACAATAAATCTGAAGAAGAAGAAATCAAAAAACCACCCCTTTTATTATCGAAACAAAAAAAATCAAATATTTGGGAATAAATCTAACAAAAGAGGTAAAGGACCTATACAAAGAAAACTATAAAACACTGTTAAAAGAAATAGAAGAAGACACAAAGAAATGGAAAGACATCCCCTGCTCATGGATTGGAAGAATAAACATTATTAAATGGCCATCCTACCAAAAGCAATATACAGATTCAATGCTATTCCAATCAAAATCTCAATGGCATTCTTCAAAGAAATAGAACAATTATTGATGAAATTCATATGGAATCACCAAAAACCCCGAATAGCCAAAGCTCTCTGAAAAAAAAAGAAGGAAATGGAGGCATCACACTCCCAGACTTCAAACTATACTACAAAGCCATAATCATCAAAACTGCATGGTATTGGAACAAGAACAGACATGCAGACCAATGGAATAGAATAGAAAATCCAGAAATAAACCCACAGATTTATGGTCAACTAATCTTTGACAAAGGAGCAAAGAATATGCATTGGAGCAAAGAAAGTTTGTTCAATAAATGGTGCTGGGAAAACTGGGTCGCTACATGCAAAAAATGAAGCTTGACCACTACCTCACACCATACACAAAAATCAACTCAAAATGGATTAAAGAATTAGACATAAGACCTGAAACCATAAAATACATAGAAGGAAATATAGGCGAAACACTACGGGATTTGCACATCAAAGACATCTTTACAGACACATCACCCAAAGCAGTGATAATGAAGACAAAGATAAACAGCTGGGACTACATCAAATTAAAGAGCTTCTGCACAGCAAAAGAGACAATAACAAAAACAAAGAGAAACCCCACCAACTGGGAGAACATTTTTGCACCCAACACTAATGATAAAGGACTGATCACAAAAATCTGCAAAGAGCTGATGAGACTCAGCAACAACAAAGAAAATAATCCAGTCCAAAAATGGGCAGAAGAGCTAAAAAGAAACTTCTCTGAAGAGGAAATGCAAATGGCCAACAGACATATGAAAAAATGTTCAACATCACTTGTAATCAGGGAAATGCAAATCAAAACTACCATGAGATACCATCTCACACCAGTGAGAATGGCACATATTAAAAAAACTAGCAACAACAAATGTTGGCGAGGGGTGGAGAAAAAGGAACTCTTCTGCACTGTTGGTGGGAGTGCAAACTGGTCCAACCACTATGGAGAGCTGTGTGGAGATTTCTGGACCTACTAAACATAGAGCTTCCATATGATCCAGCAATTCCACTCCTAGGTATTTACCCAAAGGACACAGAAACATCAATTCCAAAGAGCACCTGCACACCTATGTTTATAGCAGCACTGTTTACAATAGCTAAGCTTTGGAAACAACCCAAATGCCCAAAAATAGATGACTGGATCAAGAAGATGTGGTACATATATACCATGGAATATTACTCAGCATTCAAAAAAGATAAACACATGCAATTTGCAGCAACATGGATGGCGCTGGAAGGGATCATGCTCAGCGAAATAAGCCAAAAAGAAAAAGAAAAATACCGGATGGTCTCACTCATAGCAGGAATCTAGAAAACTTAAATAAGGGACCAGGAAAATGAATATAAGAAAGTGAAAATCAAAATCAACAAAAAACTATGAACCAGAGACACTTTTTGGGGGGTGGGGGGCGGGAGGGGAAGGGTTGGGGTCAGAATGGGGCGTTTGCAATTGTATGGGGGAATATAAAAATAAAATTTAATATTAAAAAAAAAAAAAAGAAAAACTGGACACAAAGAGATTAAATTATTTGCCCCTAGCACACACACAAAGAATATCAGAATCAGGCAGGAGTCTCAGAACACTAATAAGACAACACACATGCAGGAAAGTGAAGAAAATGTGAGCTTTTAGCTAATGAATTTTTACAAATTGGAGGTAACCAGCAACTAGATAAAAAGAAAAAGGGAACAAAATTAGCATCCCAGAAATCACCCTGAGTCTCCTTCCCATCACTCCTTTGTAAAAGGTAGCTACTTATCCCAACTCATAACATTATGTATTAGTTTTGCCTATGTTTGTACTTCATATAATGGAATCATACTGTATATACTTTTGGGGCATGTGATAATGTATTCATCCACAGTGTTGATGAATATTTGAATTGAATGTTTACTTGTTATGAAGTTTTGCTAAGAGCATTCTTTTACATGTCTTATGTTGATCATATAAAAGTATGTAAGTTGGTTAAGTACCTAGGAGTGAACTTGCTGGGCTATAGTATACACATATATTCAGCTTTAGAAGATACTATGAAAGTTTTCCAGAATAGCCATTTCAATAATTACTCCACCAGAGTGTATGAGTTCAAATTGCTCTTGACATTGCTCTCTTTTTCAGTTTAGCCATCTTGGGTTTTGTGGTAGTGCGCTACTTTAATTTGCTCTTCCTTGACTAATGAGATGGAACATTTTTTGCATTTATTGGCTATTCAGATATCTTTTTTGGAGAAATGCCTATTAAATCTGTCATCCATTTTTCTACAGAGTATACTGTCTTTTAAAATTGATTTGTTGGAATTCTTTACATATTCTCAGCTAAATATATGAATTACAAATAACTTTTATTTTGTGACTTGTCTTTACAATGACAATTCATTGTCAAACATCAATAGTACCTTTTTAAAAAGGGCGTTCCAAATATCTAATTTATCTTTAGCCTATTCCTTTAGACAATCAGGAATGGAAATTCTTTTTTTAAAAAACATTTTTTTCAAGATTTATTTATTTATATACAAGAACCGGGGTACAGGCCAGATGTGTGGGAGGGTGAAAGGATTCACCAGAGACAAAGCGGGAACAGAACAGGCAGACAACCAAAGTACACTGCTGAAGGGAGCAGCGGGCGCGACAGGAGAGGTCTGCCCCCCCATGGGGGATCTTCGCCGGCTGTTCGGGATCGAACCAGCGCTGCAGAGGCTGCGGACAGCTTCAAAGCGCAGCGTTCAACCACCGCACCACCAGGGGAGGCCCAGGAATGGATTCTGTCCATTTTGCAAAAAGGGACACCAATGGACCATTTAATTGAAGCATTTAAAACTGAGACTTGGATATCATGAGTCTGATTCTGCTTGTGTTCCATAAATATCAGATTCTATTTTAGATTCCTCTCTCTTCAGTACCTCCCTTACCCTCTCCAGCAACCACATGTCTTCATACAATTTGACTGAAAACTAGTATTTGGTTTCCTTTTGGAGGAAGATCAACCTTGATGTCAACTGTAACCAAAATTGGTTTCTAGCTCTCTACTTCAGTCTATGTTTCCAGAGAGGTAAATCTAATATCCCAACATCTCTGCTCTCACTTAGTGGAAGGCTAGTAAAAGGCAAAGTTGAGTTAGAAGGCAACAGTTGTGATGGAGAGCTTTCACAGGTCTAAGGAAGGCTCATTGTATCTCATCCAGACATTTCCCCATGATCGGGTTGAAAATACAACCAAACTTTATTTTTTGATGTCTGTTAAAATTAAATTTTTGGATTTGGAGCTAAGATATAAGGAACATTCTTTAAAATTTTTCAGATATTTTCATGATAATAGATTTAGTTGAGGAAAAACGTGAGAAAGTAACATGCATTAGAGACCAATAAGATATGGGAGTTTACAGTGAAATAAATCAGAAGGAAAAGGAAAAATACTGGAGGAATATACGGAATCAAGGGGAAAAAGGATAATAACAACAAAAGTCACAACAAAACAAAACAAAAATAAACAGACAACTATAAATCAGAGATTTTATAGGGGGGGGAGGGAAAGGGATCAAAACAAGGGCAGGAAGAACAGGACTATGGTGATGGTGCACAGGTGAATTGGTGGTGGGGATTCTATGGGGACTATGCCTGAGAAAAGAAAGCAAACAAAATTTTTTTTAAATATATGGGAGCTTATGTTGAAGAAAAAGATCTCAGTAGACTTTTTGGTTTAACATGTAACTTGTTCTGGGTCTATGCCACATCTGGGTGAGTTGTGGTCCAAGTTCAATTCTGCAGTCCTCTCCCAGTTTCAGTTCTCTCCCCAAAAAGTGTGCTTACCTTCAAGTTCATATTGTTATTCAATGTAAGCTAACAACAACAACAAAAAAAACGTTTATCACAGAAGAATTCCTTAAGGAAATCTGCTTTAATGAAAATAGGAATTATTGTTAATTAGGATATAAATTATTTTATGTAAAACACTTTAAAATTATTCAAGGGTCCTTGAATACAGTTACATCATTTTGCATAAATGAAGAGAGTAATTTCTAACCAAGGTAATCTTGAAGTGAGACCATCTGGATTGTTTCAAATTCTGAATTAGTATAATCAGAATTTATGAGGTTTTAAATATACAGATTATATGCATACCTCATGTCTGACTAGTTCATAATACATTCTGTACAACATGTAGTGCAATGGGTACTTAATAAATATGATTTACACTAAGGAGGACATGCTTATTATTAGATTTTGTAATTATTGATTTATAATATGAATGTATCAAATAACAAATTAAGTAGCTACTATTTCAGGTATTGTTCTAGGAGCTGAGGATATAAAATACATCATTCTTGTACATAGAAGCTGACAGTCTACTGTGGGGGACATATATGTAAGTAAATGACTGGAATATAATTTGAGGAATGCTATATAGATTTAGCAGACCATTACAAGATCATAAAAGAAAAATCCACTATTTTGGGTCCAGGATCAGAGAGGATTTCTCAGAGAAAGTAACTTTGAGGTGTTTCTTGAAAGAAAAATAGGAGTTGGTCATACTTGTGGGGAAATAATCATATAAGCATAGAGACTAGCATCATTAAAGGACATGACAGGTCCAGGAATTTTATATAAAGGGAATTTGGGTGAGAAGTGAGTCTAGGCTAACATAGCTAGGATTAGTATAAGAACAAGTCTTGAGGTATATGCAGCTTAAGGGAAACTTTCTAGATCTCACATTTTTTCCTCTAAAAATGTGGAATGGGGAGGGTTATACTAATGATTAGTAGGATCCCCATTCAGTTTTGATACTTTATGGTATACATTCTATGGTGAAGCTCTGAGTGTACCACTAGAACACCTCCTCATTCCCACTGATTTAAAAGAACCTTCTATGAGTTGAAAGAAACCTCCTTGGTGAATCAATAGAGAAATCTGCGTCTGGAGTAGAGAACCAGAATTTTATCTGGTAAGATGAGTAGAGAGGTAACAAGAAATGAGTTCTAAGATTTGGCAGGAACTTGAAGTGGTCCTACATAATATCTTAGAATAAAGAGAGAGATGATAAAGAACAAGAAATGGTTTTAAGGATCTAGTAAAAGAACTCTATGGTATTGTTAAATTTATAGGGAGGACCACTGCAAATGAGAGGTTTGAAATAGGAACCTGCAAAAGACGGATGGGGGAAAACAAGTGATTTTATCAGGCAGGCAGAGATGAAGAAAATGCCACAGGAGGGATATCAGTTTGAAATGAAATAAGTAATCTTTCATTTTTTTGTCTTCTCTTTTGCTTCCTCTTATTCAATCATCAGCACAGACAGAGAAACACTTGACTTCTAGTCTTCATTTCTCTGGGGCAATATGGCACAGTGCAAACACAAGAGCTTTACAGCCAAACAAATTTGGAGTGAACACAACCGTGTACTAACTGAATATGTTATTTCAGTGCTCTCTATCCAATTTATCCTCAACTGAAAAATAATGGCACCTACATCATTACATTGTTGTGAGGCCAAAATGAGTGAATACTCATTAAGCACAAAGCTTCTGTCCTTTCCTCCGACCTACAGCCAACAAACTCACCAAAACTGCCACCTCAATCTTGATGACATGCCAGTGCTTACAGTAGGGACCTAAGAGAGAAAACTCTGGTAGCTCACAAAATGCTTTTAAAGGTCATTTGTCCCGTCTTTTGTATGAATGCACACTACATTTAGAAAAAGACAGAATTAGATTCAAATTCAAGTTCTGTCACTTATAAGCTGTTTTATCATTATACCAGTTACTTAGTTTCTCCGAGTGTTAGTTTTCTCACATTCATTATGAGATAGAAATGAGATAAGAATCAATTGGCAGGAACATAGAGGTCATCGAAAAACTTTCATGCTCTATTTTTTTCATCACCAAATTTCTAGAGTGGGTTGTTAATATTGTATATTAAAAATCTTTATTTTTCTACCCTCAACATGGCTTGTTACAACCGCTATAAACCTCAGTGCTACATCAAAGAATAGTTTTTTATACCACATCTACTTCTATGCTGCTGTTAATACCATGAATCACTACATAATCCTAAGCACACTTTCCAATCTGGGCCTCAGGAATATTAGTCTTCATCTGGTTTGCATTTCATATATCTTGGCTTCCTCTATAGTTTCTGTTTCCATATTTCCACATCAAAGCTTTTCCCACTGGCCTTAAGACTCCATTTGGGTATTTTTTTTTTTTATTACTATACAAATGAAGCCTTGCCTATTCTTGGAGGAACTGTTAGAGATACGTTCCCGTAAGGGACTTATAGACCTTTTCACTAAGGGAAGAGGAGAAAAGTTAGTTTTTCTAAAAGATGTCAAAAGAGAGATGGAGGTACCTCTTCCTTGACTGAATTAATAAATTATCTAAGTAAAAGTGCTATCAAGAGAGATTAGTGCCTATGTGCTGATTGTCCATAACATTGGATTCTGCTGAAATTATGAAACTACCAAGTTGCACAATTATAAACACGGTGGGTTTACTGTACCAGGGTCAATACCATCTGTCTCTTGGATTCAATTATCATCTCAGTGGATGACACACAAATCTACTTGTCTGCACTGAGCTTAATCCCTGGGTTCAGTCCTGTATAACTAAGGCAACCATATTTTCTGCACCAGAAATCAGGAAACACATGCATGGCCTGACAGACGCTTGCTGTTGTGTTTTTTTTTTTTTCTGATCTGTGAATTATTCATATGCAGACTTGCAAAGATACAAGAAATTCAATCACATTTAGTTGTACTTTTAATGAATTTACTTTACTGGAAAGATATCTACCAAATGTCTATTGGTGTGACCCCCAATGTGAGCATACATTATCTTGTGTGGCTTCTTTCAGGATAAACTTTCCTATCATAAATAAGAAATTTGGTCATTTTTCTTACAACTTGAGTAAGGCAATTTAGGGAATTCTCAGTTCATCTAACTGCTTGCTGCACACATTTGGTCAGTTTTTAAATTACCACTTCTTTAAGAATAAAAAGCTTTTTTCTCACTACTATATTCTTCCTAATTTTGCTGCTATAGGCTATTGTCATCATACAGGCTGGTAGTTCACCAACTTATGTGTGCACCAGAAACAACGGGGAAGCTTATTAAAGTAACAGATCTTTGGGCCCCACCTCCACAGGGAATGATTCAATAGAGCTGGGGTGGGGCCCAGTGATTTGCAGATTTAACAAGCTTCCAATTGTTTCTGGTGCAAATGGTCTATGTACAACCCTTTCTGTATAGCACTGATTCTTATGAATCACCTACTTTTGTATTAATGTTTAAAGTCAACTGTTGTATAAGTTTCAGCACAATCACCTCTACAGCCTGAGTTTGATCCCTGGCAAGGGAGCTAACCCACATAGCACAGCAGACCTCTCCTGTTTCGTCCCATGCTCCCCTTAGCAATGTATTTCAGTAGATCCACCTGTTTTGCTCCTCACTCTGTCTCTGGTGAATCCTCTCACCTCCCGCACCTCTGGCCTACATCCCAGTTCTTCTACGCAAAAATAAATATAATCTTTTTAAAAATAAAGTCAACCGTTTTAGCAAAGGTTTATATTTTTTACCATAAAATGGTATGGAGGGGAAACTAATGTTTGTGATCTAACTTGAATATAAAACACGTACCTTGTAGATGTAATTATGATACTGAATGAATCAAGATACCTGCTGGCCTCATTATAGCAGCACTAAAATCTAGTTGTGGCTAAAGTACCTCTGAGGAAAAAAAAAAATAGATCATTGAGGGCTGAAACTGCCTACCTAAAAACACATCCTCACAAGGGCAATGCTACCCGCAAAACTTACAAAATGTATGGATGAAAACCTGATTTCAGTTAGTTTTCATCTTTATTTCAATCTTATTTAATAAGATTTATATCACCAGTAAACTGCCTATGTTCAGCTTACAGTAACTTTGAGTGCCTGTGAATACTCTTTTAGTAGGCAAACTTACAGAAACGCCACAATCTGACTTTACATTATACACGGTCTAACCTCATCTGTGACGGTGGGGCATCCAAGACTAGAGAGAAACTGGATCTAATGCCAAGGTAGACCTGGATTTTGTGAGGATCGGGCACAGGAGAATATGAGGTGGTCTAATATTCGATCCCAGGACAATACACTGCCTTCACATCACTCACACTTTCACCAATGTTTTAGAAACACTGGTCCAGTTTCTCCTGTATTGTGTCCTATAGTCCAGGAACTATGCTCTTGGGAGTCTTTTTCTTACTTCAGCCTCGGTGGCTCTTCCATCTTCCAGTAGCATGCATGTCCCCTCCTACCACAACCCAGTGGTCTCTATTACTTACATTTTACCTTGATTCCCCATAATCACTATTTACTCAGACATGGTTGGCTTAGTTCTATATAGGCATCCTCGCAAAAGTAATCTGTTACTGTCATGATATTTACAAATATTCCAGGATAAAGTAAAAATTTTGGCTGGAGTAAGCTGTTTTCCAACTCACAGGCATCTCAAGTCCTTCTGTTTTCTCCTTATCTTGTATAAGATTAATAATTTGTCCACTGAGATTATCATCCTGTTCCTATGTTTGTTGGTTTGGAAAGAACTACAGATGCGTTTTTAAAATATATTTGTTTCTACATATGGTAATATAGTATACACAATATTCTTTACATTACTTATTTCACTTAATAGTCTATCTTGGACATTTTTCATATCAGTAATATGGAGCCTCTTCTTTCTTTTAAACTATTTTCAGGTATTCAATTTTAAGAATGTACAATAACTAATTTAATCAGTCCCATAATGAAGGAAGTAAGGCTTTTCCTATCTTTTTCATTACAAACAGTGCTGCGTTAAGCATTCTAAGTAAGCATATTATATCTACACATGCCCCTAGAACTCATGCATTTCATATGGATACACAAGGCCAATTTATTCTCCACTTAGTTTGTATTCCACTGGTGTTTTAAAACTGAACAGTAAAATGTTCTTCTCCATGGACACTATAAATGCCCTATTTTATATTTTTATTAATATAACCTTATATTAATATTAATTTTATTAATAATTTTATATTCATATCTTAAATAATTTTCTTTAAAATTATAGTCTACCTTTAAAATTAAGGCATTAAGAGTAAGCTAAATCCCCTTTTACTTCCATTCCCAAATCTGGTCTAATCAGTCCTGCCCTCTTCTTTAACTTACACGATCACATCCATAGCCATTTTTCTACCATGTTGCTTTAAGTTATTTATTTTTTAGAATTTGTGGAAATTCTTTA
The DNA here is from genome assembly GCF_014898055.3 of Talpa occidentalis. NCBI lineage: Eukaryota > Metazoa > Chordata > Mammalia > Eulipotyphla > Talpidae > Talpa > Talpa occidentalis. Next base: position 27,687,113 of record NW_023601543.1, read on the forward strand.
TTTATGTGGGCATGAATTCTTATCCATTAGGTATGTTGAAAATTTTTCCCAAGATTGGAACTAGATTAAATTAAGTCAGTTTCTTATTATTCTTCATGGACACATAAACAATTGTTGAATCTCTCACTTAAAGTTCTCTGAAATATTTGAAAGTAGTCATCAAGTCATCCCCTCCCTTTCTCTCCTTTGGGCTAAACAGTCCCAATTCCTTTAATTTTCTTCATAAAACTGGTATTACAATTCCTTTAAACTTTAATCTAAACTGTGTAACCAGCCTGCTTTTAGTCTTTCTTCTTTTTAATTGGCAGCTAGTAAGTTTATAGCTAAATTTGTTTTCCATTAACAGAAAGGTAATTATAACTTTTATTCTCATCCCCATCCTAAGATTTTTTTATGTCCTCTCACTTGGCTTATCTTTCTTCTTTGCAATCTATTTTTGAGTTACATTAAAAAAAAAATTGTGTGTCATTATAAGAAGTCTATTTTCTGGGAGAAGTTTAGGTATAAATAAATTGGTAAAGGGGGAAAAGAAAGAATGAGAATGAGAGTTCTGACAAATTTATAATATAAAGGACCATCTTCAGGAACTACATTATCTTAATATTACTCTAGTATTTGGTTGGATACTTTCCCCACAGCAGCTCTGTGCTATAGATTCTGATAAATTCCGATCCTTTCCATGCTACTTAGTCTTTCCCTTTTACATAGGCACCTAAAAATGAGTTCACCCTAAAAGTAGCAACTTGTATTTTTCCCTTTTAAATTTTATCCTGTTTCTGAAGGGGCATTTCCCATATTGGTCAAAGTCATTTTGAAAGCGCATTGTGTCTTTGAGACTATCTAGAAACCCCTGCATAATTTACTATCATCTGCAACCTTGATGAGCTTTTTCTTCAAATATGTATCTCAGGCATAATAAAACCACAAACCATCACTTGATAGTTCGATTTTAGAACTTCTTTGTTTTCTGATTACTGAGGATTTCTTATCCCACAGCTATTTATTTCATTTCTTGTTTGCACCACCACATAGTGTTCCTGCTAAACAGAATCACCAGAAATTCAGTGCCTCTTACAAGATAACGCACCCAGGCCTGCTGAGAACTGGGGATGCCAGAGGCTCACAGAGGAATCTCTGTGGCTTTGTCATTGCTCATTCTAGGTTGTGCCTGTGTCAAATCCCTTAGAAGTTGATGTGTTTACTTAAATTTTTTGTTGTTGTCATCATTGTTGCTCCTTGTCTGTGTCCATCACCAATACCTTGTGCCAGTTAGTTTCTTCAGTTCCCTTTATACTATGAGATCACTTTGTAGCAAAATGCCATCTTGTTCACTGTTGTTCCAGTATGAAGAAAATTAAAGTGGGCAGATTTTAGCTTGCTATAAGCAAAAACATTCCTACCATTGAAACTTCAAACAATGGAAGAGAATGTTTATTTAAGTAGGTAGCTCCGGAACCTCACAGGTATTCAAGAGGTTGGAAAGTCTCCATTTTCTCCCTATGTTATACCATCTGTCATTATAAAAATCAATTGAATTTAAAAATGGAAATATCTATGGTTTGTTTACTGAATATACATGAATATTGTGAAACATTAAACAGTGGAGGGAAAATTAAAGCCCTTGTTATTTCAATACCTAGTGTTAGCAATTTCATGCATAATTTTCTAAACATTTAATTTTTCTATAAGAACATCTTGGTTTTCACACAAGTGAGATATTATATATTATTTTTGCAAGCTGTCCTGTCCAATTAAAAGATTAGATTTTTTCCACGTCAATAATAAATATTTGTGTATAGAGTTTGTTATTTAGAGACTATATGTCAAATTCAAAATCATGGCGAATTAGCAAAATTAGTTACAATGAGAGTATATTATAAATGCTGCTTTTCATCATTTTGATACAAAAAAATTCAAATATCAGAAAAGTTGAAAAGTGTACCCAGTGAATCTTTTTATGACTATCACCTTGATTATGCAATTGTTAATAAATCCTATGTCAAAATATTAACAAGGGTGTAAAACAATGGCACTTCAATAAATAAATAAATAAAACACTTTGTCTCGCTGAATTAATTAGCATATCTACCACTTCACATATTTATTTTATTGGGGGGGTTAGAATATTTAAGTTATACTTTCAGTAAATTTTAATTATACAATAAATAGTGTATTCAACTATAGTCACCTAATGTTTATTAGGCTCTCACACCTTCAACTTACCCTGAAAGTTTGTACCTTTTACCAACTGCTCCCTATTTCTTCCACCTGCAGTCTCTGTTTTTCTATTATCTGTTTGTATGAGTGTAACATTTTTTTAGAATCCACATATAAGTGATACCACGCAGTATTTATTTTTCTGTCTTGTTTAACTCACCCTAAAACCCTCCAGGTTCATTTATATCCATGTTGTCACAAATGACAGGAGTTCCTTCTTCTTTAAAGGCAGAATAGTTCTCTCTCTCTCTCTCTCTCTCTCTCTCTCTCTCCATTCATGCACTGATGGACACTTAGGTAGTATACATCCATACCTTGGCTATTGTGAATACTGGTGTAATGAACATGGGAATCAGATATCTCTTCTAGATAATAGTTTAATTTCCTTTAGATATAAACTCAAAAGTTGGATTGCTGAATCATAAGGTGGCTCTATTTTTAATTTCTTGAGGAAACTCCATACTGTTTTCCAAAGTGGCTGTATCAATCTACATTCCCAAACAATGTACAAAGGTTCCCTTTTCTCCACATTTTTTGCCAGCACTTAATCTTTTTTGTCTTTTTGATAATAGCCATTCCACTAGGTGTAAGGTGTTATTCATTGTGGTTTGATTTGTACATCCCTGATGATTATGGATTTTGCAGATCTTTTCATGTACTTGTTGGCTATCTACATTTCTTCTTTGGAACAAAGTCTATTCAGGTCCACTGCCCATTTTTTTTTATAGAGGCATGCTTTATTTATTTATTTGTTTGTTTGTGTGTTTGTTTGTTTATACATGCACTGGGTACAGTCAGAAGTGCGGGAGGGTGAGAGAATTCACCAGAGCCAGAGTGGGGAGCAGAGCAGGCAGAAGGACCGAAGTACACTGCTGAGGGGAGCAGCGGGCGGCAGGAGAGGCCTGCGCGCCATGTGGGACCCTCCTCTGGTGGCCGGGGAGCAGCCGTGGATCGAACCGGCGCCGCAGAGGCCGCGGACAGCTTCACAACCCAGCGCTCAACCTCTGCGCCACCAGGGAGGCCCACCACTGCCCATTTTTTAATTAGTTGTTTTTCTGTTATAGAGCTGTGTGAGTTTCTTGTATATTTTATATATTAACTCCTTATCAGATACATGCTTTGTAAATATTTTCTCCCATTCCATTAGTTGCCTTTTCGTTTTGTAGCTGTTCCCTTTGCTGAGAAGAAGCTTTTCAGTTTGATGTAGTGCCATTTTTTAAATCTGCTTTTGTTGCCTTTCTTTTGGTAGCAAATCCAAAAATCCATTGCCAAAGTCAATGCGGAATAGCTTATCCCCTGTTTTTGTCTGGGAGTTTTACAGTTTCAGGTTTTACATTGATCCATTTGAACTGATTTTTCAGTTCTTTAATCCATTTGGACTGATTTTTTAAATATGGAGTAGGTTTGAGGTCCAGCTTCATTCCTTAGTATGACTCTTTAATTCGATAAAATTCACAAACAGTGAAATACACTTACTTAAATGTACTATTTAATTTAGAGCAGTGGTTCACAAACTTGAATTCATATCAGAATCACCTGCAAGGGTGTTAAAACAGAGATTGCTAGGTCCCACCCCAATAGTCTCTTGATTCAGCAGGTCTTCAGTAGTACCTAAGAATTTGAGTTTCTAACAAATTGTCAGGTGCTGCTGCTGCTGCTGCAGCGACCATACAGAGAAGCATTTCTCTAGAGAATAAAGACTAGAAAGATACTTCTCATATTTCAGCCGATATTGATCAAAATATTGTTCCTATTTTTCACTTTGCCAACAAATAAAAATTCATGTAGCGATCTAGTGATAACTATTTCAACTTATGTTTGGAGATTCTTTTTTTCTGAGTTTATGAAACCATGCCAATTTCCCTTTAATCTCTGCTCCCTTAATGTGCCATATCATTCAATCTCCATTACTGGACTGATATTAGAAATTTAAAATTTAATGAAAAACATCTTCAGTAACTGTATTTATCAAATGACCAATTCTGAAATGTAGGTACAGACCTTTGTCACATATGCCTGCAGAGAGCCTATCTAGACAAAATGCAGAGATTTAATATGTGTGCTGCAAATTGAGCTAACTACCTTTCTCTGGATGCAATGTGTATTAATTCTGTTAATTTAAAAGGCTACATGCCAAAATCAAAATCGTGCTGAATCAGAAAAAGAGAATTACAAGTATGAGTGCTTGTGTATGCATACACACAGTATTCCTCAGGGTTATTTAACTTTTGAGACATCAAATTTACTAGCCTTTCAGGAACACGTCATCTCCATATGTCACAAGATTTCCTGTAAAATGTCAATAGATAGATAATGAATGCAAGATTACATGCCTATTTTTTCTATTTATCTTACTCTGTACAATTAATGTCTTAAATAAAACAAAACCTCTTTTCTAAATAAAGAGTTCCCAAAATAATACCAGACTTTGAAGCCCCAAAACACATGCTTCCATCAAACATTTACTGAACACCCAGTATGTATTATTTAGTAGGTACTAGGAGTACAAGACAAATGTTCCTGCCCTTGAGTAGTTAAAAAAAATAATTGAGTAGTTTAAAAATAATTAAAGAAAAAGAAATTAAAAGTCTTAGAAATATCAATTGGGATAAAAATAAAAAGAAAGCCATAACTGGAAACATCTTAGTAAAACTGCAGTAAACCAAAAAGAGAATCTTGAATTTTGTATGACAGATTACCTTTAAAAGAGCAAATTAGGCAATAGTTGATGCCTCAAAAGAAGATCTGAATTATAGCTAAAAGTATTCTAAAGGATATACTCCAGAAAAACAAGGAAAGTGCTAATGAATATAAGAGTGCATATATCCCTTCAAATTAGATACCTAGAGGTGAAATTGTTGCATCATATAGCAGACCTATTTTTAATATTTTACACTTGATCTTAGCCAAAAGGCTGAGAAGATAGGCTTTTTAAATATTTTTGACAAACTTTTATATTGTTTTCATAGAAGCTGGAACAGTCTATTTTCCCACCAACAGTATACAAGAGTTCATTTTTCTCAGTCAACCTTCACCAACACATATATGTGGAATACAATGAAACAAAACAAAGGGTCAGCCAATTCAAAGGAAAACAAACCCTACAATCTGGCTGTAGACTTGAAGATACCAGAGGGAAGGAGGAGAGTAGTGATGGTGGGGGGGCAGGAATGGACTATGGTGGAGGATTATGGGTGCCTTGGTCGTGGGTGTGGTGTAGTAGCATACACCTGAAGAGGTGGAGTCCTGTATTTTGGAATCATATATAGTGTAATGTTACTTTTTAAAACATTTTTAAAAATTGGACACATCAAACTAAAAAGCTTCCACACATCAAACAACACTCTCACTAAAAGAAAAACACATCCTACTGAATGAGAGAAGATATTTGCAAATCACATATGTGACAAAGACTAAAATCCAAACTATATGAAGTCATAAAACTCAACAACAAAAAGTCAACTAGATTAAAAAATGGGCAGAAGATCTAAATAGACACATCTCCAAAGAAGACATACAGATGGCCAAGAGGTACATGAAAACATAAATGCTCATCATATCTTATTATTAGAGAAATACAAATAAAAACAATGAAACATGACCTCATACCTGCAGGAATGTCTATTATCCAAAAGCAAGAAACAAATATTGGAGAAGATGTTTGGAGAAGGGCACCCTTGTACACTGTTGGTAGGAATATAAATTAGTCCAGCTGTTATGGAAAGCAGAATGGAGATTGCCCAAAAGATTAAAAATTGAAAAAATTAAAAACAGAATAATCCAGTTATGATATTCACCTGGAGATTACAAAATACTATTCTAAAGATTACACAAACACATATACCAGCGTGTTTTTTAGAGTATTATTTAAAGTAGCCAAGATTCAGAAACAACCTAAGTGCACATTCACAGGTGATTAGATAAAAAAGATGTGGTGTATATGTACACAATGGAATACTACTCATCTATTCAAAAGATGAAAACCTGTCATTTGCAACAACATGGATGGACCTAAGGGTATTATGCTTAGTGAAATAAATCAGACAGAGAAAAATAAACACCTAATAATTTCACTCATATGTTGTATATGAAGAAATAAGAAACAAAGCAATTGGCTAAACTGAAAAAAAAAAAACTTTTAGACTATAAGACCAAATTAGTGGCTACAAGAATAGAAGGGGTAGGGAAGGTGGATCAAACAGGTAAAGGGGGTCAACTGTATGGATAGACTTGGACTTTCAACAGTGAAGGAAGTATGGCGTATATAGGTGATGATTTATAATGATGCACACCTGAAACATAATTTTAATAGAGAAATTACTGACTTTGGTCCAAATAGCAGCAAATTAATGACTTTATTCCAATATTCCAAATGACTTTATTTCTGTTGTCATTTTGCAAATTCAGTTCTAAAATTGCATCCCACATATATTGCAGAAATAGTAAGTCTTTCTAAATTTGGGTTCGTTTCTTCTTTGGTACATTTTTAATTATTTTGAAGGTGGTGCCAGTCTTAATACCTATCTCATTAAATCCATGAAATCTCAAAATGTTTTATGAAATATCACCAACTGTAGCTGAAACTCATATAATGGTATAATGCAATGTTACCTCAATTAAAAAATTTTAAAAAGACTATTGGGGACATATTCTTAGTAAGATTAAATGTCAAAATAATGAGTTAGAACTTCAGTGAAGAGGCAATAGATTAGGCACTGAATTACACAATGAGAATAGTGTATTAAGATAAGCCTGAACTTCTATTTAAATGGTTTGGAAAAAAAAGTACAGGAGACAGAAGACCAGCACAGTAAATTAGGTGTGAAATTGTAAGGGGAAAAAATATGGTGGTGTCAATGGTAAGGAAAACACATGGACAATATGAGTGTAATTGAGAAAGAAGAACATACAAAACTTGGTGACTGATTGGATTTAGAAGGCTGACAGAGAAAGAAGTCAAGGATGATCTTGAGGTTTCACCACTATCTAACTAGGAAAATAGCCTATTAACAGAAAATTAAGTCAGAAGAAAAGTTCCAGGAAAAGTTGCAAAGGCAGTGAATTTATTTAAGATGTATTGATTGAGTTTAAGTGAAACAAGTCAGTGGAAATATCTAGCAGGAAATTAAAGATGAAAAAACCTTGGATTAAATATGCAGGCCTGAAGAAAAAGTTGGAAGTCATGCACATTTTGGAGGCATTTGAAACAGTGTAAGTAAGCATGTATAGAGAGAAAAGCAGGGACCCAAAGACTGCCCTGGAGCACACACACCTGGTAAACTAAATTATGAAGGAGATCAGCAAAGAAGATAGAGAAGGAATAAGAAATCAGTAATGAGAGAGATAGGACAAGAGTAATTCAGTATATAGTGTCATGGAAGAAAAAGTGTCATGGAAGAAAAAGTGCAAATGAAGATGATCTACATTAAGAATTAGAGGTGGGCCTCCCCGGTAGCACAGCGGTTGAGCGCTGGGCTGCGAAGTTGCCTGCAGCCTCTGCAGCGCCGGTTTGATCCCCGACTGCCTACCACCAACCGCCAAGCGACGGTCCCACATGGCGTGCAGACCTCTCCTGCCGTGCTCACTGCTCCCCTCAGCAGTGTACTTCGTCAGTCTGCCCGTTCTGTTCTCTGCTCTGGCTCTGGTGAATTCTCTCACCCTCCCGCGCTTCTGACTGTACCCAGTGCTTGTATAAATGAATAAATCAATCTTAAAAAAAAAAAAGAATTAGCGGCAACTAGAGGTAGAAAATAATGGAGTCCAAGAGGCCTCTGAGGTAGCATGTGTTCTCTTTATGCTTTCTCATCAGCCTTAACCTTGTTGAAGGAAAATAAATACAAAAAAGAAAATAAATTAACAACCATTAGGAGGTTATTTTCATTTACAATATAAATCCAGCCATCTTCAAGCTATTTGTGATGAGGCATTTTTATGCTTTTCAACCAAACAAGTAGGGGCAGCTGCTGCTGAAATCAAAAGATGCAGAAACCTCTGGGAATTCCCCCAGATTCGGCCAGAAGAGACAAAAGGAGAGAAGCATGACACCAGCATTTGAGGCAGTGAGTTGAGGGTATGGAAGCACTGTAACCCAGTATTAACCATGTGCATTTTGCAATAAAGCACAGGGACTATGAGCAATAGACGGGATTTTTAGAAGAGATGCCTATGTGATTTTCCCTTTCTGTTGTAATTAGAATCTTACATTTGTACAATCCACTAAAAGGATTTCATGCAAACTTCATTTGTCTTCTACATTTTTCTTTATTTTTTTTCTCATTGATCCAGGTAAGGCACAGTTTCTAATAATAATTAAATGCTGCAATACCATATTAAGTACAGATAACTAATTTTCAGCATCGTTTTTAACCCAAATCTCAATCACAAAGTTAATGAATTCACTGGTAATAACTTATATTTGTTATATCATACTCCCAATTCATGTACTCTAAATACTTCCAATAACTGTATGTCATTTGGCTAAATACAAATATGATTGTGATAAGGAATCATATCTATTCACCATTTCCCCACTACACCACACATGGCCAATTATAATTGCATCTCACTTATCCCACCGACATATTACCATTCTTGATTTCAGACAATTTCCTTTTACATGGCATCACTCTGGTTGTAGATTCCCTTGGCTATAAAAGGCAATTGTGGGGCCTCCCCGGTGGCGCAGCGGTAGAGCGCTGGTTTGCGAAGCTGCCCGCAGCCTCTGCGGCGCCGGTTCGATTCCCGGCTGCTCCCCGGCCACCGGAGGAGGGTCCCACATGGTGCGCAGACCTCTCCTGCCACCCACTGCTCCCCTCAGCAGTGTACTTCGGTCCTTCTGCCTGTTCTGCTCCCCGCTCTGGCTCTGGTGAATTCTCTCACCCTCCCGCGCTTCTGACTGTACCCAGTGCATGTATAAACAAAACAAATGAACAAACAAATAAATAAATAAATAAAACATGCCTCTATAAAAAAAAAAAAAAAAAAAAAAAAAAAGGCAATTGTGGGTCTCCCTGGTGGCGCAGGAGGTTGAGCGCAGCATTGTGAAGCTGTCCGCAGTCTCTGCAGCACCGGTTCGATCTCGGCTGGCCGGCGAGGGTCCCACATGGCGCGGCAGACCTCTCCTCTGTCTCACCCGCTGCTCCCCCTCAGCAGTGTATTTCATCAGTCTGCCTGTTCTGTTCCCCACTCTGTCTCTGGTGAAGCCTCTCACCCTCCCGCGCATCTGGCCTGTACCCCGGTTGTTGTATAAATAAGTAAATCTTTAAAAAATAAATACATAAATAAATAAAAAAGGCATTGGTTGCATATTGCAGCTTATAGCATCATTACCAACTGTTTACTCTCATTCTGTAAAACGTCAATGAACCAAGGAGCTGGTTCGTGGTAAAGATCAATAAAATTGACAAACCTCTAACAAGACAAAAAAAAGGTAAATATTACTGGATCATTTTCTGTGGCTTTGTCTTCAACTTTATTGTCACTTTCTTCTGTCTTGCTCAAGCTGCTGTTAGGTTCATCTAGCTTATTTCTTATGTTATATTTGTACTTTTTATCTCTAGAATTTACATCCTGCTTTACATCTCCATTTTTTGATCATTAAGGCCATATTTTCCTTTATGTCCTTGAACATATTTTAAATTGCTGATTTAAAGTCTTTGTGTGATCATTCCAACATCTGGAGTAAAACAGCTGTTTTCTAGTGACAGGATATATTTTTCCTGATTTTAGTTATATATTCCTCACATATTCTTCATGTGACTAAGAGATTTTCTAATTTTATGTCCATTACTGTGAGTGACATATTAAGGAGTCTGAATTTGTCTTCCATTAAAAAAGAACTTTGTTCTGATATGCAGTTTATTTACTTGTGGCTATCCTTTAATCTGTGCAAGTTTGTTTTTAAGCTTTGTTTGGATGTGTCTGGAGTAGCTCTACCTCTAGAGCATAGCCCTTACTCTTAAAGTATAGTTTCACTGGTCCCTCATCAGTGTGCTTAGATTTTAACTAAGTCTCTCCATTCTGTATGGAAAAGAATTCCTTTATCTTCCCATACCATGTGACCTCAAGTAGCTCCATTCTGCTCATAAACCTTAATAGTTACACTCTGCTAGGTCTCACGACATAGTGTTCTGTAATTGCTCAGTTTAGAATTCAGTAAAATATCTGGGGTAAATACTCTCATAAACTCTCATGCCAGGCAGAGAGTTGGGGAGGGTCACATTATTTGTCTCCCTTCTCTCAGGGTTCATATTCTGATACTGCCTATTTCTTAATTCCTAAAAACAGTGTCCTTAAATATTTTTCCAGTTTTATTATTGTTTGTGGAATTATTATTGTTTGTCAATTATTC
>NW_023601543.1:27697779-27783454 GCF_014898055.3 Talpa occidentalis
AGAGAATACTAGTGTTGATGAGGATGTGGGGAAAAGGGCCGTGGGCACTGTTGGTGGACTTGTAAACTAGTTCAGCCACTCAGGAGAACAGTATGGAGGTTCCCCAAAAAATTAAAATTAGAACTACCATAAGATCCAGTAATCCCACTTCTGGGCATATATCAAAAGAAAGACAAAACAGGTTATCAAAGAAATATATGCACTCTCATGTTTATTCACAATAGCCAACATATGGGAACAACTTAAGTGTTCAATAACAGATGAATGGATGAAAAAATGTGTATACACACACACTAAGGAACACTGTTCAGTCATGAGAAAAAAAAATGATCTTGCCACTTGCAACAAAATGGATGAACCTTCAGGACAGTATGCTAAGTGAGTAAAGTCAGATAGAAAAAGACAAACATAAGTGGACTCTGAAAAAAAAAAAAAACTTAAGAAAGCGAAGTGAGGGCCTCCCTGGTGGCGCAGTGTTTGAGCGCTGGGTTGCGAAGCTGCCCGCAGCCTCTGCAGCGCAGGTTCGATCCCCAGCCGCCCGGCAAGGGTCCCACATGGCACGCAGACCTCTCCTACCGCCTGCTGCTCCCCTCAGCAGTGTACTTCGTCACTCTGCCTGTTCTACTCTCCGCTCTGGTTCTGGTGAATTCTCTCACCCTCCTGCGCTTCTGACTGTACCCAGTGCTTGTATAAATAAATAAATAAATCTTTAAAAAAAAAAGAAAGAAAACTAAGTGAAATGATGGTTACCAGGGGTTGGGATTTGAGAGAATGGAAGAGATAGTTTTTAAGGGCACATACTTACTAGTAGATAAAAATGTTCTGGAGATTTAATACATAGTACGGTGATTATACACAAAAAACTGTATTATAAACATTAAACTTGCTAAGACACTAGATCTTAATTGTTTCTTCCCCTAGAAGAAATTATAATTATGTGACATGATTGAGGTGTTAGTTAATGCTATAATAACAATCATATGCAATATAAATTTATCTAATCAATATGCTGTACACCTTAAACAGTGTTATATGTCAATATTATCTCAATAAAATACAATAATAAAAAATGTACGTAATGGACCAAAAACAATTTAACAATTAAAAAATCCAAGATCTCCATGGCTATAAGGCAAAGTAAAAGAGGCTTGGGGTGGTGATAGGGGGTAGGAGAGAGCATATTTTTGAAAAATGAAAAAATGCCTATGTAAAGAGAATGGTGCATTTCTAGATGTATGACTAGTAAAGTAAGAAATAATAACAAAAACAACAATAATAATTTCAAAGATCACCTTATAAGACATTCCTAAATTAATATTAAAAGGTTTTTAAAGAAAACAAAAGCAGGGCCTCCCCGGTGGCGCAGAGGTTGAGCGCTGGGTTGCGAATCTGCCCGCGGCCTCTGTGGCGCCGGTTCGATCCCCGGCTGCTCCCCGGCCACCGGAGGAGAGTCCCACATGGCGCGCAGACCTCTCCTGCCGCCCGCTGCTCCCCTCAGCAGTGTACTTCGGTCCTTCTGCCTGCTCTGCTCCCCGCTCTGGCTCTGGTGATTCTCTCACCCTCCCGCGCTTCTGACTGTACCCAGTGCATGTATAAACAAAACAAACAAACAAATAAAATAAATAAATAAATAAAACATGCCTCTATATATATATAAAAAAAAAAAGAAAACAAAAGCAGGAAATGATCTAGAGAATCAATGGGGTTTCTTTATAATCACACAAAAGGTATACTCAAGTATGAAAGAGTGGTAGGAGACACCTAGAGGGGGCTTTTTCTTTACCAAAGAACTTATGAAGGAGCATTCTGAATTTACATGAAATCTGAAGAAACAAAGTTAAAGAGATTAGATCATAAATAATTAGGCAGGCAGAGTTCTAGACATGATGGTAAATGATATAGCTATCATGTGTTACTTACTCAAATTTTTGAAGAACTTTCAGGGTGAAATGGTAGAACAGTTTCAAGTTGTAATATGTTGCCAACACAGAACCAAAAATTCTTCAAGATGACTTACAGCCACCAAAAAACACACATACACACACATAAAAACCTACAACCCCCCAAAAAACTTCCTTTGGGGATTTACTTCCTTACTTATTAGCCACCTGAAAGATAAAGAAGGTTGAGATAAAGATAAAGCAGAAGGTTGAGTTTTGAAATAAACATAATATGTTGAGGAGTGAGAAAAAACCTAGTGTCTATGTTTTTTTATATTGTAGAAGTTAAATATGCCCCTTTCTCTTCCAGATTCCTCTACTCTTGCCCTAAGTCCAGTGATGTCTCTATCAGAATATATTTTTTACTAGAACTGACACTCTGATAAACTTCAGAAGACAAAATATTCTGAAAAATTCAAATTATCTCTACTAAGATGAAAAACTCTGCCATTTTTTAGATCTTTGGGGAAAAAAAAAACTTTCTAGCAAGTTTTCTCCAAAAAGAAAAGATTGTCTCCCCTTGTGGGCATCAATCATGGCCCGCAAACAAGCTTTTTGCCAAAGCAAAAAGTGCCAACATAGATTCTAAAATTCCTGTGGATCTGGAAATCCACATTTTTCTGATAGTTTATTCTAGAATTATTTCATCAGATACATAGAGAAGTGAAATATCAGTAAAATTACCTGTTATAATTTTAAGAAGTAAATTCAATACTATTTTCAAAGAAGATAAGAGCATGCAATTCCCATTGATGTTCACATTTCTATTTTTCTTTTAATGCACAGTTGACCATTAGAGCAATTTTTCATAAAATTACGTCTCATAATTCTGCTTCCCATTTTGGCTATCAAAAATGCAACATTTTTAGATGGTGTCCTTCATATGAATTTAAAAAATTCATTTTTTAAAAGATTTATTTATTTATACAAGCACTGGGAACAGTCAGAAGCACGGGAGGGTGAGAGAATTCACCAGAGCCAGAGCGGGGAACAGAAAAGGCAGACTGATGAAGTACACTGCTGAGGGGAGCAGCTGGCGGCAGGAGAGGTCTGCGCGCCATGTGGGACCCTCGCCTGGAGGCCGGGGATGGAACCAGCGCTGCAGAGACTGCGGGCAGCTTCACAACCCAGGACTCAACTGCTACGCCACCGGGGAGGCCCTAGAAAAATCATTTTTGATAGATTAAACCAGTTTCTAACTCTTTACATGCAAAATCATATTTATAAACTGAACTTTTTATTTGGGGATCATTGTACGTTTACATACAGTTGTAAGAGATAATACAAAAATACCCCATGTACACTTCACCCAGTTTGCCTCAATGGTAAGGTTATGCAAAACTACAGTACAAGATCACAACCAGGGCATTGACATTGAAGCAATCAGCTGGTTTTGTTCAGGCTTCACCAGGACAAAGATCACTATAAAGATCACATGGTTTTCTTTTACAACCACACCCACTTCTCTTGTGCATTCTTAACCCCTGGAAAGCACTGATGTGTTCTCCATTTTTATGATTTTGTCATTTTAAGTATATTATATAAGTACAATATGTAATCTTCTGGGATTAGTCTTTTACATACAGTATAATTTGAGGAATATTCATCCAGTTGTTGCATGCATCAATTATTTGTTTTTTATTGCTGAATACTCTTACATGGTTTAAATATATCACAGTTCATTTAACAATTCACCTGTGATGAACATTTGAGGTGTTTCTACTTTGGGGCTATTTGGAATAAATCTGCTATGGACATTTGTATTTTGGGGTTTTTTCCCCCTCACCACCATCCCTTGTATCTCCTCGTCCTTTCCCCTCCCCCACCCTCTTCACCTCAGAGCCCTCAGCAAGTTTATAGATGTCTACTGGCTTTTTTTAAAAAAAGATTTATTTATTTATTTATTCATTCATTCATTCATACAAGCACTGGGTACAGTCAGAAGCTCAGGAGGGTGAGAGAATTCACCAGAGCCAGAGCGGGGAGCAGAACAGGTAGATTGACGAAATACACTGCTGAGGGGAGCAGTGGGAGTGGCAGGAGAGGTCTGCGCACCATGTGGGACCCTCGCCCGGTGGCCTGGAATCGAACCGGCGCTGCAGAGGCTGCAGGCAGCTTCGCAACCCAGCGTTCAACCGTTGCGCCACTGGGGAGTCCCGACGTCTACTGGCTTTTGAAAATGTTTTACATTATTGAATTTTCCACTATGTAAATGTCCACGCTATGTTTTTATTGTTCTAACTTATTCTGCTGCTCATAATTATCTGAAATTCCTTCTATTTTGTTGAAAACGGCTACATTTCACCCTTTCTTGTGGTTATATAATACTCCATTGTGTGTATATACCACATGTTTTTAACTAATTAATTTTTAACTGAATGAAATAAATCAGGAGAAAGATAAATAACAGATGGAGTCACTAATATGTGTAATATAAAGTAACAAATTTAGTAGTCAGATAAAGAGCTGAAAAAATAATCCTTGATAACTGACTAGAGATACCAAATCTTGATCCACTTATCCACTGATGACCATATAGACTGCTTCCATGTTCTATGTATTGTAAATAATGCTGCTATAAACATCATAGACCATATGGGGTTTTGCTAATGACTTCATATTCTGTGGATATACACCCATGAGTGGCATTGCCAGGTCACACTGTATTTCGATTTTTGTTTTTTAAGGGAAATCCAGATTATTTTCCATAATGGTTGCACCAGTTCACATTCCCACCAACAGTGTAAGAGTGTTCCTTATTCTCCACATCATCTCCAACACTTGTTGGGGGTCTTTTTAATATGTGCCATTCTCACTGATGTGAGAAAATATCTCATTTAGTTTAAATCTGCATTTCTCATTAAAAATGATAATGAACATTTTTTATTTTTTCAAGTCTCTTATCCTTCTGAATATGCTTTTTGGTGACTTGTCTGTTGATATCTGTTGCCCATTTATTAGTTGGGTTGTTTTTTTTAATTGTTGAATGTCATGAGCTTTTTGTGTATCTTAGCTATTAATCCCTTATCAGTTATATATTGTATAAGAATTTTCTCCCATTCAATACAGTTTCCACTTAATCATCTTGTATTTTCTTTCTTTTGTTGTATTTCAAGGTTTCAAAATTATTGGCACATAGTTGTCCAGAGCTATCTCTTGTGATCTTTTGTATTTCGTGCTATCTGTGGCGATTTCTCCTCTTCATTTGTGATTCTTTTTACTGATGTTTTCTCTTCATTTTTGTTAGCCAAGCTATAGGTTTGTATATTTCATCTTCTCAGAAGAACTAGTTTTTAGTTTCATTGATTTTTATATAGTTTTTTTTATCTCTACTTCATTTACTTCCACTCTTATTTTTATTATTTCCTTCCTTCTACTAATTTTGAGTCTTGTTGCTCTTTTGTAAGTTTCCTTAAGTATGATATTAGATTGTTTATCTGGGAATTTTGTTGCTTTTAAATGTGGATCTGTATTGCAATTATTTTTCTCCTTTAGGCTATATTTGCTGTGTCCCATAGATTCCGGTGGCTTGTATCATTATTTTTATTCTTCTCAAGGTATTTTTTAACTTCTACTTTGATGTCCTATTTTATCCAGTTGTTATTAAGCATCTTGTTATTTTGGATCCATGTATTCATAGTTTTTCCTTATAGTTGATTTCTAATTTTATGGCATTATGGTCATAGAAAGTACTAGGAATAATTTTGGTCTTTGTAGTCTTATTGACAATTGACTTGAGTATCAAGATTTTGCCTATTCTTTCAAATGTTCCATGTGCACTTCTAAAAATGTGTATATGCAGGATTTTTTGGGTAGCGTGTTCTACAGATGTCTGCTAGATCTATATGGTCTATCTACTCATTAAAAGCTATTGTTTCCTTATTTTACTTTTTGTTGCATTGTAAGTGGGGTATTATATTCCCCTATTGCATTTTTATCAGCATCTCTCTTTAGTTTTGTTATTGTTATATGTATCTGTTATTCTATCTTATCTATATATTTATCTATATATCTATATATTTATGAGTGATATTTCTTCTTTTTGGATTAGAACTTTAATCATAATATTGTGTCCTCTGTACCTCTTATTTTTCTTAATTGGAAGTCTCTTTTATCAGGTATATTGCTTGTCCTGATTTTTTTTTTGGGGGGGGGCCTCCATTTGCTTATATAACTGTCTTGCTGCCTTTAACTGTGCTTATCTTTATCAGTAAGGTGAATTTGTTGTGAACAGCAGAAGGTTGGGCTTTGTTTTAAAATCCATTCAGTCATTCTACATCTTTTGACTGGTGGGCCCAGGCCATTTATATTTAAGGTGATTATTGGGACATAGGTGCTCACTGCTATTTTGTCATATTTTTGAGAGCTTGTTTGGAGGTTCTAGCAGGGGAGTGCAGCTACCTGTATACCCTCGACCGAAGACCAGTCTGTCTCTATACCGGGAAGGCCATCCTCTTCAACCATTGTCATATTTTTGATTTGGTTTGTCTTGTCTTTATTTTTTGAGAACTTCCTGTTATATTAGTTTAGGTCCCATTTCCACTGTCTTATGTGTTACTTCTATTACTTTATGTTTGAGGGTTTTACTGAGGTTAATTTATGATAGGCCATTTGTGTGACCCATTGGATAATCTGATCTCTTACTCACTCTGATGGACCCCATTGTTACTTTCCCCTTCTTTCTCCATGTTAAGTGATTTACATGTCTGTTGCCTTAATATTCATTGTTCTGTTGCTTTATAATAACCCCTCCAGAATTTCTTTCATGTGTGGCTTGGTGTGGACAAATTCTTTTAGTTTTTGGTTTTTAGTAGTGCTCCTTATTCTTACAACTTTAATGTTAATCTTGCTAGGTAAAAGATTCTGTACTGGAGGTCTTTTTCTTTAAGTACTTTAAATACCCCCTTCAAGTCCCTTTGGTCTTGCAATATTTCTACTGAAAAGTCTAATGACAGTCTGATTGGGGTTCCCTTATAGGTTACCCTTATATTTCTTGATTTTTTAAATATTCTGTTCTTGATGTTGGTTTGCAACTGTTTTAATATTATTATAATGTGTCTTGGTGGGTGTCTGTATGGTATCATTTTGTTTGAGAATCTTTGGACCTCTTGGATCAAAATGTCTGGTTCATTTTCCCAGCTTGAGATGGTTTTCAGTGATTATTTCTTTAAATACATTTTCTATGCTTTTCTCTTTTCCCTTTGTAATCCCCATGATACAGATGTTATTTCTCTTTAAGTTGCCCCAGAGGACTCTTATACTATTTTTATATTTAAATTATTTTTCTCTACATTGTTCTATTCATGTGTTCTCCAACATTGCATTTTTGAACTCATTAATTCTCTCATTCCTTTTGTTTGCCTGCTATTGAGGCCGTCAGTTGTATTTTTAAAATCAGCTATCGTGTTTCTTAGCACCATTATTTCTCATTGCAGCTACCTCATGTTTTCCCGACCTTTATTTTGTTGTTTTGTTTTTTTTTTTCAGTTCTATAAGCATTGCCAGAACTGTTGTCCTGAACACCCTTCATGTTTGTCCCCCACCCCACCCCATTCCTCTGATTCGGGACTCTTTTGGGGTGTTTTAAGCTCTGGCATTTGTGATGTAATCTTTTGCATGCTCACTTTAAAATTTTTTATGGGTGTTAATAGGGATGTTTTGTCATCATGTAACTGCACCTGTTGAGTTCTTCTGAGGACTAGTATCAGCAAGGAGTAGTAGATACAAAAGAGCCAAAGGATACAAACAGGTCACCTCCAGTAGACTCAGGAATGTAAACTTCCTGCTATGCTGCAGATGCTAGAGTTGTGTGATAGGGATCCTTTTCTAGGCCAGCTCCTTTTTCTTAGTGTCTCTTATGGTCTTGTATACACTTCTATTCTGGGCTGTATTTAAGTACTACAGAACTGGCTGGACATGGATTGTATTTGATATGGCGTCACAGGCCAGGAACTGTTCTATTTTATGTTTTAAAAGTCTAATCTTGGGGTGTTTGCTTCAGTAGTTGGTAGGTGCTTGAATTCTAGCCTGTTTAAGCATTTCTTTGTTTTGGTTTTACTACTGTGGTTGAAGTTGGCAGGCATTTTGGATATCTCAACCTGGGTTTCAAGTACTAGACTCTTCTATAAGGAAACCCAGGTGTTCAGACCCATTTCAGACTATCGCTATTTTTTATGAAGAACTTCAGGCACAAGTTAGCAGTCCTTGCTCTATGCCCCCACTGCTGCAACAATACACCCTCCATTCTGAGTGCTGCTCAAGCACCACTTTATCCAATGCAATGCTAGGTCTCAGGAAACCCAGTGTTGGCATGTATCCACGTCAATAGCTACAGGGATTCTGTGCAGCAGCTGCTCCTCCCTCTTGTGGGTTGGAGTGACCAGTTATCTCTTTAAACAAAGTTCATTTAAAGTTTTTCATACCCTTTGCTGCCAGACAGATGCTGCTAGTGTGTGCTGTGGTCTTTTGTTTTTCTCGCTGGGATTTTTGGCTTTGATTTACAGCAGTTTAGTTGAGAGGATCTGAAAGAAGCGAGCCTGGCGACTTCACTCTGACATCTTTCTGGACCTCTGCTATGAACATATGTATGTTAACACTTAATCTCGGATTTCTAGCCTCTGGAACTATGAGAGAATAAATTTCTATTGTTTTAAGTCACATACTTTACAGCATCCCTAGGAATCTAATAGAATGATGATAACTACACAATTTTTGGAGATGCATTTTATCAAAGTGAGGAAGTTTTCTCTGTTCTAACTTGCAGAGATTTTTTTTATCATGATTAAGTTTTTTTCTGCATCACACGATATGATCATATAATTTCTCTTTTTAGCAGTTGATTACATTTATTGATTTTTATTTAATGTTGGGTCAGTCTTGCATATATGGAAAAGATCTCACTTGGTCATGGTGAATAAAGATTTTAATACATCATTGGGTTTGATTTCCCTAAAATTTTGTTGAAGATTTTTATATCTATATTTATGAGAAATACAGATCTGTATCTTTCTCTATACTTTCTTTTTTAGTTTTGATATCAAGGTAATACTGATCATAAAATAAGTTGAAAAGTGTTTTACCATCTTTCATTTTCTGAAAAATAGTGCATACAATTGCTGCTAATTCTCGAACAGTATAATTAAGATCTCTAGTAAAACCATCTGAGCATGGGAATTTCCTCTTCAGGCCCACATCAAGAAACAAGAAAGTACCCAAATAAACAACCTTGTCTCTCCTCTTGAGGCAACTAGAAAAAAGAAAAAAAAAACAGTAGAAGAAGGAGAGAAATAATAAAATGTAGAGCAGAAATAAATGAACTAGAAATCAAAAAGACAGTCCAAAAGATCAATGAAACTGAATGCTAGATCTTTGAAATAACAAACAAAATAGACAAAACTCTAGCTAGGTTAACCAAGAAAAAATAAATAAAAACAAAAGATAAGTCACAACTGACACTGCAGAAATTCAAAGGAAGAGATTACTGTGAACATTTGCATGCAAGCTAGATGATATGGACAAAGTCTTAGAAATATACAATCATCTGAGACTGAATAAGGAAGAAATAGAAAACTTGAACAAACCAATCACAAGCAAGGGACACAAAGATGGTAAAACACTGAAAATAAATCAACATGATTTACCACATCAAAAGAAAAAAGGAAAAATTAAAAACCACATGATAGTATCAATAGATGCTGAGAAGGCATGTGAGAAGATTCAATATCCATTTATAATGAAAACCCTCAAAAAACTGGGGGTAAATGCAATATACTTTAACATAATGAAAACCATATATACCAAACACACAGCTAGCATCATTCTCAATGGTAAAAAATTGAAAGCTTTTCCACTAAGATCCAGTACAAAGCATGGATGTCCACTGCCACC
The DNA here is from genome assembly GCF_014898055.3 of Talpa occidentalis. Lineage (NCBI taxonomy): Eukaryota > Metazoa > Chordata > Mammalia > Eulipotyphla > Talpidae > Talpa > Talpa occidentalis. The sequence continues at coordinate 27,707,607 of NW_023601543.1, forward strand.
ACTACTATTCAAATAGTATTGTAAGTCCTAACTAGAGCAATTAGGCAAGAAAAAGATATAAAAGAATACAAACTGGAAAAGAAATAAAACTATCTTATTGGCAGACAACATAATATACAGAGAACTCTAAAAACTCCACAGAAAAACTAATTAATGAAACAGGGCCTCCCTGGTGGCACAAGGGGTTAAGCACCACACTATGAAACAATCCGCAGCCTCTGTAGCACAAGTCCGGTCCCTGGCTGGCTAGGGAGTGACCCATATGGCGAGGTAGACCTCTCCTGTCTCACCAGCTGCTCCCCTCAGCAGTGTATTTCGTCAGTCTGCCTGTTCTGTTCCCCACTCTCTCTCTGATGAATCCTCTCACACAGACCCATCTCTGGCCTGTACCCCAGCTCTTGTATGCATAAATAAATAAATCTTTTTTAAAAATCAATGAAGCAGTTCAATAAAATGGGAGGTTACAAAATTAATACACAAAAGTCATTGCATTCTTACATGAAAATAAGGATATTGAGGAGGAAAAAACTAAAGAAACCATCATTTACAATCACACACACACAAAAAAAAAAATTAAATGCCTAGGAGTAAATCTAAGGAGGTGAAGGATCTATACAAGGAAAACTATAAGACTTTGTGAAAATAAATAGAAGACACAAAGAAATGGAATGATATTCCATGCTCATGGATTAGAAGAATCAACATTTTCAAAATGGCCATCCTATCCAAAGCAATTTTCAGATTCAGTGCAAGTCCAATAAAAATTTCAATGGCTGTCATTCTTCAAGGAAATGGAACAAACATTAGTGAAATTCAATGGAACCACAAAAGACCCCAGAGAGTCAACACTAACCTGACAAAAGGGGGAGGAAATGATGGTATTTTATATCCAAACTTCATACTATACTACAAAGCTACAGTAATGAAAAAAGTATGATACTGGAACGAAAACAGACACACAGATAACTGGAATAGAATTGAGAGAGGAGGAATAAACCCACCAATATATGGACAGTTAATTCACAAAAAAAAGGAGCAAAGAATATACAAGGAAAGCCTCTTGAATGTATGGTGTTCAGAAAATAGGACCGCTGCATGCAAAAGAATGAAACTAGAGCACTATCTAACACTACATACAAAAATCAACCCAAAGTGGATAAAAGTCTTAGATATAAGACCTGAAACCATAAAATCTGTAGAAGAAAACATAAGCAAAACACTCTATGATGTAAGTGTCAGAGATATCTTTCTAGATTTGACCCCAGCAGTAGGGAAAACAAAAGAGAATATAAACATTCATGACTACATCAAACTAAAAAGTTTCTGCACAACATAAGAGATGGTAACCCTACAGAATGGGAGAAAATACTTGCAGACCTTACATCTTAGAAGGGACTGATATCAAAGATGTACAGAGTTCACACAGCTCAAAAAAAAAGAAAACAAAACAAATAATGCAGTCAAAAAATGGGCAGAGGAGCTAAATAGCACTTCTCCAAAAGGCACATGAAAAAAAGAGTTCAACCTCACTTATAATCATGGAAATGAAAATTAAAACCACAATGAGATACCACCTCATACCAGTGAGAATGGCCCATATCAAAAGACTGGAAACAAACACTGGTAAAAGCGTGAGAGTAAATCTTAGTGTTGGTAGGAATGTAGACTGGTCCCATCCCTATGGAAAGCAGTGTGAAGGCTCCTGAAAAAACTAAACATGGATCTGCCATATGATCCAGCAATTCCACTCAGTGGTATTTCCCCAGAGAATACAAAACACTTATTCAAAAGGAAACTTGCGTGCCTATGTTTATTGTAGCACTCCGACGGTTATTGTAGAAATGCCTAATAATGGAGGAGTGCAACATGAAGATGTATATATACACAGTGGAATACTACTCAGTGATCAAAAAAGATTAACTCTTGTCATTTGCAGCAACATGGATGGAGCTGGAAGGAATTATGGTAAGTAAAATAAGCCAGAAGTAGAAAGATAAATACTGGATGGTGTCACTTATATGTGGAATATGGAGAAACCCAAAAAAGGGTTAAAGATAAACTTTAAAACCAACCCTTGAAAGCTGACCATAGATCTGAGGCATGGGTGGGGGGGTAAGGGAAGGGGAAAGAATGAGAGTGGGTAGAGTGTAAAGAACTATGGTGGGGGACTATGGATTCTTTGGTGGTGGGAGTGCTAAGGTGACTACACCTGAGGAGGCAAAGCCCATACTGTCAAAACACTAACAAGAGATTTAAAACAATGGTACTTCAATAACAAATTAATGAAATGAAATTTTATAAAGAAGAAAACAATTCAAGTTCCAGAATGAACTTTTTGCAAGAGGAGATGGTGCTGTTATACAATCAGAGCCCAATTGTGGTAATGTCAATACTGATTCATTAATTCAAATACATATTCATGTATAAGCTTGAATTGATCACTGTACTTGGTACTGAGATACTGGCATACAAAGGATACAATAAGCATTTATTAAAGGAATGAATTACAAATACTAACAGAAGTTCCTGTTCTCAAGAACTCACAGTTTAGGGGCCTCCCTGGTGGTGCAAGGAGTTAAGCACCGCACTATGAAGCAAACCACAGCTTCTGCAGCACGGGTTCGACTCCCCGGACTGCCAGGGAGCAGCACACATGGTGCAGCAGACCTCTCCTGACTTGCCTGCTGCTCCCCTCAGCAGTGTATTTCAGTAGATGTGCCTGTTCCACTCCCCAATCTGTCTCTGGTGAGTCCACTCATCCCCCACATCTCTGTCCTGTACCCCAGCTCTTAAAAAAAAAAAAAAAGAACTCACAGTTTAGAACTAGAAAACGGATAGAGAGGAACATATAAAAAGGTAATTGCAACCATAAAATACGTAGAAGGAAATATAGGCCAAACACAACGTGATATGCACATCAATGACATCTTTACAGACACATCACCCAGAGCAGTGACAGTGAAGACAAAGATAAACAGCTGGGACTACATCAAATTAAAGAGCTTCTGATGTGTATAAGACACAGCAAAAGAGACAATAACAAAAACAAAGAGAAACCCCACCGATTGGGAGAACATTTTGCACACAACACTAATGATAAAGGACTGATCACAAAAATCTTCAAAGAGCTGATGAGACTCAACAAAAACAAAATAATCCTGTCAAAAAATGGGCAGAAGAGCTAAAAAGAAACTTCTCTGAAGAGGAAATGCAAATGGCCAACAGGCATATGAAAAAATGTTCAACATCACTTGTAATCAGGGAAATGAAAATCAAAACTACCATGAGATACCATCTTACACCAGTGAGAATGGCACATATTAAAAAAACTAGCAACAACAAATGTTGGCGAGGGTGTGGAGAAAAAGGAACTCTCCTGCACTGTTGGTGAGAGTGCAAATTGGTCCAACCACTATGGAGAGTTATGTGGAGACTTCTTGACCTACTAAACATAGAGCTTCCATATGATCCAGCAATTCCACTCCTAGGTATTTACCCAAAGGACACAGAAACATCAATTCCAAAGAGCACCTGCACCCCTATGTTTATAGCAGCACTATTTACAATAGCCAAGCTTTGGAAACAACCCAAATGCCCAAAAATAGATGACTGGATCAAGAAGATGTGGTACATATACACCATGGAATATTACTCAGCATTCAAAAAAGATAAACACATGCAATTAGCAGCAACATGGATGGAGCTGGAAGGGATCATGCTCAGCAAAATAAGCCAGAAAGAAAAAGAAAAATACCAGATGGTCTCACTCATAGCAGGAATCTAGAAAACTTAAATAAGGGACCAGGAAAATCAATAACTATAAGAAAGTGAAAATCAAAATCAACAAAAACCTATGAACCAGAGACACTCTCTGGGGGGGTGGGGGGCGGGGAGGGGAGAGATTGGGGTCAAAATGAGGGGGTTGCAATTGTATGGGGAATATAAAAATAAAATTTATTTTAAAAATAAAAATAAAAAATAATAATAAAAGAAAAAAAAGGTAATTGCTTATAACAGGAACTGTGCTTAAATAGTGTTATGAGAACCCAAAAGGAGTATATAGTAGAAATCACAGCTCTCCACCCAAATGTTTCCTGCTTTTTTGGTCATATACCTAGACCACAATCTAGAATCTAATGTAGTTAGGGATGGCCAAGTGAAAAACTTGTCTCCAGTGAAATGCTGAACAGAAGGCACATACCCCATTTTCAGATATAAGTCCTGAAATCCTGTGTATATTTTTCCAAGCTCTTTTTTTCCCCCATTTTGGCTACTGACATTTAGGGCAACGTGAAAGTCATGTGTTGAAGACTGGAGTGCCTTCTCAGCTTAGGTCTCCAATGACTTCATAGAAAGACCTATCTCACTTAGATGTAAATACTCTCACAGCAGTTAACAGATAAACAAAAATATATTGTATAGTGCTAATGTGATAAAATTTGAGGATCTATTTGTTAGTGCAGCCTGGTATACCATAACTAATGAAGGAGGAATAACTTATCTGTGCTATTTGAAGTAAGATAAGGCTTTACAGAAGAAATAATGTGCCAACTGGGCCTTGAAAAATGAATGAGTTATTCTTGTGTCAATGAAAAGAATGGATATTCCTGGCAGAAGGAATTGCATGTCTGGCTACAGATAGGCACAATATGACATGGGAATGGCAAGATGAGTATAGCTAAAGTCTGAGAGAATAAGGGAGATACAGAGAGAAAAGGACAGGAAAGGAGGTTGGAGTGCAGATTAGGACTAACTTTGCAGGGTCTTCAAAGTTTAACTTTATCTTTTGTGTACTAAGGACACATTGAAACTGGGAAGTAACACAATCAAGGTAGTAGTTGAGATATACTACTGGAGACACCACCGATGACAAATTAGATTTTGGTTGCCTTATGGGGAAAATTCTTTGTAACTACTCTGTCTTCAAATTCCATTGCCATAAGTGAGATCAGCAATTTGTTAAAATTTAATCCAGTACTGAAAAAATATATACATTTTTTAAAAGATCCTCAAAACACAGGTTCAGCATAGAGGCAAAAGATTTAGGACACCAAGTCAAGATCCATTTAAACAATTTTCTTATTATACACTAGAAATGACCATATTCAATTGCATAAAACTTTTGAAATCAAATACTTAATATTTTTCAGATTGCATAATTCTCAAATATTGTGCTTTTGACTTAGGTTTCAAATGACGTCATAGAGAAGAGCTATCTCACCAATATGAAACTAAGTCTCTGAAATGTTAACGGAGAAAGAAAAATATATAGTGCTAATGTGCTAAAACTTCGGGATCTGGAGTATTAAAAATCTCAACACTGTGCATACAAAGAAACTGACAAGAAGGAATACAAAGCTTATTTCCTCTCTCATACTGTATTAATTATGAAATGTATTAATAATGTCTGTTTCAGATTTGAAAATTCTAACATTGATACTTGGATCTTTCGCAAATTAAATACTTTTTTGTTAAAATTTACTTTTTTTATCTAAAACAGTATTTTAAAGTGTAATAAAACATGAGTTTTATATGTAATAAGAGTGTAATAAAACATAGTAACATAGCTAACTGCAAATGTCAAAAAAAATTGTTACCTGTTTATAGATAGCAACTCTATTTGTAGCATAATTGGCATAAAATTTAGATGGTAATAGTACATAAATACTTTCTACAATATAAGGCCATAATAAAAGCGTCTATTAGATTTAGGGAACTCAATATGACTATAAAAGCAGGAAAATGTCATCAATACACAAGAGTGAAGATTTCCAGAAAATAACTTTTTCTACCTCAAATTATGGTGTTGTTTGACAAGCTCATGACAAATTAATTCTTTGCTGCAGAAATTCAGGATATTTCAAATTTTTGTGGCATATAATATAGCATCTTATACCAACAAGGACAGTCCATCTTTTCATATCAATGCTAGTAAAAGAAGATGGCTCTCTCCTAATCACAAGGCGGGGAACTCTTTTTTTTTTTTTTTTTTTTTAAAGATTTATTTATTTATTTGTACAAGCACTGGGTACAGTCAGAAGCGCGGGAGGGTGAGAGAATTCACCAGAGCCAGAGTGGGGAGCAGAGCAGGCAGAAGGACCGAAGTACACTGCTGAGGGGAGCAGCGGGCGGCAGGAGAGGTCTGCGCGCCATGTGGGACCCTCCTCCAGTGGCCGGGGAGCAGCCGGGAATCAAACCGGCGCTGCAGAGGCTGCGGCCAGCTTCGCAACCCAGCGCTCAACCGCTGCGCCACTGGGGAACTCTTAAAGAGGTGACAGAGCATCAAGTTACACCTCCACATTTTTAAAGTCTGAGCCCTATAACCTACAGAAATTGCCAAGATGCTTTAATATGTCCTTCATTAAATTTATCATAACTATGGAGAAAAACAACACTAATGATATCATAACTTGAAATACTGTTGTAAGAGAAGATGCTTTTGAATTTCTGTATAAAGTGGAGTAGAATGCACATTCTGCTGTTGTTGAATAACTATATTCTATAGATACTAATTAGATACAGTTAATTGTTGTTGCTGTTTGGCTCAACTATATCCTTATTGATTTTCTGCCTGCTGGATCTATTAATTATGGATAAAAAGATGTTGAAGTCTACAGCTATAATAATGGAGTCATCCAACTCTCCTTGAAGTTCTGTAAGTGTTTGCCTCACATATCTAAATGCTCTGTTGTTAGGTGCATACCTATTAAGAATTGTGTTGTCGTAGAGAGTTGACCTTTTAGCATTATGTAATGTCCCTCCTTCTCCCTAATAATTTCCTTGTTCTGAAGTGCACTTTGTCTGATATTAATAAGCTACTCCATTTGTGTTCGCACATTATATGTTTCTCCATTCCTTTATTTTTTTTTTTCAGCAAAGGATGCTTCTAGTTTATTTTCAATTCTCACCATTACAAGTATTGGGTTCTGCAAATCAGTTAAAACACTGTAGTGTAGGATATCAATTTTACACATAAGGGCTATAGAATTTTTTTATCTGACATTAAATTTGTATGAATATATGAAATTTGAAACTTAAAAACCTAAATGATAAAAAGTGTAGTTAAGCATCCACGGATGTCTACATCATGAATTTATCATGAATTAAATGTAGTCAAAAATTTGACTATTTAAGTCTGCAAGTCAGATGTTATCAAGCAAACTGACCTGCATGATCCATAATCCTTTACAATTTTTAACTCAAAGACAAAGAGGAAGATTTCACTCAATTTTAATTTTCCAAATATTTTCTCTAAGAATCATCAGATGCATCCTTCAGTTATTAAGACACAGCTGGATAATCCATTTATCCCAAATGAACTACCTGTGTGTTGTGAGGTAGCAATGAAAGATTATGATCTTCTGTGGAAATGGTATCCTCAATGCATACGCAGTTCCTCTTCCCATGCAGAAATGTGAACAAGAAGGGACAGTCATCTTTTCGTTACTTCATCAATAATTGGTATTTTCATAGGATTTTTAAATGCCTGATTTCAATTTTAAAACAACAGCAACAATACCAATATTTATTCTGAAAAGTATTACGTTCCGAGTAGCAGATTTTAACACCTTCCAACACGATCTCTAGGAATAATTCGTAGTTCTGAACCATGCTTTAGAAAAACATTTCCAGCAGTCTGTGCAGGATTTATTCTTATTCCATTATTAGTAATAATTGCACTTGTTGCTGCAGGAACTTTAAATTCTTCTGCTGCAAACTTTAAGACTGCTGTGAAAGGTGTGCTTTCAGGAGCACTAAGCACTTTGTAGGGCAGTCGCGGATCCGACGTCAGCGTGATCTTAAAGGAAACCTTGAACATGGTGGAGCCGGTCTGGGTAGAGACCCCAAGTCCAGCACGCCCGGTAGCCCCACTTCCGCCGCGGTACCTCCATTCCTTTATTTTTAATCTACATATGCCTTTACATTTAAAGTGGGTAATTTTAGATAATATGTACTTGATTATTGTTTTGATTCATTTCTGGAAATCTGTTTGTAACTAGTGTATTTAACCATCAATGTTTAAGGTGATTATTGATGTAGTTATATTAATATCTACCATATTTATTATTGTTTTTATTAGCTGCCCAAGTTCTTTGTGTTTTTTTTTTTTTGTCTAACACACTTTTTCTGTGTTCTCTAGTTTTAATTGAGTATTTCTCTCTACCATGTAGCAATTCCACTTCTATGTATCTATCCATAGGTTAAAAAACACTAATTTGAAGGGCTATATGCACTCCTGTGTTCCTTGCAACACTATTTACAATAGCCAAAATATGGAATCAACCTAAGTACCCAATGACAGATGAGTGGATTAAGAAGTTTCCATTAGGGCCTCCCTGGTGGCGGTGGCGCAGCGGTTGAGCGCTGGGCTGCAAAGCCGCCCGCAGCCTCTGCAGCACTGGTTCCATCCCCGGCCTCCAGGAGAGGGTCCCACATGGCGCTCAGACCTCTCCTGCAGCCCGCTGCTCCCCTCAGCAGTGTACTTCAGTCCTTCTGCCTGCTCTGCTTCCCGCTCTGACTCTGGTGAATTCTCTCACCCTCCCGCGATTCTGACTGTACCCAGTGCTTGTATAAATAAATAAATCTTTTTTTAAAAGAAAAAAAAAGAAGTTTCCATTAAAGAATGAACTCTTGCCACTTGAGACAGCAAGAATGGAACTACACAGAGCAGATAATGCTAGGTAAAGTAAGTTAGAAGGAGAAACACAAATACCAGATGATCTCACTTATATGTAGAATATGAAGAAACACAACAAAGTCAAAACTAAACCAATAATAAACTCTTGGCATCTAACTGCAGAATTGGAGCAACCAGAAGGGGAGGCTGGTGAGGTAGGAAATGGAGGGGAATGGGGGCCAATGTAACATGGTATATGATTATTGGGATACTGGTAGTAAGGCATAGTGAAAAAAATATATATATATAAAATAAATATTTGTGGAGATTTATAACCCCCAAAAGAATCAACAATGTATATATTTGTAGAGATATATAACCCCCAAAGTAGAATCAATAAAGTAAAACACTTCTATAATTTGAAAATAAATGAATAAATTAGATTTGAGTGGGAAAGAAATACCCCTACTTTGATTTTGGCTGGATTCCGTTATCAGAAGAGAACAATTAAGTGGAGCCTCCTAAAAAAATATTTGGGGCCCAGGTTTTTATTTCTTGCTAATACTGTCTTATTGATTACCATTATTTTCTTTTGGAATACTAAAAATAGTTAGCTTGTTAACCCTGAAAACTGTGTAAGTTACAAGAATCTTAGTAAAATTTGAATATAAACCATGAGAACAGCATGCTTCACTTTGACTATCTCTGGACTGTGCTGTGTCCATTCTAAGACAACCCACCTGCTAAAAGTAGCACTATGCAAAAGACATAAAAGCATTCTGAGATTTTAAAATAATTTCATGTAACACTGCAGGCTCAATCAACAGCATACAGATGGACTTCCAAAAATCTTAGGTGACTGTTTTACTATTAACAAAAGTCCACTAGCTTTCTTGCCTGAAAAATATGCCCTTTACACCTGCTGCCTAACCATTTCCACTTTTGTGAGATATTAGGAGGCAATGAATTTTCTATCACATGCAGTGGGAATAATTAAGACTATAATCAATATTCCCAGTGATATTAAAGGACAGTGTAACTATGAAATAATAACAGACCCTTTTTAAAAGAAACATGTAAGGAATGGAAAAGAACTTTTGGGGAAAAATATGAAAGCAGTATAAAAAACTCAATAATAACAAACAATAAAAATATGGAAAATTGGACAAATTCAAAGGCTTCTTTGATAAAAATGAACTGAATGTATATTTACAAAATAGATGGAGAATACATGAGTGAGCTAATAATAATATGCTAACACACAGAGAATTCAACAACAAAAAGCATTATTAATTCCAAGGAAAAATTAGAAATTGTAGAGAAAATTGAAAGTAACACAGTTTGCTACCTGGCTTACCTGTTAATTGCACTTTCACTGTGAAAACATGGTAAATACACTATAGCTATAATGGAAAACTGAAGGCATGAGAAGAGTGCACGTGTGCGGGAATGAGTATGTATGTGAAAGAACAAAATCTTCATATGCCATAATGAGAAGTCAACAGATATTTAAAATTAGATGTCTAAAATCAAGACATAGCAACATTTAGTTCAGAAATAATGAGATAAGTATCTGAAACTAAATGTATAAAAGTTGAATGTGAATGCCTCCAGAGAGAAAAAAAATAGGGGAAGAGAGCTGTTGTTTTTATAACAATCTTTGTAAAGATGTTTGTTTTTTAATATCATGTGCCCAACTACAATGATAACAAGAATATAACATAATCCTGTCAGAATTCTTCAACTTAAGGATAGTTCCAGATCAAACAGAAGCACTAGAATTTGGCCTTCCATCTTTTTCATGGCTATCAATCACAGACAACTATGGAGAGCCTGATAGTCTTTTGGAGTTTTTCATTTATGTCTTCTATACATTCCACTCAACTTTAAATAGTAAGATAGAATCTTGGCAAAGTAAATGAGAAGGATGCATGAAAGCAGGCATAGTATTCTTCAGAGAGGGAATAATAAGCAAGGAGAACAGAAAAAGCATTTCAAAGGCATTCTGAATTAAAAAAAAAAAAACTTCAATCAATTTATCATTCTATGTTCAGCTGAGAAATAGCAGCAGCAGAAGGCATATCAGTCAAGTTTGTTGTAGCTTTTCACAGTCTTTGTTACTGTTTCCAAACAAAGGTTCCAAAATAACACCACTGAAATAAAAAAGGATTACCACAAAGCTATGCACCATCTACAGTTTTGTGCAACAGAGCCCAATAATTCTAGCCAAACATGAAAATAACTACGATCATCAGTTAACTCATATCACACATGACAACATTAGTGATAAAGAAGTGTTTAATACTGCATTTTAAACTACAGGGAACAAAATTTTATCAATTGCTTTCAGGTGCTTCATGCACCTAATCTCCACCAACCCTACCTCTAGAATTGCATAGTATTTAAAAAATATTTTAAAATAAGATAATGTGGTTAGCTGCCTAGTAGGTAAAGGTACTTAACAAATATTTGATACAGATCAAAAACTGACCTGAGAAAGAGTGAAATTGGCCCAAAAATTAAGGTGGCCATATTTCTAAAATATACATTTTCAGGTTAGGGTAGTAACAGGGATAATAACAGGGTAATGTATGAGAACAATGAAGTCAATAGGGTGTCTTTTCATTTTAGTTATGGTTTCTTTCACTGTACAGAAGCTTTTCAGTTTGATGTAGTCCCAGATGTTTATACTGTCTTTTGTTTTCTTTGTGGTTTGGGATGATTCCCTACAGGTATCACTAAAGCTTATGTCATAAATGTTTTGCCTGTTTTCTTCCATGTATTTTATGGTTTCAGGTTTTTTTTTTTTTTTTTTTTATATAGAGGCATGCTTTATTTATTTGTTTTGCTGGTTTGTTTGTTTTTTTTTTTGTTTATACATGCACTGGGTACAGTCAGAAGTGTGGGAGGGTGAGAGAATTCACCAGAGCCAGAGTGGGGAGCAGAGCAGGCAGAAGGACTGAAGTACACTGCTGAGGGGAGCAGCGGGCGGCAGGAGAGGTCTGCGCACCATGTGGGACCCTCGCCGGCGGCCGGGGAGCAGCCAGGGATCGAACCGGCGCCACAGAGGCCGCGGGCAGCTTCGCAACCCAGTGCTCAACCGCTGCGCCACCGGGGAGGCCAATGGTTTCAGGTTTTATATCCAAGTCTTTTATCCATTTTGAATTGACTTTTGTGTATTGTGTAAGATAGTGGTCCAATTTTATTCTTTTGCATGCATCTGTCTAGTTTTCCCAACACTATTTATTGAAGAGGCTTTCTTTGTTCCACAGTATATTCTTGACTCCGGTGTCATAGATTAACTGTCCCTACAAGTGTGGGTTTATTCTGGGCTCTCAATTCTATTCCACTGTTCTGTGTGTCTGTTTTTGTTCCAGTACCAAGCTGTTTTAATTATTATGGCTTTATAATATAAGTTGAGGTCTAGAAATGTGATACTTCTTATAGGGCAACCATTTCAGGCTAAGCAGTTTCATTACTGATTTGTACAGATGGAAAAGAATCTTGGAGCCCTTGGTAGATTTGACAGGCCTTTAATGCTAAAGCAGAGGACCAGATACAAGTAGAGCAGCAGGCGAAGAGGAAGGCAAGCAGGGAGCAAGCAACTGAGCCTCCCAGCTCCCATGATTCCACACACTCTCTATCTGGCTTCTTTTCTGTCTCACTTTTCGGCCCAGGTGTCCACATGTATATATGTGCATGCTCTGTGCTTGCCAGCTTCTTGGCCCAGGTGTTTGTAATTACAGGTGTGCCTGTCCCATGCTCGTGTTCCCAAGCACTTTTTGCAATAGCATGTTATCATGTGTGGGTAATAAAACCTACGAGGAAAACAAAGTTGCAGGTGATGGACATAAAGGCTCATGGTGGGAGGCAAATAAGAGCCTGATTTACCCCATATTCCTTCCACCACCATTGTCTTTCGCTTTTTTTTTAACAGTATTGCTTTTGCTATTAGTCTTTTATGATTATATATGAATTTCAGTAATGTTTGCTCTAGTCCTTTGAAAAATGCTATTGATACTTTTATTGGGATTGTGTTGAATCTGTATATTGCTTTGGATAAGATGGCTGTTTTGACAGTATTGAATCTTCTTTTCATAAACATATATCCGATCATGTCACTCCCTAGCTAAAACCTCTTTAATGACTGTCCACTAGTCTACTACATCTAGAATAAACTCCAGAATTCTTACCCTGATCTACAAACCCCTCCCTGAGGTGGCCTTTGTCTCTCTAACCTCACTATGCTGGAGTACACTGCTTTCTTTCTGTCCTTCCACACACCTGCCGTTATGCCTTATACTATGTATTTCTCTAGCTGACATTCTTCCTTTGATCTTTGCTTTGCTAAGTCCTTCTTGGTATATGCCTCTTAGAACAAATGTCCTCTCCTTTGAGTGAGACAGTCTCTTATCACCCAACACAGTTACATATTGTGTCATCCAATTCTATATTTTATTATTTTTAATATTTTATTGAAGTAACATTGCATTATAACATATAAGTTTCAGGTAGATAAGTCAGGTAAAAGGAGTCAACTGCATGACTTGACAGATTTGAACTTTCAGTGGTGAATTTAGTAATATATACAGATGTTGATTTGTAATGATGCACAAAAATTCCATTTTTAAGATTTCACTACCTGATATGTTCTTATGCATGTATTTATTCATTTGGTTACTCCCTACTAGAATGCAAAGTACGTGAGAGTAAAGATATATATTCAGTACCTAAAACAGTATCTAGAATATATCTTATTTATGGCAAACATTTCAAAATAAAGGGATGAAAATAAATTCATTTTTACTAATTTGAGGTTAAAAGTTTTGCTCTGCAGACACAGTAAAACTTTATCTCTGTGGATGGTTTAAAATAAGGAACAGGAACAATTTTTGAACATATAGCAATTACAAGGTATACATCTGTCCTCTTTCTCCCTATCTAGAAACATTAGAAAGCACTTGTTCTTGACCTCTAATTTTTCAAAAGAGGAAACAAAGATAAATTGGATCAAATCACCACACAGTTAGTACATAACACAAATGGGACTAGAACACACCTCTCTTATTATGAAAAGCAATATTGTAGGCATGATCAAATACTGGTTCTATTGTGGCACAACAAACCTTAAAAGGTCTACTACTTAGTGAGGAAACATTGTAAATTAAAGAAAAAAATATTTACATATGACTAGGTAGTCTCCTATGAGTGAGTACTTGAAATTGTTAAATAAAGATAAATCACAAATATACAATACTTGTGAAATGCTAACACAAGCCAAAGTTGAAAGATGACATGTAGAAGTTAGAGATGTATTGCAACATAGTTGTTAGAAGTAATTTGTAATATTGCAGAATGTCACAGATGGTGATTAAATTTTAAGATATTAGACTTGGATGTCACAGAGATTGTGGATAATAAATCAGTTTCAACTTCAAGTAATAGAAATTAAATAGATATTTCTCAACTATTGGCTCATGCTTTTATTTTAGGCATAAGCCTGTATAGTTCTAAAAAGTTGAGTGAGCTTAAAAAAACACTTTAAGGTCAGAATACCAAAAAGTCAACCTAACCTGGATGTCTCAAAACTTTCCAAATTGGTTTGTAAAATCAATAATATTTTAAAATATTTCCAGATCACACTGTGTGCTTTCATGTTGACTGCCTTCACGTTATATACAAGACTGTGATCCTTATAATCTCCAGCACATTCTTTGGGTATAAAATGGATGAGACAAAGGAGTCACAAGCTATCAGAAAGTGACATGTATGCATTTGCAAATCAAGCGAAAGTATTAGGTGACTTACAGAGCTAGGACAGGCAGGGGGCATGAAAGACAATAGATTATTCCTGTTCACAGGAAATTTACAAGCTTGTTAATGAAAAAAAAATTATATTAAAAGCCACAATTGTACACTCACACACCAAGGGTAAAATTGTAGAAAACGAATAAAACTTTAAAAGTTAAGTCTTCCCTGGTAAATATTAGCTTGTACTGTGAATAGGGTTTCTCAGCTTACATGTCTCACTTTTTGGAGTGCTCTCAGCTTTGATTCTACAACACCTCAAGGATTCCAGAGGAGTGCTGAACCATGTGACAAAAGTCTTTAGGTGGGCCTGGAAGCAATCTTTAAAGAAATCTTTTTGGATAGGCAAACATTTTGTTTTGTTTGGTTTTTGTTTTTTAATTCTGAAAGCACCAATTTTATTTTCTGAGGGACACCTCTTTTCAGATGCAAATGTAACTATTTTTTAAACACCCTATTCAAATGTTAACATTATTGCTTTCTGAATGCTAATTAACAAAAAGAAAGAATGGTTTATACTTTGTTCTTGATTTTGAATCAAAGTGTATTATTGATATCTTTCCCTCTTTGAACCAGGTTTTTCTTTAAGGTATCTTTTCTTTGATTGTAAAATTATCACATATACAGAAGGGTATATAAAATACATATGTACAATTTAAATAATAACGGCATAAGAATGCCCATGTAATGATCACTCAGGTTAAGAAATAAGATCCCAGTTATTTTGAATGCATTGTTACAAAAGGAAGGGAACAGTTTACCATGAAATAGTCTAAATTTCCTTGCTCCTTGATGAAAAATGAAAGTTTTCCCTCCTTATTTCTCTTTTAACTCCTCAATCCCAAATTTGGAAAAGATCCTGAAGTAAATAGGCACAGGCATCTTCCTACCTCCTGAACTCAAATTCTTTATATAATAAAGGTGGTCTCTGATGATGTATTTAACGGGGAAAAGATATATAATTAATGAAGATGAAGTATTTAAAATCTATGCTGCTATTTTTATAATGATTTATTTTTACATTGTTGCTTTTTTTAAAAATAAACCTTATGTGGAGACGTCTGACAAGGAGGAATGATTAACAAGCCTAAACAAAATGTGATCTCTAATACAAACTCTCAAATATAGTGGCCTAAATACTGCACAATACTTTGAGTGGCTGATGTTTCATCTTTTGCAAAAACTAACACATCATCTTCTTGGCTTATCACTTTATGTAGCATTTTGTATTTAGGTAAAATCCTTCATTCAACAAGTAGCCACTGAATTCAATGCAGTACTAGGTGCCAGGAAGGGGTGAACAAAAGTAAAAAAATACAATCCCTGCCTTCAGGGGGTCTTACAAAACACTGGGAAGATTAACCATCCACTAATGAGGCAACTGACAAGAATTTACAATCCATCAACAATTACCTGATAGTAAAATACAGACTGAATACAGAAACTCACAAAACTAAAAGTGGTTCTATCTCAAAGCAGTTGTTTTGAACTGAGAAAACCTTTTACCAACAAAAACTTTGTAAATTAATGCTGATTGAATTTATAGGTTTGCCCAAAAACTCATTTAATTCACAATATATGGAAATTTATATATTTGTTATGAATATGTATTAAAAATCAAAAATACTGTAGTACTAACAATTACACAAAAATTAGAAGTTAAAATGATTAGGAAACAGGTTTATATAACATATCTGTATATATTTTGAAAGCCAATGTTTGAGAAAGCATGTTTAATTAAAACGAGTAGATGAAGACTTGTGTGAAGTTGTGGTCTGTGAGGTCTATATTTTAACTTCAAACATCCATTTTTAATTTTCATTTACTCATGAAACAAGTATTTATTAAGATCTCTATTGTGCCAGGCACTGTTCTAGGCACTGGGTATACATGGTGAGATTATATGGAGAACACACAAATACATATGGAGCTTACATTCCAGTGGGGGAAGGAGGAAGAAACACAAGTGTCCAGAAGTGATGTTTTTCCTTGATAGAGGTTTATCATCGTCATTACTCTATGTACATGATCAGCATTAATTGCATATTTATCACTCTACATGATCAGTGTTGGAACCTGACTTTGTTCCCAAATGTAACTAAAGATCAGAGGGGAAAATGAAAGTTGCAGACATTTCCTAAGATTTCTAACAACCACAAATGGGAAAGGGAAATGTGTGGGAAATGATTAGCTGAGCTACAACAAATAAGAGGAAAAAATGGGCATAATTCCTCTGAGGAGGAAAAGATGTTAGGTCGGGCAGAAGTTGTTATAGGACAGGGAGAGGGGCAGCCCAAACCCCGCAAACCTGCCTATTCTAAATGGGTTCGGCCATCCGCCGCATCAACACAAAACACATGAGACTAATGGGAAGGATCTTTAATAAAACTAGGAAACAATACAGGTAAGGCAAAGAGTCTAGTTGCTAAATGAAGCACCCAAAGTTACCCGTCCCCTCGTGGGTAAAAGTCCATCCATATGGGATTGGCCCAGAGCAAGGCCCCAAAGCCTGCCACAAGTCTAAAGCATCTTCCAGTGGGGACCCACAGCAAAGTGTCAGAAACAACCAGACAAGCCCGGAAGGAAAAGAGCAAAATCAACATCAAGATAAAAACTGCCATGGTCACCTCCCCACAGGTCTTACCCACATCTGTGTCACCCAGTCCACGACCAAAAGACAAGCACAGTTTCTTCACGTGTCTCTAGGCTCCATGCGCCTCCTCCAGGTCTCCTTCTGGCTCCATCCTGCTTCCTTCCTTAGTCTCTTCTTCAGCTTCTCCCCTTCCTGCTCAGCTCCACCCTTCCTTGGGTGGGGCAGGGAACCTGGAACCTCCCCCTTTCCTGGGGACCACCCTGTTACAAAGTGACTAAGCCTTGCCATCAGTCATGGAGAACCTGGATGCTGTGAAGGCAATCTTGAAGAGAAGGTAGTCTACTTTGGCCATTTTTCCCATCTTGGACATTTTTTTCCTCTTTCTTTCCTTCCCTCTCTCCCTCCCTCTTTCCGCCCATTCCTTCCATTCTTCCTTCGTTGAAGTAAACATAAGTCAGTAATTGTGACATACTATACTAAGCATTAGGGATGAAAAAATGACTATTACAAAGTCCTCTTTCTTAAGGAGTTTATAGTATAGAACAATGTTTTCAATGCAGGGCTTAGTTATATCCAAAGAGAGTAATTTTAACTACTTTAACAACTTGTGTAGCAGAAGCCAACCTATCAGAATGCATGTCAGTCAAAGTTCAAAAGTAGGGTCTTGGAAATTAATTTCTATACCAGTAGTTAACGTTGTAGTGATTGGATAGTGGAGAGATGGGAGGTCCAGAGAGAGGGGCCAGGGTAGCCAAGACAATTTTGTAGATAAGAGCACTTGGGGGGAGGGGTCAGGACAGTAACTATTTATCAAGTTATAGAAAATTATTCATCATTTTAACAATGATTATCATTTAACAGTGATATGACTGTGTCTATGAACACCAACTAAATCCTTAGCTTCACCTACGTCCAATGCTTCAGGAAATTAGGCAGTGGGTATAGTGAGATTATGTGATTGAGGGACTCTTTCCTGAGTGAGTTTTGAGCTTAGTCTTGAAGATGATTGGCATTGATTGCTGATTCGGAAAGGGAAGATATTTAGACATAAGAAATAGTTTAAATAAAAATGGTGATGGATATATCATATACAGAATGTCATAAGGAGATCAACCTAACTGGAACTGTGGGCAGTGAGAATATTTTAATAGGGTGAAGAGTAAATCTGGATGAATGGGTTGTATAGTAAGAGACTGAAAAGGAGTTTGGTTGTGGTGTCAATTGGGAAGACAGAAATATGGTAGGGCAAGGTGTTTAGTTTTGCTACAGCAGTGAAAGGGGTTGAGGTCTCTAAATCCTTGAGCAGGAAATGGTATGATAAAAGTGACTTATGAGAGGAAATGTTCTGCTGACTCTATGGAGACTGAAGATGGGTAAGGACAATTTAAGAGGTTACTTCAGCAATCCTGGTAGAGTTGATTAGGGCATGGACCAGGATGGTGATTGTGAACATGAGAGGAAGGGTTCAATATGACTATCGCAGGAACATGTGAGGAGTAGAAAAAAGAGGAATCAATGATAAACATTATACATGATAAATATGAAAATACTGTAAAATATGAAATATGATAGCTGATTCTCCAAACAAAAGGGAAATGCAAGTCTCCAACATGAACTCCTGTAAAATGGCAAGTCCAGCTATGTAATGGTCCTATTTAATTTACAAAATAAGGACTCTAACTTGCAGACAAGGCAGTATGATTGATAATCTTTTTGACACTAAGAATGAGGCTGCTCTACAATACCAACAAGGAATAATGCTGTTTTTTTATTGTTCACTTATATTAACATAGAAAGCATATATGGTGTGAAATTGTTGACATTTATGTGACATCTGCTAGATTTCATTATTCTGATGTTTAGTGTACTTACTAAAAGTCATTTCCAAATGAAAGTTTTATCTTTGGAAAATGGGAAGAAATGCTTAATTTTTAACTGAGTTAATTTTCAGTTGACTCCTAAGATAACAGAAAAGCTTTAGGAGCCTAATTAAACCATGTATTTGCTCTAATTACTTTAGCTAGAGACTGCTAGGAAACAAAAGCAGCAAACAGACCTGTTCTGTGTGCAGCAGTCAGGCATTTGACGGGTGTTCTCTCCAGCAGAGGTTTTGAGTAGCATAGAAGTAAAGAAGCTGAGACTCAAAGCCGTCATCTGCAAGCAAGCGGTGGCTGCAGCCACAAATCGCATGGCAGCTCTTATTCCTGCATAGTGTAGAAAGCATCGTTCATCATGCGTGATTTTATTTATGTCCAAACAGAGAAAGCAATCGTCATCACCAGCATCATTTTGAATATCAAGGGTAGCACCACATTTTAATCAACATAATTGAATAACAGCTCACAAAGACTATAGAATTAACAATCAAAGGACAATTTCTATAGTGGGCAAGAATAATTGTGCTTTTATATTGGTTACTTTCCCCTCTTAGGCTTTTATTCTCTTGAATAACATTCATATTTAGTGCAACCTTTTAATTTTAAGCCAAGTGAATGTACACTTCTATTATCCATTTTGATTTTAATACAAGTTTTTAGAATACTGATGATCATGAACATGAGGGAAAAAAGCAGATGAGTTTATATTACTACTGATTATTCAATTCAGTCAAATAACTGTTTTCTTAAGACTGAATTCACAGAAAATTCCCTTTAAAAGCAAACCCCAATAAATACATATTTCTTCATTAGATAGAAACTGTCTTAAAGGTGTTGTAGCTATGTTTATTCATTTACCTTAGTTTATAGGTATAAAATACCAGCTGAAGTGCTTGACTTTTCCCCGCACAGTAACACTGACAAACAAGTAATGGTGTAGGTTTTATTACTCGTTGTTTTAAAAATCTGGTCTTGAGACACTTGATTCAAAGTCCAAACTTTACAGAAATTATAACTGAATATGAAAATCTACTTTAGCTTTCTGGACTAATTTGTCCTTAAATATAAAAACAAACAAACAAAAAGAGGCAGGAATCTATAACCAAAGCAGAGCAAAGCACTAAAGCAACCATCTGGTGAGCTCAGGCCAAATACAAAGTCTCTACTTTTTGCCTGAACCATCGAGATGTCTGCAGCACTCCTTTGCTTTATTTTGCCTATGGAAACCTGACCTAAACTAAACAACTATTCTATATCATTAAGTTGTCCAGGAAGATGAACGTTTAAATATATGTCAGACAAGCCGCAGCATCTGGTGCAATTCAGTAATGATGGTCTCCTCCAGAAAGCTTCAGTGTTAGAACAACTTTTAGAACTGAGGAGATTTGGTTGACCTAAGTAAAGAAAATAATGTTCTAGCCACACATTCTCCCTGTTCACAAGTACTAATATTTGCACCCTCCCTCTATGAAACATCTCATTCCATCTCTAATTCCATTTTGTTGCAGCCAAATAATATACTTTGGTGCAAATGATCAGCATTGTGAATCTTACACTGTCATTGTTTAAACATTATTTTCACACCTTTTTTAAAAACACAATGATTAGTCCTAGGGGGTTCCCCTCCCCCAGTGTAGGGAGGGAATGTCTTATAATGCATTGTTTAACAATGCTACATAAGATTTAACAAGCATAGATGCTCGCTTTTATAGGTTGTTAATATGGAACACATTTAGATCTCTCTTTAAAAGATCATATAAGCTTAGATATATGAGATCATTTAAAACAAGGTTAGAAGTGACTGTGGTGACATTTGTGTGTAGCAATAGCGCTCTTCTAAACTGTACTACAAACCTTACAAAATAGAACTCTATCAAGTTTAAACATGATGCTCTTCATCAACAGACAGGAAAAACTTGCAACAAATATGACAAAGTTTTAATATTTTTATTATGTATACAAATTACATATACTAAGAAAATCACTTCAGAATCCGTTAAGGCAAAGGACATAAAAAGGACACTTAACAGAAGATAATACATTGTCAGCAATATATAAAAAAAGTTTTATCTCACTAGAAAAAATAATAGGAAAAGTGAAAAACCTTTTCGCTCACCTTTTCAGTGTGTGTTTTTTTTAAATAAGAATGCTCAATTCTGGCAATTTGTGTGGTAACAGGGTAAACTGATACAATTTTTTTGAAAAATAATGTATCAAATAGTCATACCTTTTTTTACCCAGTAATTTGACTCCTTGGTGTCCACCCCACGTGAATAAACTTAAGCATTTTTTAAAAGCTATAGGTACAAAATAAGATGTTCATTGCAGCATTATTTATAAGATTGGGAAAAAACAATGAAAGCTACCTAAGTACTTCAAAGCAGAGGGATGATTAAATACATCAAAACACATTAGTTGCTTGGCATATTTTGCCACATTTCCAATGATGTTTAGGCTAATCCATAATAATATGGTAAAATGTGATCTTGTAATGTGGAGTGAAAAGAACAAGATAGAAAGTTATATACCACATAAGCTACCACTATGAAAAAAGTCTATTAAGACATGAGGATTTTAAAATCTATTATTTTGCAAATTTTAACATGCCGTTTAATGCTTTTCAACGCATTTTTAAATGTCCTATTTTCACTCAAAGCACTTTCAAATGCATTGCCTTGTGTTGAAAACATTTCTATCTAAAGCAAAACCCTGTGCTTGGAAAGGCTTCTGAAATAGCATAACACCTCTTATAAAAATCTCGAATTACTTGATTCATTATCATTGTGGTTATACGTGTAGGGGATCGTCTACCAATGTGACTAGGCAGCTGAAACATGTAGGGGGGAGGGCCAGCCAGGGCTCCCTCAGCATCCACACTCCCTCTGCCTCTTAGTCCCTTTCAGCTCCACGGCAGCTCCTAGCACCTGTGAATAGACTGTGCTTATAAACCGGTGGCAGCAGAGGGAATGCTGTTTTAGAGCGTTTCTAATGTTATATTAGAGCGTTTCTAATGTCTTGGGGATAACCAAAACCAATTTCTTTTTCCCCAAATGGGGAGCATCAAAAAGGAGCCAGTCATCCAAATCTGTTTATTCTACAAGAGAAGACATTCTTAAGAGGGCAGGGGTGCGGTTGATTTCTTATGATGTATGCATTGCCTCGTTTACCGTTTGATTTTTATAAATAATACCGTCTGCAGCATCTACCCTAGGGCAAAAGTGAACCAACGTTTCATTCTTTTAGAGAGAAATACCATATATATCTCCTTCCTTTCCCCTCCAAATTCCTCTTTGCAAATATGATCACTCCTGTGACATTTTAATGTAATATCGACCCATCTCTACTCCTAGGAAGCTGAAATCCTGGTAAAAGACAAACGGGGCGGGGGGGGGGGGGGAGGGAAAGCGAGGCGGGAGGGAGAGGGAGAGACACTTCAGGAGGTGGCACTTACACTCCAGCGGTTTTTCCAGAAACAAGGGAGGCAGTAGTTCTTATTTCTGTGGCATCAAGCTGTAAACTGAAATTCAGCAAAAAAAAATCTTCTTTTCTTGACGCGAGGGATGTGAAACATATTCTAGGAAAATGTGTTCAGTATGATTCTTTGTTCTAGGTACAAGCTTTTTCTAAAGTTTTTCGGTGTCGCTCAAGGAAGGGAAACTTAATATTATTTTAAAATGCTCTTAAAGGCGTCTTTCAAAGCATCTGCCACGGGAAAATATCAAGACAGCTCAACAGTGATGCATTTCAGTAAGAACCGAGGAAACGAGTCCGATATTTTTCAACATGGCTGTATACCGTGCAGGCCCCCAAGTTTATGCTTTCCTGGTCATCATTAATCAGACAGCCAGAGACACCCTGTTTAGCCAACCTGCGTTTCGTGGGCTACAAACGCGGTCTGATTGTGTTCACTTAGGAGGCATTACTGTTATTCGCGTGCTCTAGAGTCGCGGCTTCGGTCAGGGCCGCGGCAGGCTGGGAGAGTGAGCTGCGCGGCGGGAGGCAGATGTGAGCGCCCTGGTAGTTCACACGATTCCAGGGGGGGCCCGACGCCCTCTCCGAAGACCCTCCGCTCGCGGTGCGCCGCGGGAGCCAGTGGACCTGGCTGTGACCGGAACAGAGAATTGATGTGAGGGACAGGGAGAAAAGAGAGGGCGCCCGGCTCGGTCCGGGTCACCGTGCGTCAGGAATTCGCAGGAGTTTATCACGACCCTCCACCGCTCCTCGCGGAGGCTTGTTTACCGCCTCAGCGCGCTACCACCGTCCCCGCGCGCGAGCCGCCCGCCGGCCCCAAGCCACGCCCCCTGCCCCCAGCTCCCCTCCCGCACCCAAACTAATTAATTCAGGACCGCCTCCCTGCCAGACCCTCCCATTGGCTCCCATCCCAACCAATGAGAACCTCGCAATAGTTTCACCTGGCTCCCTCTTCCCAAATAAACAAACAAACCGTCCCGCAGCGGAGCCAGCCCAGCAAACTGGCGCCGCCCGCCACGGCGCCGCCCGCCCACTCCCGCCACCTCGCGCCCGCGACAGCCAATGGGGCCCGGACAGTGGCGGCCCGGGCAGTGGCGCCCCCGCCAGGCCCCTCCGGCGGGCCGCCGTCTCGGCCGCCCCGTTAGGCGTGCTCCCGCCCTCGGGTGCCTCGGTGGGCTCTGCGTCGGGACAGGGGTGGCCCGAAAGCCCCGCCTGCTCCCGTCGGTCCACCCTGGGCCCACCGCCCCTCGAGCCCGTCGCCCCCTCTCATGCACACCTCAGCGGGCGGCGGCTGGAGCCCCTCCACTGCGGCGGTGGGGAAGCGGCTGCGGCCGCCGCGTGAGGCCGCGGTCACGTGTTGTTTTGCCCGCCGCCGCCGCCGCGCTGCGAGTGAAGTGGGCGGGGGCGCGGGCCCAGGCGGGAGGGGGCTGAGGCGGGCGGACGGGGGTAGACGGCCTCTTCCCCCCCACCCTCCCTTCCTCGCGCCCCCCCTCCTCCTCGCTCACCTTAAAACCGTCGTGCATCACCATGGCGAGCTGCTCCTTCGCTCGCGACCCAGCGACAAGGAGACCGAGAACTGCAGCAGCGGCCACAGCGGCGGCCCGAGCTGCGGCGGCGACCACCCCACTTCTTTCCTCGGGAACCCCGACCGCACTCATTGGGACCGGGTCGTCTTGTCCGGGAGCCATGTGGCTCTCCACAGCCACGGGCTCCCGGTCAGACTCCGAGTCCGATGAGGAGGACCTCCCCGTCGGGGACGAAGTCTGCAAACGCGGCTACCTGAGGAAGCAGAAGCACGGGCACCGGCGCTACTTCGTGCTCAAACTCGAGACCGCCGACGCCCCGGCTCGCCTGGAATACTACGAAAATGCCAGGAAGTTCCGGCACAGTGTCCGCGCCGCGGCGGCTGCAGCGGCGGCGGCCGCCTCCGGCGCCACGGTCCCCGCGCTCATCCCGCCGCGGCGCGTGATCACCCTGTACCAGTGCTTCTCCGTGAGCCAGCGAGCCGACGCCAGGTACCGACACCTCATCGCCCTGTTCACCCAGGACGAGTACTTCGCGATGGTGGCCGAGAACGAGTCGGAGCAAGAGAGCTGGTACTTGCTGCTCAGCCGCCTCATCCTCGAGAGCAAGCGCCGCCGCTGCGGCACGCCCAGCGCGCAGCCGGAGGGAGAGCCGGCCGCGCGGGCGGTGGCAGCGGCGGCGGAGCCACCCTTCTACAAAGATGTGTGGCAGGTAATAGTCAAACCCAGGGGGCTGGGGCACCGAAAAGAGCTGAGCGGCGTGTTCCGGCTGTGTCTTACCGACGAGGAGGTCGTATTTGTGAGGCTCAACACCGAGGTGGCCAGCGTGGTCGTCCAGCTGCTGAGCATCCGTCGCTGCGGGCACTCGGAGCAGTATTTCTTCTTGGAAGTCGGCAGGTCCACCGTCATCGGCCCGGGGGAGCTCTGGATGCAGGTCGATGACTGTGTGGTAGCCCAAAACATGCACGAGCTGTTTTTGGAGAAGATGAGAGCCCTGTGTGCAGACGAATACCGAGCCCGCTGCCGCAGCTACAGCATCAGCATCGGCGCCCACCTGTTAACCCTGCTGTCCACTAGGAGGCACCTGGAGATGCTGCCGCTGGAGCCCGGCGGCTGGCTCCGGAGGTCCCGCTTTGAGCAGTTTTGCCACCTCAGGGCCATCGGGGACGGGGAAGACGACATGCTGCTCACCCGGCGCTACATCACCCCCAGCGAGCCTGTGCCCCACTCCCGGCGAGGACGATTGCACCTGCCCCGAGCGCGCAGGTCCCGGAGAGCGGTCTCCGTGCCAGCCAGCTTTTGTCGCCGCTTAGCACCCAGCCCGGTGCGCGCCCCGCACCCGGCAGAAGCTCCTGTCCGCAGAGCTTGCCCGTCCGCAGAAGCAGCTGGGGCCGGCTCTGGCAACTCTGGGGAAGAAAACAATCCCCAAGGCAAGGAGAGCGAGGAAGGAAACGAAGGCGACTACATGCCCATGAACAGTTGGGGCTCCGGAAATGGCCGGGGCTCCGGAGGTGGCCAGGGCGCCAGTGGCCAAGGCTCCAGTAGCCAGAGCTCGGGAGGAAACCAGTGTTCAGGCGGGGGACAGAGCTCCGGAGGTGGCCAGGGCTCCAGCGGCAGCCAGGGCTCCGGGGGCCAGGGCTCCGGGGGCCAGAGCGCAGGAGGAAACCAGTGCTCAGGACATGGTCAGGGCACCGCAGGTGGTCATGGCTCCGGTGGTGGCCAGGGAGCTGGAGGTGGCCCCGGTTCAGGCAGCGGCCAGGGACCTGGAGATGGCCATGGCTCAGGTGGCGGCAAGAACTCTGGAGGGGGCAAAGGCTCAGGAAGTGGGAAAGGCTCCGATGGCGATGGTGGACGTGGAAAATCTCTGAAGAAACGATCCTACTTTGGCAAATTAACCCAAAGCAAGCAACACCAGATGCCACCACCTCCACCACCCCCACCACCACCCCCGCCAGCTGGAGCAATTGGTGGAAAAGGGAAGTCTGGGGGCAGGTTCCGACTTTACTTTTGTGCAGACAGAGGGGCCACAAAAGAACGTAAAGAAGCCAAAGAAGTCAAAGATGAAGAGAGCCCAGAAGGTGCAGCTCGGGGTCCCCACAGATCCAGGGCTTTTGACGAAGATGAGGATGATCCCTACGTACCAATGAGGCCAGGGGTGGCCGCGCCTCTTGCAAGCTCCAGTGATTATATGCCAATGGCTCCTCAAAACTTCTCTGCTTCAAAACGCCACTCTCGATCACCTTTTGAAGATTCCCGGGGGTACATGATGATGTTTCCCAGAGTGAGCCCACCACCTGCCCCCAGTCCTCCCAAAGCACCTGAGCCTGATAAAGAGGATGACTCAAAGGACAATGACAGTGACAGTGACTATATGTTTATGGCTCCTGGAGCTGGTGCAATTCCAAAAAACCCCAGAAACCCTCAGGGCGGCTCTTCCTCCAAAAGTTGGAGTTCCTATTTCTCTCTGCCAAATCCTTTCCGGAGCTCCCCCTTAGGACAAAGTGCCCACAGTGAGTATGTACCAATGTTAACTGGAAAATTCCTGGGAAAGGGTCTAGACAAAGAAGCCTCATCCATCGGGGGCCCCAAAGATGCAGCGACAAAGCCTTCGGTTCAGGGGTCATTCTCAAAACCTGGACTTGGGGGGTCATTCTCAAAGCCTTTAGATGATGGCCCCCCCAAGAACAAGGCGAAGAGACCTAACAGACTTTCTTTTATCACAAAAGGAAATAAAATCAAGCCCAAACCACAAAAGCCCACACACGAGCAGAGAGAAGCTGACAGTTCGAGTGACTACGTCAACATTGACTTCACTAAAAGAGAGAGCAATACGCCAGCCCCCTCTGCTCAAGGACTGCCAGATTCGTGGGGCATCATTGTTGACCCCAGACAGTCAGCCTTTTCTCGCTACGTGAACGTGGAGTTCGGAGTGCCACTTCCAAATCCAGCACACAGCCTATCAGATCTTTTAAGAGCTATTCCAGGTGCCAACCCCTTCGCTCTGGACGGTGCTAGGTGGCCGTTTCCTCCGCGTTCCAGGGCTGCAGGTGACAGTGCTAACGAGGAAGAGGGGGACTACATCGAAGTGATTTTCAACCCAGCGATGACACCACCTGTGCCTTTTGCTGACAGTGCCATTCGCTACGATGCTGAAACGGGTCGCATCTACGTGGTCGACCCATTTTCCGAGTGCTGTATGGACATTGCTCTCTCCCCCAGCCGCTGCTCTGAGCCACCACCTGTGGCTCGGCTGCTGCAGGAAGAAGAGCAAGAGAGAAGACGCCCACAAAGCCGGTCGCAAAGTTCCTTCGCGTCGGCCAGAGCCGCGGTCTCCGCTTTCCCAACCGACAGCCTGGAGGGAGACGTCTCCGCGCCAGCCTTAGCTGTGGGCCGGGCGTTAGCAGCCGCCTCCGCCCTCGCCGCGGCCCCGGCATGGGTGCCGCCGCCGCCGCCGCCGCGGGCTTGGAGGCCGCCGCCGGGTATGACCCCGCCTCCGTCCGCTGGTTCCAACCTGTTGCTCCTGCTGCCGAAGCCCAAGCAGTCAGGGGGGCCCACGAAGTGGCCGGGGGTCTGAACCCCACAGCCCCAAGCCCCGCTGGAGACCCTGCCGGAGCTGAGGACGGGGCCCGCGGGGCTGCCGCTGCCGCTGCTGCTCCCCCCGCACCACCGCCCCGCCGCCGGGTGCCGAGACCCCTCGAGCGAGAAGATTCTGACGATGACGACGACACCTACGTGAGAATGGACTTTGCGAGATCTGACGACAAGAAGTTCGACGCTCCTGAGAGAGGTTGGTGATTTTAGAATTCATTTCCCTGAAGTTAATGGGCATTGCCTAGGGAATCGATGCGCAGCCAGGTCTGCAGTGGACTTAGGGGGATGTGGGTTCATGTTTTATTGACAGCATGGAACATAGAATCCACAGTTCATGCCTTCGCGTGATAGCTTGTGATCTTTGCAAAAACTTAAGTTTTAATCCAACCCAGATAAAGTGTCTTTATCTGAAAAGAACCCATTATCTTTTACACACCGGCTCTACTTTTAGGAATAGTGAAAATTCAAGGAAATAGTGCATGAGGAGGCTTTTAAATACTATCCTTCCCTAACACTCAATGATTTGTGCAAACAGGACAGCAGTTCAATCCCCTTAACTCATTTTCAAATCAACAGGTAAAAGCTGTTTTCCATCAATGCACATATTTAATTGCAGGCATTTTATAAGACTACAGAATGTTGATTAGTGATCATCAACAATGAAGGTTTGGGGGAGATGACTTTCTCCTCCGAAAGTTTCTTTGAGCAGTCGTCGTTATGCTAGTTTGCTGTGGTTTATGAAGAAGGCTAAATGTCAATTGTTAGTATGCATTTCTGGAAGGAGCAAAACAAATAATCCCAAACAACAGGTGATTGAAAGAAAAGATTATTTGGCTGTGGAACATGTTATTGTGTTGATTTGTTTTGTTTCTACACAGGATAAATTGCCAGAAACCTTGAGTGTTCCTTTCCTCTGTCACTAGTGGTGACAGGCGAGTAACCTTCGCTGTGCCTCGTTTTCTTCATGTAACTCCCCCCAAAGAGGGTGCGGTGACAACTTGATAATGGGTATGGATATTGTTTGAAAGGTTTAAAAAGCATTTAAAACATCTAATTGGAAATCCAGGAAACCAAGATAATAAAGCTAGTGGAAGACCTGACCCCAGGGGCAGCCTACTTTGGAACAGTGGAAGTTTTTGAAAGGATTACTTTTCCAAAGTAACAAATACGGAAGGGTAGGACCTGCCAGATTTGGAAATAAGGCTTCGAGTAAATACATACTGTATACCTTGTGCAATGATGTTATCAGTGTGTCTGCAGTCATTCTGAAATAATTTCGGAAGACCAGGTCTCCATAGTCTCAACTGCCTTCCCTTTTTAGTAGAATGCGCTTCTTTCCCAGTGAAGGGAATGGATGGACCCCGGCAGTTTTCATTCCAGTAGTCAGTTTGGTGAAGATTTTTGCTTTGCTTGCTTTGTGGAATGCTTTTGTGATTGGATCTCTGCCCACTGTGCTTGATCAGGCAGAACAAGTTGGGGACTGATCACAACAGTCACCTAACAAGCTCCCTATTTAGTGCAGGTGTAGCCCCCCCTCCTCTTTCTCCCCCTGCTATAGAAAACTTGTCATACAGAAACTCACATTTGCAGCACGGACACATTAAAGAGCGATCATTAAAATGACAAAAGGATGCTTTGCTTGCCAAAGGATTTAACTCAGATCTTTAAATTGTGAGCCCCCCCTCAACACACACACACACACACACACACACACACATATGCATGTGCACAAGCACACCCACACAATCCCCACTACTACCAGAACCTTGCATTTCAAATATAAATTCTGTTACCAAGAATTTAATTCATAACCAGCTTTTTAGGAACACATCTGTTTTATTCTGTAAAGTATACCTGCAAATTGGTCTCAAGCTATTGTATCAGTCAAACTGCTGATATCACTATTTATAAGTAGGTGATCCATAGTGGCCTGAGTCCCTGTAGTACTTTGTAAAGGACAAGTTTTCCTAGAGGTTTGTCTATACTTTCCAATACTGTTTTTAAACTAAGATTAAAATTAGTGAAATCTTCTTGTTCCTTAAATAAACTCTGATGTTTCAATGATTATCAAGACCAAACTATCATTATTTTATTATAAGCTGCTGATTTATAAATAATGTCAAGGGACTTTGCAGCTATTGGGGAGATTTAATGTTCTCTACATGTCTTGTTCATTGAGGAAATTCCTTACTTTATTGAGTGACTGCAGCACGGAGGCTGTATCTCACAGGGAGGTAGGTGCTTAGTTTGAAATTAGAGAAAAATGTGGAAGCACCTTGGAACTTTAAAGCACTTTGCAAATATATTTTTATTTTGTCATTGGATTAACACTGAAGTTTCAACAATATAAACTGATGATTTAGTTTCCTGCAAAATTGGTTGGTCCTGAGGGTGATTCAGGCACATAATTTGCTGAGTTATATAGAAGGAAGGAGATGTAAAAATAGCTCATTACGGAAAAATAGCTTTTGTTAGCATTTAATGTGAATTGATATGGTAGGATTTTGTCTGTGAGATGTTAAGAACAGGCTTGATTTTTTTTTATGTGAAGTTATGTAATAATTTTCCCCCTCTCCAATCTCTCTTCACTTTCCTATGGAACATAAAAACTAGATCATGTTAGAAAACTAAAAACATGTTTTGACAAAGGAACAAAACACAGTCTTCATTATGATTTCCGTGTCTTAGAAGGTAATCTGAACTTATGACAAGTGTTTTGAACAGTGCCTGGCACATAGTCAGTATTGTACATGAATTATACAACTATTACCTTAGTTGTCATTGTTACTGTCATTGCTACATTTACAAACACAAAGCTAAATTGAAATTCTCTGTCCTCAGATCTCACTTTTCAATCATTCTTTACTTTTATTTTAGATGGTTTACATGGTTGTTCAGAGTTGGGAACTTTGCAGTTGGGATAACTTAAGTGAAATGACACAAGACGAGGGAAGTGAGAGTTTTTTTCATGTAACACAACATTAATAAGTAATCTCATTTACCTGCAGTCACGTTGTGTGTAAGTAGGTATTTGAAAACTGTTCAAGATAATTAGAAAAAAAGCCCTCAGGAATAATTTTTTTTATTAAATAATAAATTTTATTTTTATATTCCCCCATACAACTGCACATGCCCCATTCTGACCCCAATCCCTCCCCTCCCGGCCCCCACCCCCCAAAAAGTGTCTCTGGTTCATAGTTTTTTGTTGATTTTGATTTTCACTTTCTTATAGTTATTCACATTTTAAACACATGGGTTACAAGCATTGACAATTTAGGAGGAGAATGTGTGTTTAGCCTGACTTTTGACCCACATATGCATTTTTGCTTCATTTACTGCCGTATCTAAAGTAGAATTCATAGTCTGAAATGAGTTGAGGTTAAAAAAAAAAAACACAGGTTTTTTCATTCCTGGGATAGTAGAATGAGAGGGGCTCAGCTCTAGGGGAGAGGTGAGAGAATTTGTCTGCCAAATTAGTAATGTTATCATAGTACCTGGTATTAAAAAGCAAAATAATAATAACACCAAAACAATCACTCTTTGAAATTTTAGACACTCTCAACATGAAGGAAGTGTAAGCTTCTTTTCAGTGTGCTCCTACCAAATGCTCTTGCTATAAATTATAGGTGCTGAGCGCAATTTATTTCTGTTATATTGAAATTAGTTATTATAAATTATTAGAATACTATCTCCATGGAACCAAGATTTCTCAGGCACTATTGATGGCTCACTTATTTTAAGCAACATCTCCTGTGACCCCTTCAAAACTGGACAGTCTTTTGGAGTAGAGGTATTTGACCTACAACAGTTAAAGAGAACTTCAATCAGTAAGTTAACTAAAGTTGCTGGTAATCATTATTATTAGAATTCATTCTATGTTAAGAGCGATGCTCCAGGGTAAAAATCTCAGACACTAACAAAACACCTTCTTTACCAAGGACTATTGAGGACTTTCATGGAGCACAGCAAACTATCACATATGCATAAAAACTCAAACAAGACCTCTTGCTTTCTTTTCCTCTCCCTAATTGCCAAACAAGAACCAAAATACTTCAGTCATTGTCAGGAAGCTGTTTTGGGGACAAAATATGACTTCTAGAGTGCCCCCCCAATTTTTGTGTAGAATAGATGGGGGTAACCAGGATAGAGGGAAGTAAGTAAGGAATATTGATGTGATTTGAAAGGGAACTGTTGTTGAATTGTCAACTTATTGATTGAGGGAATGGTTTACAATTGCATGCTGCCTTATCATTTGCAAAATACAATCACATTCATTATTTTACTGGGAGACAGTAGGAACTGGAATGGAAAGTGATGTTAAGAATTCTCCTCTGATCAATAAGGTAAGTGGCAACCAAGCTGAAAATCAAACCCATGCATCTGATTTCAAGTCCAGTGCTCCACCTGCCACAATATGCTACCCTTTAATCAGATGTTCCATCTGTTATTTTCCCATTGACGAAAGATTGTTATATAGGCAAGGAATTAGGGAAATTACTAGTGTTCTTGAGTTTGAAAATACAAAATAGTAAGTCATTCATTCAGAGCATTATAATGATGATGATTTTTATTACATTAAACTGTTTACCCATGGCTTTTAGAGTAAAAAAAATTTGATCTGTACTAGAATTGCATGTTTTAACTCTGGTTGGGGGAGAAGTTTGATAGTCTTTACCTCCCAAACACAAATAGTGTGTGCATCTGTTTGGATGCCACAGGAACATTGATAAGAACAATAGTGAAATGAGGGTGCATTCATTAGTGGTCGTTTCCTCAACTGAAGTTTGGCTTTCCTAATAATCCATTGACATATGCCAGTGATAGCGGTCTTTTAATGTAATTTCTTCCATATGTATAATATTTGATATTCTAAACTATCGCAGTGGGTAAACAGGATAAAGTGAGATAGGTAAAAGAAAAAGCCTGTAGAAATAGATGCTCTTCATTGGTTTGAAAAGTAAACTTGCTTTTGGCAGTCAGGCAAATCGATTTTAGAAGCTTTGAAAATAAAATCCTCTCCTTGGGACATACAAATCCTTGTTTAAAATTAAATTCATTTTGTTTAGCACCTTTTTTTTTTAACACTTTAAGACTGTAAAAATAGCCCAGACATTTTATTGGCAGTATTGGAAAATAGCTTTTGTAAAATGCTTAATTAAAGCCTGCAGTTTGTTTTGTCTAAAAGGTGCTGCCAGACTCTTAGATGGTGAGGACCATTTACTGGAAAACATTGTTTGGTCCTGAGTGAGCAATGAGAAATTTAAAAAGGCTGCTTTTTATAATAATGATATGAATACATTACAACACAGTCTTTACCACAACTATCAGGATTGCTGATTTTAAAGCTATTGATAAAGTTGCTAAGATAATGTGCTTGCCATATGACCTTAAAAAATATTCTCTAGCAATTTTCTGTTGGTTATTGGTTGTGCAGCTGCAGGTCTTACATTTCCATCTTCTTTTGGAACTGTGAGCTGAATGCTTATGAAGTAGGAATTTTTAAGATTTTTTGAAATGTAGACATAGGTCCTATTTTAGTTTGCAGTCTTTTAGAGGGCACCTTTCAATTTCTTGCTAAGGGTTTAATTCCTTTTAGAATTAATGGGGAAAATATGTACTTAAGTATTTATTTAGTGAAATGAGAAAGTTACTGCTGTTTTTTCCCTTAGCTTGTTTACACCCATTTCTTGCTAGTTAGAGTTGTATTGCTTGTATTATGTGTTTTACCCTCATATTCCCTTTGCTGAACCTGTACCCCTACTTTCAGGAAAGCGTGCCTCTTTTCTGGTCTCTCTGAAAAGTTGAGGCAGGGCCCATGGGGGATATTTTTCACCAGGTGTTGCTGGCTCCTTGTTCACAGGCTACTTGCATTGCATTTAGCCTGCAGGAACAGCCCTCCTCCAAGGGATCCTTATTCAGCAGGTCTAAGGCTGTGCTGCTGCTTGTTCTCCTCTCACTTGTTGGCACAGAAGCAGCTGGGTCCATGTTTAAAGCTCTTTCCATGGTTGGATTGATCACAGTATGTTTGGTGCTAGCCATATCTTCTGGATTTACTTAATATTAAGTGACTATAAAGTGTAGTCACTTTAGCTAATTGTTATAATTTATGTAATTTGCCTTTCTGTGATTATTAATTTTCTACTTATAGACTTGAAACTTAGAATATCCTTAAGGTCTATATCTCTAAATTCATCTTGAAAATTATTCACATGTGTACCCACAGTGTTCTTGAAAGTCTGACCAATAAGTGCGATTTTAACTCCTGATTTTTCATAACTTGTGTCTCCAACCTTGAAGGCATACCAATACTGTCTTCACCTGTAGAGCCCACCTGCTTCCTATCCCCATGAAGGACTCCTTATGGTGGCTGCAGATCTTACCATAGTTTCTTTTCCACTGCCACCCTAGCCCTGGTTATTTCAGCCGTGAAGTTCAAGGGATACCATTCCTATTACCTTGGCTAGAAGAGATATTTTCCTGGAGTTCCAAACTGAAACTCAAATACATCTACCCACAGAAACAATATTGTAAGTTGACAGTTGACTGTAGTCAAAATAGTTCCTCTGTTAGTCCAGGAATTGCAATAGGTCCCTGTATATAGGCATGTGCAGAAGGTCCTACTAACCTAACCACCAATATTTATAACATGTTTCTATGGGATAATTTATTCTGAGTTTCAACTAAACAATGAACCTTGGAATATGCCTCTTTTGTAAATTGGAGACCGCCTATATTAGAATTCTAGTAAC
Source organism: Talpa occidentalis (assembly GCF_014898055.3). Lineage (NCBI taxonomy): Eukaryota > Metazoa > Chordata > Mammalia > Eulipotyphla > Talpidae > Talpa > Talpa occidentalis. Next base: position 27,741,836 of record NW_023601543.1, read on the forward strand.
TTGCATTCTTTAAGTCTGCAGTAACTAGGCAGCAGAGTGAAGTGGCCTAAGAGTGTGTTGGGAAGTCGTGGAGAAGCTGATCTGGGATGAAAATCCTGTAACTGATCCCCAAATAGCTTGTATCCAGATAATCTAGATTGAAATGAACATGCAGAAGTTGTCCAGGATCTGCTAGTGAAGGGGAGGTGTGAAACAATGGAGTTGACCTTTGAGGACATGGAGGTTTACAAGTATTATCCATTTCCCTTACAGATTCTTTTGACTAGTCTGTCACAAAACTTGTCACCACGGGGAGAAGCACATTTGCTCTTATGATCTATGAAGGAAACAATAGCCTGGCATGATTGGTGTTATAAAGACTAGCAGCAATTATTGCTGGTTTTCACCCTTGGGAGACAGCACTTAGGTTTTATCAAATTCTAGATGATCATCCGCCTATATATTCACAGAGCACTAAAAGGTATGACGATCTCCTTAATGAAAGAAAAAAATTTACATATAAGCCAGAACCAATGCTAAGCTACTTAAAACAATTGCGTTATTCTATCTTCATCTTTGAGGTACATGCTTTCATTTCTCTTCATTTCCTTTCATTTGTTTGCCTTCATGCTTTACCTAGTTGTCCCTGCTAGCAAGATCACTACTGGATTTGTGGGGATAGCATGTTGACTAATAAACACAGTGAGGAACTTTCAAAAGAACTTGACAAACATTTTTTTTAATTTTGGGAAAAATTGGCATTGAAAAGATAACTAAGGGAGTAAGATTAGGGAGAATGAAAAGAAATGAGGGAATAACTGGAGATATTGTTACAGTTTTGACTTTCCCTAGCAGGGGAAACATTGCTGTTTTGGACTTCAAAATGTAATAGAGGCATGTTTATGATTCACATAAAGAGGCCTGGAATGCCCTCGAGCAACTGCCTTCTTGGCTCACCCAACAAATTTCCAGGGATATTGAAGTCATGTGTGCTTTATTAGTATATTAAAGATTAATGTTCAGGTTTATATCATTATACAAATTGAAACAGAAAAGTTTACTTCATTTGTTTTTGAGAAGAAAATGATACCTGCCAGACCTTGGCGGAAGGAGTAGAAAAATATTTTGACTCATCAGAATCCATTGAGGTTTTCTCTTTTATAGAGAAAAATTACTTCAAGAACATACTTCCCATTAAAATGAATAGAATTAACTTGTCATTAAAGAGATCTTTGATTAATCAGAATATAAGAATTTGCCCATTAGGTAATTATTTATAACCTTTATCAAGTGGAAATAATACCTCAAAAACAGACCACGTTATTGAAAGCATCACCATTTCTGGTTGTGGCATGATAGGAAGATGAACAGGGGGCAGAGATACGGTATGATTGTCAGCTATTTGCTGTTCATTTTCAGATTTTTTTTTGATGGAGTTTTAATCCTGAGTTACTTTCCTTTGCCACCCAGCAAGCTTCTGAATTATGCTGTTCTTTGGAATGTGCTCAGGGATTGTAAACTCATTCTAATATTGGCCTAAGTAAAACAGGATTATAAAAGTAAATCTGTGGCTAAAAGTCCCATCATGTATTTCAAAAACAAGTTAAATTATTTTTGGATTATCTTGTTTTGGATAGCATTAGTCCCTTCTGCTACCCTGGTTAACCAAGAGTTGACAAATATATTTTGTAAAGTAAACTTGAAGTCACACCATTATTTGCTACATCATCAAGCATTCACTCAATACTGGCGTAAGTGTTTTAAGAAAGCAATTGAAATGTAAGTCAAAATTCTAGTAGCACTTCTGTCATTTTTTTAAGTATTCTCAAATTTTAACGATTTATTTTTATTTACTTATGTGTACAAGAATTGGGGTGTAGGGCCTCCCCTGGTGGCACAGCGGTTGAGCACTGGGCAGCGCCGGTTCGATCCCCGGCTGCTCCCAGCCACTGGAGGAGGGTCCCACATGGCACACAGACCTCTCCTGCTGCCCACTGCTCCCCTCAGCAGTGTACTTCGGTCCTTCTGCCTGCTCTGCTCCCCGCTCTGGCTCTGGTGAATTCTCTCACCCTCCCACGCTTCTGACTGTACCCAGTGCTTATATAAATAAATAAATAAATCTTTAAAAAAAAACAAAAACAACATAACAAACTAATTTGGGTGGGCTGCACTTCTAACCTTAAATTTCTGATAAAAACATCCAGCTAATAGTGTCTACACATTCTATGATGCTACGCTAAGCTACATTTTCAGGAGCCGACTGAGTTGCCAATATGTACTGTCACTGCTGACCAATGGCTATCACAGTCACCTTTCATCAAGTGTAGATAGAGACATAGAATCTAAACTTTCTTAAACCCAGTGCTGACAGAATAACTTAATACTTCTACTAATCTAAGCTGTTTAATTTTGAAAAAAATTTTAAGATGAGGAATGACCCTCTAAAATGAATGGGAACTAATAACCATAAATAAGTAAGGTTGGAGGAGAATAGAAGCCTTTGATGCTTCATCCAGCTACAGGTTTGTTATATTTTTAAAACCTCTGATGAAAGAATGATAGGTAAAATGTACACCACTGTTTAAAATAAGGTCTTCATTGCCAACACTTTGGCCTCCCCGGTGGCGCAGCGGTTGAGCGCTGGGTTGCGAACCTGCCCGCGGCCTCTGCGGCGCCGGTTCGATCCCCAGCTGCTCCCCGGCCACCGGAGGAGGGTCCCGCATGGCGCGCAGACCTCTCCTGCCGCCCGCTGCTCCCCTCAGCAGTGTACTTCGGTCCTTCTGCCTGCTCTGCTCCCCGCTCTGGCTCTGGTGAATTCTCTCACCCTCCCGCGCTTCTGACTGTACCCAGTGCATGTATAAACAAAAACAAACAAACAAACAGATAAATAAATAAATAAACATGCCTCTATAAAAAAAAAAAAAATTAAAAAAAAAAAAATTAAAAAAAATAAAATAAGGTCTTCACTTAAAGCCTACTCTGGGGGATGTTTTTCATGGATTATTTTAGATTGGCAAAATGAAATAGAATACTTGGTACTTTGATGTGAACTAATCTGTAAGTAACACTAGCATCCCATAATCAATTTGCTGACCATTTATCCTCATCCCTTCTCCAGTCCAGCGCCTTCTTCAATGTACCAGACCCCCTTCCTCTGCCCCACTCCCGATTATGCACCCTCTCAATAACCAGAAGACCAAGAGAGTAATACCAGAACTTCTTTTTATTAGACAGATGGGGATTTCAATCAAATCTCTTTTGCAGGTATGACTTTGCTCTTTTAGAAGAAATTCAGTGATTGAGTATGGAGACTATCACCAAGGCTGTGCTTAAGTCCTTTGACTTGTGCCATATAATCTGGTGAAAGCATAATCAAGCATGTAGGAGAAGAAAAAAATTCTCTTCACCTCACTTGCTGCTCCCACTGGGAGGAAATAGAACAGTGCATGCACGTGCAGAGCTGCTCACCACCAGAAATGCCAGTGGCAGTCAGCAAAAGGAGTAACTGTCCTTATGTTTTTGCTGGGCTTGTGCTGGTGTTTGTCATAGGCACCTGGCACAGTTAGGCACATCCATGCCAAGGCAGTCTCCTCAATATGGCTCTCAAAAACCACTAGTTTGATTTTGTTTTATTTTAGAACAAAGTGGGAATGGAAATGCTGCACACTTTAATTCTGAAAGTAACGTTTGTTTTGTCATTTTTTTCTAGAGTGATTATATTGCCACAAAAAAAGCACATTTTAGAAGAAAAGTGATGCTTAAGGAATTTCATCTTTGTCTACTCCAGATCTGCCTAAGAGAAAGAAGATTCAGAGGCTTCTGAATAGAAAGCAACCTGAATTTTTGAAAGTGTTCAAGTGGATGCTGGCAGTTAAATGATCCTGTTTCACAGATCATTCTACTGCTGCCTTATGGATTCAGTGATTTTGGATTAAGAAATTCACGCTGTTCGTTGTTTTTGTTTTCTGGTGTCTCTAATCTGTCTCTTTGAAGGAGAAGATATACTCAAAGTGAACATTTTATGACTGTTTCCTTCCCCTCTTTAAAAAATGTTATTTACATGTGTGTAAATGTGGCTAGTACTAATTTTACTGGTGTATAATACTTACATTAATTTTGAAGGTGAAACTCCTTTGAACAAGAAAAGATAAAGGAAAAGTTTATGTTCATGAGAAGGTAGGTATGATCTGGAATCTGTTTTTCTGAGGAGTACATACACAAAACATTTCTTGATCAAGGAATTACTTGTCAGCTGAACTGATATCTTGATGGGACATCTACATTTTAAAGGCAGGACCAAAGGGCAGATTACCTCAGTTTTTGCTCATTAACAAAACTGCAACATTCTGTCCACATTAAATGTCAACTAAACGGATACCTTAATTGAGCATTTCCAACATTTTAAAGCAGAACAGAAACAGATTTGTTCATCTACAATGCCACGATGTTCTGCTTGCAAATCAATTGAGCATTTCCAAAGCCATCATTATTATTTTGAAACCTACACATTCCCTGTAAAAGAAGCAAAGTTCTTCTAAAGTTTCTCCCCAGAGCCCCTCTCTGCCACTCTGGGCCTCTCCTTTTCACCCTCCGCTCTCCCTTGCTTCCTGGCTCTCGCCATGACTCGCACTCTTCCTCCTCGGCCCAGGCCTCCTATGAAGAGATCAGTTTCCCATGCTCCAGACATTAATGTGTGCATATCAGTCAGTATTCTGACTAAAACCTAAGCCAAAAGGAACCTCTTATAAGGCCTTGTTTCCTTTTGAACAATGAGCTGATATAAGATGTACCAAATTTTAAAAAAATCAGAGCAAGCTCACCCGCCCCCCTCCTGTTTTTGCTTGCCTCTGATGGAAACTGAATTAAGATTTTAGGAACCTGGACCTTTGAGAACATGACACTAACAGGTGGTGATCACAGAGGATAGGTACAAAGGTCTTGAAGCTTGCTTAGAGCTTTGTTACGTGGTGGCACACAAATCATGACTTGCTGTACCATCACTGGCAAACCTCATCATATCAGATGGGTGTGAGTGTCTAAGTGTGCGAGTGCTAGTATGTGTGTATGCACACCTTTGTGTACCTGTGTACATGTGATTGTAGATGTACCTGTTGTGTGTAACTGTTAAAAAAATTGCTTCGCATTTAATGTGCAACTTTGAAGTAGTGAATATTTACCTAAAGCTTCTTGCCACTCGGTTTTAATGTCTTTGAACGTGTACTTCTATCTTTGAGCAGGCTTAGAGTACATGTTGCTAAACTAACTTTTCTGAAAAACCGAGTTGACTTCTTCTATTATTTTTCCTTGCCTACCAACCAAAGGGATGGGGGGGCTCTTTTTCTTCCCCTTGTGAATGATTGGTGCTGAGGAGAGGATGTGGCGACAGTACCAGTCACTACTCTAGTTACTGGTCACTGTTAGGGCATCCACTTCATCAGTCCTTCAGACTCTTCTCTTTTTCCAACCTAATCAACTAATGCGGTGTGGCTTTTGATCGTTACAACAGTGCACTCTTTAGGCAGCCTTTTTTCAAGCCTTCGGTCACCATTTTAATTTCACGAAGTCGTCATAATCGTTCAGAATTGTGGAAAGAAAAGATTATTTGGGGGAAACTGCTATATCACTTTATTTGCATATTAGGTTCGGGGCTGCCAGCAGACAGGGTATAGCACAGATGTAACATGTGCTGAATAAATGGGGAACGTCATACACAACAGTACATATAAATAGTAACAGGTACAAATAGTCACAGGTACAGCATAACAAATATGCAATCTTTTGACACTACTTCTTAGTTTACAGACACAACTAATTCAGTATTGTGCTGGAAGAATCTTTTTAGAATATGTGTACCAACATATCACTTACCTTCCAGCTACCAGTTTATGCTGCTGTTAAGAAAAACCAATGATGGAACGATGTTTTTGTGACCTCTACATTTAATTTGGTATCAAACATAGTCACTTGGTCAGTAATATTGAAAACTTTACAGTTCCAACAGTTCATTACATTTGTTATTTCTGCTTCAGAGATCTGCTTTGAGTTGCTCTGGCTTTGTCTTCCTTTGTAAATACTCTTATACTCTCTTTTCTTTGTAAACATCTCCTTTGCGGTTTTGGGGAGACAACCTTGCAACTCTGTATAGTGTTTATATATATATCTGACTTGCCTTTCCATAGAGCTACTCGCAATAAATGTGTTGAAAGTTATTTGTGTGGAGACTCATTTTTTCTTAATATTTGTCTTTACTCCATTAGAACTAATATTTTTCTGCTTTGTGGTAGAAGGGACTGTATCTTTTCATAGTAAAGCAGTGGGATAATTTAGGGTATGTTTACCATTAAATATGCCTAGAAATATATAGCTCTTAATATACAAATATGGACATGATATTAGTAGAATTGACCTGAGCATTTGGGTATTCATGATAATGTGTGAATCATATTGCAGTGACTACTCAAGGAGGTTAAGGTAATTGTAACTGTTTTCTTTTGTCTCCTTCTCTTGCCACTTAACTCTTATCCTTTAAATCACTCCGTTTTCATTGACCTATTTTTAACCACTGGAAAGGCAAATATGGATATATGGATATATGGAAAGGCAAATATGGATATATGGAAAATATACCAGTGAACAGATAAAAAATATTTTGCATTGGTGGAAAATAGAGGGATAGGTGGATTGAATATCAAGAATGTATTAGCAAATTATATTTTCAACCTTACCAGAAACCAAAGTTTAAAAGGAACATTAAAAAAAAAATTACCTCCTTGATTCTTTTTTTAAAAGATATATTTTTATTTATTTATGCATACAAGAATGGGGGTGCAGGCCAGAGGTGCCAGAGGGTGAGAGGGTTCACCAGAGACAAAGTGGGGAGCAGTACAGGCAGATCAACTCAAATACACTGCTGAGGGGAACAGCAGGCAACACAGGAGAGGTCTGCTGCACCATGTGGGTCAGCTCCTTGGCCGGGTTTCTAACTCACGCTGCAGTGGGCTCCTACAGCTAGCTAGTGTTGAGACAACCCCTTGCACCAACAGGGAGGCCCCCTCCCTGATTCTTTTACCAAATCATCCTTGCTACACAAGAGGGTAGTGACATTAAATAAGACTTTGGGACCAAGGGTCAGTGAAGGGGAAGAGGTCTGTGGAATCAGATGGGCCACAAGGTAGGGAGGGAATTCCAATATCGCGCATAATCCAAACGCAACATGGATTGTATATTCGCGGACAATTGAGTTCATTGTGCAGCTTGACCTCACCTGATACACCTGAAAAAGTTGTGTGAAAAAGAATATCACTACGGAAAGGTGGAATGAGACTATCTTTATCATCAGAAATTATCCACAACAGAGATCATTTAGCCTCTGTGTAATTAAAGTGTGTGCATGTGTATTTAAGAACTCTTAATTCTCACTTAAAGGGAGATAATCTCTATTTGTGAGGGCACAACCCAAAGAAATTTTACTCATACCAAACAGCCCAATCTACTTATCAATATACATGATATTTTCTATACTCATTTTGGTGATTCATATATTAATGTGACTTAAATTCCTGGAACAGCAGGCATTGTCAGTATGGCTGCTTTGGCAATCAGAACTATCTGGGAAGATCCATATTGGAGAATGCATGAACAGCACTTCAGCTTTTGTATCTCCTAGTCTCATACATGGTTACCACGTACTCACTGCAGAATGTGAAGGAGTACTGTTTCTTTAAAGCATAAAACCTGTTCAGAAGACTTGTCAGGTAAAACATGCCTAAGTACACACTAGTTAAGCACCTCAAGTGACTGCTTAGAAAAATATTACTAGGTGCTAATTGACTCCAAAGGGCATCTTGGAAATGCACCAAAATTTTTTTTTTTAATGTTTTGAAAACAAAACTGCCCAAAGGCAGAACCTGGAAAATGTGACTATGAAAATTTGTATGGACAAGCCAGATCATGTTCTCTAGTTTATAAATGTACAAAAGAGAAATTATGCAAAATTAAAGCACAGAATGAGGTTGAACTGTATTCTGTTTTGGAAAACCAATTCATTTTCCCTCCAACACATGCATGTTAATAGATGCTGGTTTTTAGGCAGCTACCTTAAGTCCCAGTTTGCTGCTTAAGCGAACTTCAGAAAGAAGGAGTGCCACTGAGCTGCACAAAATGAGACGACTTCCCTCCTGTCTCTTGTGCATGATAAATGCTAAAGCAATTAGGAACCACTGTTCCATGCTACTTTGGAATTTGTCAGTAACATCAGTGCTGTGCTATATAAATGGGGGACACTTATTTAGAATAAAGTCCTGGAATTTAGGAAATCACTGATTTAACTTGATATTAAACATTTGGGTTCATAAAACTGAACTAGAAGCAATTCCCCTCCTTGATTTTTCAATCTCAGAATATCCATTATAGGGTCTTCTATTTCATAGGAAGTCATTTGAATTAGGATTTCAGTTACAAAAAGGAGCACAGAAATATGGAAATGGGAAACGGATTTTTAAGTGTCTACAGAAAAATGTGAAACATGCAGTTCATTCTGTGTATACACATACACATAACCCATAAGAAGGTTTTCAATATTTTTGCATTTTCTGTACCATTTTCAGGAAATTGAGTGCATGTAGGAAATTTTAAATATACCCATATTTAATTTTTGTTATTGTTTCATATTGCTTTCTCAACAGCAGTTTCAGGACCACATACACATGACCTTGCTTTTTTGTTCTTTTTTTTTCTCTTTATATTAAGATTATCTCATTCCAGGAAGATCAGGTGGTATTGGTGGTTGTACTTAGTGCTTAGAAATTATAGCTAAATATAGCACATTGCACAGTAGATATAACTCATGTTAGATATCGATAATGCAAACCCTCCCGCCTTTTTTTTTGCAAGACTACCATGCCTTTTTCTAGGGGCATGACAATGCAACTAGGTCAATATTTTAGTTGTGAAGGATTCCACTTTGGTTTCTTAATACCTTAGGAAACTATAGCCACCTCTTGGTTTGTGTAGAGTTGATATTCTGGAATTGGACTACAACACATCTTAGATATGGTGTAGATGAGGCCCTACCACTCTTTCAAGTACTCTATTCTGCTGCTTCTCTCCCTTGGAGAAGTTATTTTAATTATATTTACTAGATATTAAAGTCCTCATAATAACTTTAGGAAGAGAATAGTGTGAAATGAATGGAAAGATTTCTTCTTTGTTTAGAGTTTAATGACTCATGATACTCCACAGAAAATGAGTGCTATCATATAGGATTTTTAAAGGAAGATTTTCTCTCCTCCCTCCCTGGTTTGACACTTCACACCCTTATCAAAAAATGTCTTCATTACATCTATGGTGCTCACAATATATCACTTTGTGAATCCAGAGACTAAAACCTATTTTTATATTTTCTTTACTTCTGATAAAGCAAAGCCCTATCTTGGTAGAATTAATAAAAAAGTTATCTGACTTCAATTGCTAAATTACAACTGAAACAAAAGACAAGGCTATGCTCATACAAACATTCATATCATATGACACACAGCAGAGGTCTCTACATTTAAGGCCCTACATGTTACAGAGTAAATGAAATTCTTTAAAATGATCTTGATCTGATGTAGTGAACACGTAACCTGTGCTGGCATGAAGTAAGTAATGAGATATATAAGACTTCCGGTTCTGGCCAACATACATCAGATTTATCCTCCCACATGAACAGGCTCCGCTCCTCTCCAAACAAAATCACTCAAAAAATGAAACAAGGGCTTTCAACACACTAGTCATTAAGAAATAAAGGGCAATGATCTGTAAGAGGCGAGAAACAAACTTGGTAAGCCCCACAGTTACCCTCTCTTACAACTTTAAGAGCAATTTCGGGCCATGGTACAGGGTCAGGATTTTCTAACATGAAGCTCAGACATGAAGCTCAGATTTAGGTTACAAGGAAACCGAAGTGGTTAGAACTCACAGGATAGAGTACTGGAATGGAGCAAGTGTCACAGACAGAATTCCAAAGATCTTTAGAGTGTCATCCGTGAGTATTCAGTAGAACACCAAAATCCCATGCATGTAAGGAAATTATCTCAGACCAGAGAAAGAACCACCTGAAAGGAATAGAGGTAAAAGTGCTTGGCATTTTATACAGAAAGAGGGCTCAGAAAGGGTACATGTTTCCATAAGTCAAAATGGAAAACCTCAAGATTCATGGGACATTAGATAAGGTACTCAGAGGAATCTTATCTCACTATTAAGGAAAATTTAGCTTTAGATTGAGCACTGTTCCACACACACCTAACAAATCTTCCAATATCTGAAAGAAATGAACAACCTCAAGGCATTTTAACTGTGTTCCAGAGTAAAGCTAAAGAATATTTATAGGATTATAAACTATTTGACACACAATAAAGTAAAATCACAATGTATAGCATCATGCAAGCCAATAGAAAAAAAAATGATCTATAATGAAGAGAAAAAAATCAATGAAACCTAGCCACAAATGATACAGATGACACAATTACTAGACAAGGTCACTGAGAGTTATTATAACTATATTCCATATATTAAAAGAATAAAAATATATAAATAACACAATTGGAACTGCTTACAATGAAAACTACAATTTTTGAGATTAACAAAACTGCATGGTATTGGAACCAGAACAGACACATGGACTAATGGAACCGAGTAGAAAACCCAGAAATAAACCCACAGATCTATGGTCAACTAATCTTTGACAAAGGAGCAAAGAATATGCAATGGAGCAAAGAAAGTTTGTTCAATAAATGGTGCTGGGAAACCTGGGTCACTACACGCAAAAAAATGAAGCTTGACTACTACCTCACACCATGCACAAAAACCAACTCAAAATGGATTAAAGAACTAGACACAAGACCTGAAACCATAAAATATATAGAAGGAAATATAGGCGAAACACTACATGACATGCTTCTGCACAGAAAAAGAGACAATAACCAAAACAGAGAGAAACCCCACCAACTGGGAGAAAATTTTTGCACACCACACTAACGATAAAGGACTGATCACAAAAATCTACAAAGAGCTGATGAGACTCAACAAAAACAAAGAAATTAATCCAGTCAGAAAATGGGCAGAAGAGCTAAAAAGAAACTTCCCCAAAGAGGAAATGCAAATGGCCAACAGGCATATGAAAACATGTTCAACGTCACTTGTAATCAGGGAAATGCAAATCAAAACTACAATGTGATACCATCTCACATCAGTGAGAATGGCACATATTAAAAAAACTAGCAACAACAAATGTTGGCAAGGATGTGGAGAAAAAGGATCTCTCCTGCACTGCTGGTGGGAGTGCAAACTGGTCCAACCACTATGGAAAGCTGTGTGGAGATTCCTCAACCTACTAAAGATAGAGCTTCCATAAGATCCAGCAATCCCACTCCTAGGTATTTACTATTTACCCAGAGGACACAGAAACATTAATTCCAAAGAGCACCTGTACCCCTATGTTTATAGCAGCACTGTTTACAATAGTTAAGCTTTGGAAATAACCCAAATGCCCAAAAATAGATGACTGGATCAAGAAGATGTGGTACATGTACACAATGGAATATTTCTCAGCATTCAAAAAAGATAAACACATGCAATTTGCAGCAACATAGATGGAGCTGGAAGGGATCATGCTTAGAGAAATAAGCCAGGAAGAAAAAGAAAAATACTGGATGGTCTCACTCATAGCAGGAACCTAGAAAAACCTAAATAAGGGACCAGGAAAAAGAATAACTATAAGAAAGAAAAAAATCAAAATCAACAAACAACTATGAACCAGAGACACACTTGGGGGGGGTGCGGGGAAAGGAGGGATTGGGATCAAAATTAGGGGGTTGCAATTGTATGGGGAATATACACATTTAAAAAAATAAATAAAACAAAGAAAAAACAATTTTGAGATTAAGGATCTGTGTACCCCTATGTTTATTGCAGCACTATTTAAAATAGGTAAGATATGGAAACAACCTAAATGCCCAAAAATAGATGACAGGATCAAGAAGGCATGGGATAGGGCTTCCCCGGTGGCTCAGCAGTTGAGCGCTGGGTAGCGAAGCTGCCTGCAGCCTCTGCAGCATCGGTTTGATCCCTGGCCGCTGGGCGAGGGTCCCACATGGTGCGCAGACCTCTCCTGCCACCCGCTGCTCCCCTCAGCAGTGTATTTCGTCAGTCTGCCTGTTCTGTTCCCCACTCTGGCTCTGGTGAATTCTCTCACCTTCCCGTGCTTCTGACTGTACCCAGTGCTTGTATAAATAAATAAATAAATCTTAAAAAAAATAAAAAAAAAGAAGGTATGGTATATATATGTATATATATATATATATATATATACACACACACACACACACACACACACACACACACAATGGAATACTATTCAGCAATCAAAAAAGATAAACTCATGCTATTCGCAGCAACATAGATGGAGCTGGAAGGGACTATGCTCACTGAAATAAGTCAGAAGGAAAAAGAAATATATTGGATGGTTTCACTTATAGGAAGAATGTAGAGGAAACAAATAAGGGATCAGGGGAAAAAAGTAACTATAATAAATTAAAAAATCAAAATGAACAGGCAACTATATATCAGAAACATTCTCCTGGGGAGGAAGAGGGAGAAGGATCAAAACAAGGGTGGGAAAAGCACAAGGGACTATGGTGATGGGACACGGGTGAATGGTGGTGGGAATTTCATGGGGACTACACTGAGAGGAGAAAGCATACATTGTATAAAAATGAAGAATGATAGAAATTATATATAAAATAAAAAAAATTAAAAAAGAAGAAATAAAAAAGTCAACTGAAAAATAAAAGTCTAACACTGGGAAAACTATCCAAACCAGCAATCCCACTCTCAAGCATGTATCTAAAAAATATGAAACCATCAACACAAAACCCATACATTCCACAATGTTCAAAGCAGCATTATTTACAATAGCTAGGGCACAAAAGCAGACTAAATGCCATCAGTGGATGATCAGATCAAGAAGATGTATATTCACACTACTGAGTACTGTTCAGCCACAAGATAGAGTGAAATGCAGCCAATTTTCAACAAAATGGAAGGAGTTTGAGAGAATTACGTGCAGTAAAACAAGTCAGAAAAATAAAACACATACTAGACATTTACAATTTGATAACTTAAAACACTTCAAAAACCAGTGGACATGAATAAACAATGTGAGGACTCTGAGGTTAAGAAGAAGGGGGAGGGAAATGGAGAGAGAGGGATATAAGGGGAAGGTGGTGAAGAAAAAGATAAAACATCAATGGGATATTAAAAGAGAGGGGCCTCCCTGGTGGCTAAAGGGGTTAAATCTCAGCACTATGAAGCTATTGGCAGCCACCACAGCACAAGTTCGATGCCCAGACAGGGAGCTACCCACATGGCACAACAGACTTCCCCTGTCTCACCCGCTACTCCCCTCAGCAGTGTATTTCAGTACATCTGCCTGTTCCGCTCCCCACTCTGTCTCTGGTGAATCCTCTCACCCCCACACCTCTGAGCTACACCCCAGCTCTTGTATGCATAAATAAATTTTTAAAAAATCCTTTAAAAAAATAAGAGAGTTAGGATCGGAAAAGCAAATAAAAAATAAGAAAATTAACTGCATTCCTGAAAATAGAGGGGGCTTTGAACTAGGAGAAATAATTGAAAAATGGACATAATTTGATGTAATAAAACACATTAGGTTTCTATGTCCTCTAAAATAATGACAATAAGAATCATTTTAAAGATTTTTTGAAGATTTATTTATTTATTTATTTATTTATTTATTTATTTATTTATTTATACAAGCACTGGGTACAGTCAGAAGCGCGGGAGGGTAAGAGAATTCACCAGAGCCAGAGCGGGGAGCAGAGCAGGCAGAAGGACCGAAGTATACACTGCTGAGGGGAGCAGCGGGCGGCAGGAGAGGTCTGCGCGCCATGTGGGACCCTCCTCCGGTGGCCGGGGAGCAGCCCGGGATCGAACCGGCGCTGCAGAGGTTGCAGGCAGCTTCACAACCCAGCGCTCAACCGCTGCGCCACTGGGGAGGCTCCATTTTAAAGATTTAATTTAATTTAATTTATTTATTTATTTAGTTATTTTTTAATAATAAATTTTATTTTTATATTCCCCCATACAATTGCAAAAGCCCCATTCTGACCCCAATCCTTCCCTTCCCGCCCCCTACCCCCCAAAAAGTGTCTCTGGTTCATAGTTTTTTGTTGATTTTGATTTTCACTTTCTTATATTCATTTTCCTGGTCCCTTATTTAAGTTTTCTAGATTCCTGCTATGAGTGAGACCATCCGGTATTTTTCTTTTTCTTTTTGGCTTATTTCACTGAGCATGATCCCTTCCAGCGCCATCCATGTTGCTGCAAATTGCATGTGTTTATCTTTTTTGAATGCTGAGTAATATTCCATGGTATATATGTACCACATCTTCTTGATCCAGTCATCTATTTTTGGGCATTTGGGTTGTTTCCAAAGCTTAGCTATTGTAAACAGTGCTGCTATAAACATAGGGGTGCAGGTGTTCTTTGGAATTGATGTTTCTGTGTCCTTTGGGTAAATACCTAGGAGTGGAATTGCTGGATCATATGGAAGCTCTATGTTTAGTAGGTCCAGAAATCTCCACACAGCTCTCCATAGCGGTTGGACCAGTTTGCACTCCCACCAACAGTGCAGAAGAGTTCCTTTTTCTCCACACCCTCGCCAACATTTGTTGTTGCTAGTTTTTTTAATATGTGCCATTCTCACTGGTGTGAGATGGTATCTCATGGTAGTTTTGATTTGCATTTCCCTGATGACAAGTGATGTTGAACATTTTTTCATATGTCTGTTGGCCATATGCATTTCCTCTTCAGAGAAGTTTCTTTTTAGCTCTTCTGCCCATTTTTTGACTGGATTATTTTCTTTGTTGTTGCTGAGTCTCATCAGCTCTTTGCAGATTTTTGTGATCAGTCCTTTATCATTAGTGTTGGGTGCAAAAATGTTCTCCCAGTTGGTGGGGTTTCTCTTTGTTTTTGTTTTTGTCTTTTTTGCTGTGCAGAAGCTCTTTAATTTGATGTAGTCCCAGCTGTTTTAAAGATTTTAAACTCAGTGAATAAGCAGATAAAAATGAACTAGTGCAAAACCAAGACAAAACAAAAAGAAGATGTACAAATGTCCAACAAGCTTACAAAAAGATGTTCAGTATCATTAGCCATTAGGGAAATGCAAATCAAAACTACAAGGAGACACCATTCCATACCCACTTGGATGGTTACAATTTTAAAATGGAAATGTTTTTGTATGGACAAATTGCACATTTTTGGTGGGAATGCAAGATGGTACTCTTGCTGTTGAAAACAGATTGGCAGTTTCTCAAAAAGTTAAACATAGAATTAACCCATGACTAAGCAAATCTTTTCCTAGATAGATATCCAAAGGAATTAGAAATGGTTATTCAAGAAAATACACAAATGTTCGTAACAGCGTGATTCAAAATCAACAATGGGTAGAAACAACCCAAATGTCAGTGGGTGAATGGATAAATGAAATGTGGTATACCATACAATGAATTATTATTATTATTATTACAAATTTTTAAAGATTTATTTTTTATTTATGCATACAAGAGTTGGGGTGTAGCTCAGAGGTGTGTGTGGGGTGAGTGGGTGAGAGGATTCACCGGGGACAGAGTGGGGAGCATAATAGGGGGATCTACTGAAATACACTGCTGAGGGGAGCAGCGGGTGAGACAGGAGAGGTCTGCTGCACCATGTGGGTTAGCTCCCTGGCCAGGGATCGAAGTCATGCCGCAGTGGTAGGCGACAGCTTGATAATGCTGACTTTAACCCCCTGCGCCACCAAGGAGGACCACAATGAGTTATTATTAAACATAAAAGAATACAGTAGCATACATGATATAATGTGGATCGACCTCAAAAACATTATGCTAAATTAACCAGGCGAATGGTCACAAAAATATATGATTCCATTTATATGAAACATCTGTAACAGGTAAATCCATAGAGACAGAACACTGATCAGTGGCAACAAGAGTTTTAGGGAGAGGAGTGTAAGTGCTTAAAGGGTGTGAGATTTCTTATGGGATGATGAAGATATTTTGGAACTACAATAAAGGTGGTGGTTGCACACATTGTGAATGTACTAAATAACTACATGAATTGTTCACTTTAAAATCATTAGTTTTATGTTATGTGAATTTGCCTCAATTTGAAAAACACAGGAATGAAGTGGGAACATGCTTCAATAGATGAACTTGAAACCATTATGGTGAGACACATCGGGCACAAAGGGACATATACTGTATACTTCCATTTATGTGACGTCCAGAGGAGGCAAATCCTTAGAGAATAAAGTTAATTAGTAGTTGTCTAGGGCTGGGAGAAGGGAGAAATTTGGGAGGGAGGAATAGGGAGTCACTGTTTCTGGGTATGAGATTTTCTTATCAAAGGGATGAAAATGTTCAGGAATTACAGGGATGATGGCTGTGCAACACTGTGAATATACTAAAAAATCACTGAGTTATACACTTTAAGGTGAATGTTACAATATGTGAGTTATATCCGGTTAAAAAAAGAATGTACTGTTAAAATAAAAATAAGAATGTAACATAGGGCTTATAATATATTAAAAATATACTGTAATAGTAATAGCACGAAACTGAGGTGGTTTTATATAATAGTATACTATATCGTGCACTATTATAATCTTACAATACACATGAAGTGGCATTATATAACTTGAATGTAGACTTTGATAAGTTAAAGATGTAGATCATAAACCCTAAAGCAGTCACTAAACAAACTGTTTTAGCTAATATGCCACAAAAGACAAAATGGAATTGAAAAATATTCAATCTGAAAAAAAGCATCACACATGAACAAGTAATAAATAGCACAAATAGAAAACAAATAGCAAGATGATAGATTTAAACCTAAAAACATTAAATGTGGTCTACTAAAAGGCAAAGATCGCCAGATTGTATTTTAAAAAATACAAGATCCAAACTTATTCTGTCTTACAAGAAATGCACTATAAATATAAAGACAGAAATAGGTTAAAAGCAGGGGCTTCACTGGTGGTGCAAGGGATTAAGAAGCAGCCTATGAAGCTATCCGCAGCCACTGCAACACAAGTTCTATCCCGGACAGGGAGGTGACCCACATGGCGCAGCAGACCTCTCCTGACTTGCCCGCTGCTCCCTTCAATATTTCAGTCAACCTGCCTGTTCTGCTCCCCACTCTGTCTCTGGTGAATCCTCTCACCACCACACCTCTGGCCTGTACCCCAGTTCTTGTATGCATAAATAAATTTAAAAAATCTTTTTTAAAAAATAGGTTAAAAGCAAAATTATGGAAATATATACCGTGCTAACAGTACACAAAGTTTTATTGCTATCATTGTAGATTTCAGTGCAAAGAATATTAACATTTTCTTTACCATTTTACCATTACCATAATGATAAAGGGATCTTTTCATAAAGAGGACATAACCATCATAAATATTTATGTAAATAATATCAGATCTTCAAAATAGATGAAGCAAAAGCTAATAGAGCTGCAAGGAGAAAAACTTTAGCACATTGTCATGTTCCCACGGCTGCTTCAGCTTGCTCAGAGAGGATAAAATACTGGTTTCTCAGAGTAGGAGGATGTGTTTATGAAAATGTCTTTTCGGCTGTTCTCTCCTTACTCTTCATGGGGGGTAGTTTTCTATGCTGCTGTTGGCCTGAAGGTGAGCAATAGCTGCTATAGCTGTACATAGTAGACTTAAAAACATATTTAAACCCAGTTATCTTAAAACCTAGCTTCTTACTATTTTGGTATAAGTTAAGCAGGGCTCCATTTTAGCCCAGATGTTTTTCAACTTGACTTTAACCTTTCCTCTCTCTCTAATCTGATAAATAACCACATATTGCGTGGCCCAGTTGGCTTGGTGTTTTTTCATCTAATTCCCAGTGTAAATTTTTGCTGAAGGGAGCCAAATAAGGAAAGCTCCTACATGTGACATATGATCAATGGAGGTTATAGTTAGTAAGCTCAAGTTGTTTCTGTGTTGATGTACGTTAACATAAATAAAATATAACTTTCCTATTAGAAATAAAACCGTTTTTCCATTTACTGAGTACTTTCTGCATTGTCTGGAATAGACAGTATCCACACAGTCTCAGGTAATAGTCATACACTCTGGTCCTTACTTGATCACTACTAGTGCTGAAGGGTTTGCAGACCAGAGCATTCAAACTCCAGAAGTTTGTCTGGAATCAAGTACCCTGAGGAAGTTCATCCAAGGTGGGCACCAGGCCAGACTCATAGGGTTTCTTTAGCTGCAGAGGCTTAGACCAGACAAACAAGAATATCATGAGGTACAGTCAATTCACTGTTGGTCCCCAGTGACCAAGGGCTAACTCTAAAGGGTGAGAAAAACACTTATCCTTAACTGGGAACCAAGATTTCCAAAGACGCAGCTTGTCTCTTCTTATGAGGTAGAGACACCTGTAGTGCTATGACTCACTACCCCACCTGAGATTCTGTGGTTTTTGATTAGATGTTGAGTGAAAAAAATGTGGAAACTTTGCCTGCAACCTTCAGAAAGTCATTTATCCATTCTAAGTTTCAGCTTCTACATCTATAAAATGGAAATCAATTCTTGCAGTTTGACTACAGGAGGATTATTGAGCTCAGATGAAATAATGTGTGAAGAATGACATTTTAATGAAAACTGTATAAATGGGTTACTTTTGTTGCTAAAGACATCAGAAGTAGTCTTCCTTACAGCCCTAATTATTGTGTCAGAGTGAACAAAGCTCTGACACCTGAGTTTACCATTGTGATAGACTGGCAATAGCAAGCACATTATTGGCCCCAAGAAAATAAAATAGAAAACTATTTTAATTTAAAGTAAAATATATTCACTTCTTAGTAGGCTCCTTTAGAACCTGGTTGAAACTAGCAAATACTCTCAGACTGCCTTTGGCTTGAGCCTGTTCAGTCTTTTGTAACCTCCAGTCTAAGCAATCACTCTGCTACTCTTAATGAAAGGAAGGGAAGCAGATCTGAAGTACTTACACAGGCTCATCATTCAGAGGCTCTTGAAGCTAGAAAATCAATTGTTTTCGGTACTTCCGTATTTATTGACCTGGTAACACTTTGGGGCTTTTTACTGACTTCAGGAATGTTACCTGGCCTGGCAGATTTCTCTAAAGTAGTAGTACCAGCTTTCTGGAGTTTTGAGATCAGTTATTGGTGCTTAAAATCTAGTCTGTCAATGAGGCAACTGAGATTGTTCATTTGAATAGGATGGAGCTAGCCAAATAACCACCTGTGATGCGGGGGTGGGACGTCTAAATGTACTCTTTCAAGATCCACTGAGACAATATTTAGAAAAAGCTTAACAATTTAGGATCATAATGGACATTACTTTTTGCTCTGTTTCATTGTAAGAAACATGGAACACAGCTTTTAATAAAGCCTGGTAAAGTAGATCTTATATTAAGTGATGTTAAGTCATATTTCTGCTAGTCTATTTTTCAGTCCAATGTGGGAGATGATAGTCATGTATATCAGATTTATCAATTCACCCCCATTTTGCCTTATATAGAATAAAACACCTCCACTAGTTTTTGGAAAAGTAGAAGTAGCTATGCATTACTCAGGTTGTCAACAGAAAACAGACTTAAATTCAAATAATCTGAGGAGTTTAATTATTAAGAAATAGGTGGTGTGTAGGGGAATCACAAACAGTGCAGGAATCTAGGGCTAGCAGCAGAGTGGACTTGTCATCATAAGCACAGATCTGAAGGAATGAGAAGACGTTACTCAAACTAGAGGGAAGATAACTAAGATCAGATCATCCTGAGAGAAACAGACACATTCGATGAAGAGGCACAAGCCAAGCTGAGGCCCACAAGCCCCTTGAAAACAAATACCCTAACCTTGGTCTCATCTCTCACTCTGCTGTCCTGCTCGAATAATCCATTGGTTTGAACCCAGTGAGAAGCCAGGAGACCAGAAATTCTCAGGGGCAGAAAGCAGGGTGAAGTATGCCATGTAGTTCTGGAAAACAGAAGATATGTAGCATAAAGGGATATGATGCCAGCAATTTGTCATCTGATGGAGTTGGGATGTTGGGAAAGCTGTTCATTGATAAAGAAATACAGAATTAAACTTACATAAAAGTGATTTTAGCTTCTCCATGTGTTAAGCAACAGGTTGGTGAGCCAGCTTTCTCCAGACAGCTTTTGCTAGCAAAGACCCTCGGGATCTAACCAAGTCTAGCTTAGCATTAGTAAGATTTGGCAGGCAAACAATAGTGTACCTTTTCACACAGAGCGTACTTTGTGGTGATGACATATTTATCTGGTTCAGTTGATTTTGGATTGCTGCCTATCATGGTGCCCACAACTAAAAAGTATCCAATGAATGCTCACACCATGGAACTTGAGAGACAGGTACATTTGGATTTATACCTTCACTGTCCCAAATTATGAGTATTTCCACAATACAAAAAACTTGAAGATGTTCTAGGAACCACTGCTCTAAAATGGAAATGACATTTGATTTTAAATATTATTCAATTTATGATGGAGCTGCTGGTAGATGAAGGTGTTTGTATATTCCAGCCTGAGAACAGAACTTCTCTGCTAAAGAAGCCAAGTGAAGTTCTGGCCAAACAAAAATGACTATTCTTTCCTTCTGTGTTGAGAGGCACAGGAAGTACTGCCAGAGCCAACTCATAATAAGGCTCTTAAGAGAATCTTTGATGGCAAAGCTGTCCCTTATTTTGGATGCAAACATTGGGAAACTGGGCCACCTCTTAAAATACTTGCTATTGATCTTTTTGGGGATGAAAGCGTACATAAGCTTGAAATAAGGAATCTGGAGGCAGGGTTTTAGAAAACACCACCACCAACAATGAGCTCAAAAAAATCACTATATACATGCTCACATGCTTTTATAGGCAATAGTGCCCTCTTGTGAGTAACATATGAATAAATTGATGGCTTGGCATGATCAGTGAATTTTCAATTAAACATGTCAATCAGAGCAAAGAAACTCATTGGCACCACAAGAAATAGAAAGTGTTTTTCAAATTTAGTGGTGATGAAAAAAGACAATGCAAAATCACAAGGTGTCCAACAAAACCTCTTTTGAAAATACACACACACATAACACACACCCATATGGTTGGTACATGTAATAACCATTTGCTAATAAAAGTTATGTGATTAAGCAGAACAGGTCATTCATTGTCTACATGTGTTGTAAAACCATTAAGTGTGTATGACTACAAAACTCACTATAGATAACTATTAGAGCAGTTATATCAGAATAATCTTCAAATATTTAGTGGCAAGGGAGGCTAAACAACATTAAGGTCCTGGAATCAACTGGGTTCATGTACTTCAAACAACAAATCAGGGCTGAGGACAGTAATGGAGAGTTAAGAAACACACATAGACTAGCTGCATATGCAACTATTAAAATATTAGGATATTCTATTTGAGCCAAGGTTTTCAACTAATTAAAAATGAAAAGGAAAACTGCAAGTAGCGAAGTTTCTAGATTTAGCATTTACAACTGTAGTTCAAACAGCAATCTTCCAGTGTATAGCATGAAGAAAAATATCTGTGGGATGTAATATGGTATTTCTTAGTTATAATCACCAATTAGTGTTTTCATGCATTTAGCTACATGGAAAAGTAAAGCCTGAATATACAATTGACTAGCCTTCAAATAAACAGTGTTATTAGAGAGTTACTACTGTTTAGACCCTAAAATTTACCACTATAGAACTCCAAGGTTTAGATTTTGTATGGGTTCATGTTAGGGTCTAAAATTCTCAAAATCATTTTGATTGCTCCATATTTTAGCTGTAACAGAAATTTTATTATAGAGGCTTTCATTGCCTCTTTTAGCAAGTCTTTGGTTATTTTATTATTTTTTAAAAGATTTATTTATTTATTTATTTAATTATTTATTTATTTATTTATTTATACAAGCACTGGGTACAGTCAGAAGCACGGGAGGGTGAGGGAATTCACCAGAGCCAGAGCGGGGAACAGAACAGGCAGACTGACGAAATACACTGCTGAGGGGAGCAGTGGGTGCAGCAGGAGAGGTCTGGGTGCCATGTGGAACCCTCTCCGGGTATCGAACCGGCACTACAGAGGCTGCGGGCAGCTTCACAGCCCAGTGCTCAACCGCTGCACCCTGGTGCAGCGGTTATTTTAGAGAGCGATACCTGTTCATAATTAATCAATAGGAATATTAACTTCCTAATATGTTTTAAACATTATTAATGAATTCTTCCCCAAATAGAAAGTAGTTCAGCTTCCTTTCTTACTCACCAACAATGTTGTTAGTACATTTATTATCTCAAAAATATCTTCCAATGGGTTGTTTTGTTCACTGGAAAAAGTTTATATTACTATATGTTATATTTTCTATCATTTATCAGAATAATCAAAGTCTCCATAAGCATCTTTGGTTTGGAATTGTTCTAAATTATTCTCTGAGAGGGGACTACTTGCTGATGTGCTATGTGTTGTCTAGCTGCAAATGAGCAGATTTTTACACACAGGCTGAAGTCATACACAACAAACCATCTTTATAAAATAACTTTAATTAAATTGATATTGGTGAATTAAGAAACATGTGAAAAGATGGCAGCCAGGGAAATAAGATATTCTATGACTATAACAAAATGTTTAAAATAAAATAAAAAATAATAAAAACATCAACTGGCTTTTTGTCATTGAAGAGAGACAATGAACAAAACATTGTCTTCCCAGCTCCGAGCAGAGATCATAGGAGAATAATAATTCTTACAAAAGAAGCACAGAATGAGCAAAAACAAGATATAGGAAATATTAAAACAGGGCAGTTGGTGTTAAGAGAATGGTATGTTACCTGAACATTTAAAAATCTGATTAAAGTGACTAAATGACATTAAAGTGACTAAAATGACCTATTTTTAATAAAATTTCAAATAAGAACTTAGGGATTAAAACCAAAATAAATTTACTCTCAGTAGTAACTTGATGCAAGAATAGAAATTCTCTCACTTCAATAAACACGGATATAAAATTTTGCTGTCTGTATTTTAGGATTTTCTACATTTTCTGTAAAGAGTGATTCATATCAGGTCACATCTAAATGACTCAACATTTTGAGCTAAAAGGCTGTTTATATAATATACACATTCTTTACTTACAGAGCAAAATAAGCTTAACACTTTTATATTAAAAACCTGGGATACAGTAGGATTAGTAGCACCATGAAAAATAATTCTTTCCCCAAACTGCAGTCTTTTATTTTACTCAGTGTGATTCTTCTCTTAATTGAATTTTTAACATGCCGTTTTAGTTACCCGGCAAAATATATAATCTTCATCTCATAATCCTTGGAGAAAGTCATTCTGGACCCAAAAAGTAAATTCATTTCCTTATTTCTTTCGTAGAAAAATAATAGAGACCTTGCTCTAGCACACTGCTGAGGTACATCTGAATTGTTGTGGTTACTAGTCAGCATGTTCTCTTGGTCATATACAGTAGCACCATTGGTGACAACAGTGGTAGTTGGGGATAGTGAGACATTGCATCCGGGGAAATATATATCTCACAGTTAAAAGCACACAAAGTATTCTTCAAAATGTTATGTTCTCTTCATGCACACTTGACATCGGCTAATACGTGTCCTCAAGTCTCCTGCTTTCAATGTTTCTGACTGAGGTTTGCTGGAAAATGAGAAACAAGACAACCACATTAGCCTTTTCTTGGTATTTCAAATCTATGGTTGGTTCAAATTCATACTCAACCATTCTCTGTGTGCGTAAGTACTTTTGATGACATAATGGCTAACTTTTGAGCAATATGACCTAGTGTAGTGACTGGTATGGCCTAAGAGCCATTAGTGGTTGTAGGTATTTTTTTTTTCAAAGGCTTGAGTTTTGTTTTGTTTTTTTTTTAAAGATTTATTTATTTATACAACCACTGGGTACAGTCAGAAGCGCGGGAGGGTGAGAGAATTCACCAGAGCCAGAGCAGGGAGCAGAACAGGCAGACTGATGAGTACACTGCTGAGGGGAGCAGCGGGCGGCAGGAGAGGTCTGCATGCCATGTGGTACCCTCCTCTGGTGGCCGGGGAGCAGCCAGGGATCGAACCGGTGCTGCAGAGGCTGCAGGCAGCTTCACAACCCAGCGCTCAACTGCTGCGCCACTGGGGAGGCCCCGGCTGTAGGTATTTTTGTGACATTCCTCCCTACTCCATTATCTTTATCTATTTTCCCCTTCCTTTCTTACTATTACACATTTTTCTAATACTGCTAGAATGAGGGGAATTTGAGAAAGCAACGAATAAATAATAAATCATAAGAGTTGGGTAACGATAACACATAAGAACAATATGAAGTAATGATAACACAAAAGAAGCAACATATAAAATCATATTTAAACTGAAAAAAATCCAATAGATTGATGTATCCTAAGGTACAAATATGTGGTCTTGCTCATTCAAGCACTTGGATGAGTCTCGAAAACTTCCTGGGAAAGAGACTACTGGCCTGGGGGAGGGAACACAGATTACAGCTTCAATGCCTGGGGTGGCCCCCAGTCTAGTTGGACAGGTGCTCACTTGTTAATGAACAGGTCAAATAACCTTTCCTTGCTGTGTTTGCTATTGCAGGATTACTAAAAGTCATCTGAAATCACATCTGCCTTATATTAGCCAAGTTTGTTTTTCTGTCCTGAGTCAGGTCTATGAGGAGACCAAGCAAGAATAAAGGACACAGTCCACTAAATTCCTAACATGTGTTAGTTATAAACCACTGATGAATTGCCTCTTTTCCCGACCATCTCTAAAGGAAGCTGAGAACCTAAACTAAACTAAAGCCATTAAGTACCTCACCTGAACATGTCTGACATATCTACAGTTGCCAGCCAAAAGCTGTAGGAGTTGGCATAGTAGTTGCAGGTACCACGTCCATGGCATTCAATGAAGGGAGATGAACGAAACTCTTCCAAACAGGAACCAGGAGAGGCCAGGGCTTGACCTGAGCCCTCTGCCCCTGCACTTGTGTGCTAGAAAAGAAGAGGCAAAATGTGCCACAATTCCCATGTACCATCACATTTAGTGAATACCCAAAGCTCTGTGCTTGCCTAGAAATTCAAACTTAGAGAAGGAACGAGGGCCAGAGGTAAGAGAACAGTTATTTACAACAAGGATGCCCAACTACTTTTGTAAGTGGCAGATTATGAGGGAGAACACAGTGCTTAGACAGAAGCTATTTGAAGTTCAAGCTTCTTACCTCACAACTGTCAAGGATTCTTCATACTGGAAGAAATGTAGATACAATATACAGCTATGATGACAAAGGAGTTTCTTACCATCATGAAGGAATAACCAATCCAGAGAGAATCCCATCCCTGAGGACAATGGGGAATCTGTATGGTCTGACTGTGAACTGCAATCACAACAGCTGGAGCTTCACATACTGCACATCTGGTAGGGAAAAACAAGAAAGAACACAATCTACAGAGTGAGTCTGTGGGAAATAGCAGTCCCTCTTCTTTGGAAGTCTTCCTGGTACAAAGGCCAATTAAAGTGTCTTCAATGTTCAGAAAAAGAGAATAATACATTTTGAGAATTTCTTTTGCTTAAGTCCTATCTCCCAATATACATAACAAAGTTATAAAATAAAACCATAAGCTCTTTTCAAGGAACTACAGAACCACTGCTATAGCATTTTCATTTTCCATTCTTCCCTAAATTTGTATTCATACTTGCTATAGTCAATGCCATAATTGCTGTAAGAGTTTGGCTTAGTGTATTGTAGATACTACTTGCTGTCAAAGTACCCACCTGGAGGGTAGACATTTAGTAATGCTGAAACTGTGTTAAGGACAATGCGTGCTAAACTGGAAATTATAAAAAACAGACCATTTTTTAATCCCCACCCATTATGTCCAAAAGACATTTATTAGCCATATGGCCATATATGAAGAAGTCTAATACATTCAGAATGCTGAGTTGGTATCCAGGCACTTGGAGATGTGGCTTAAATCTATAAAATCAAGTAAAACAGCAACAGAGTAAGTATAGTTGAGTCTACCAAATCTTTAAATGAACACGAGGGGGCCTTTTAAATTGTGACTGTACTAATTTGGCAAAGTTTATCTACAAAACAGGGACTACTGTAGGGGACCTTTTACTCCCAATAGCTGGGACAAAAATCATAAGATATAAATTCCAAAAAATTTTGGACAAATGTATTAGAATTAAGAAAGAGTACTATAAATCTGCTACTGAGAAAGGCTGAACTAGGATTAAGCTTAACATTTAATGTCAAAGAAACTAGACTTTCCAATGGTTCATTTATGGTTACTAGAATCCTAGATCAACTGAGTCATGATTAGAATGAAAATGGCAGTATCTTTTATGCCTAGGAATTTGAGTTAAACTAGGATTCTAAAGTGGTGAAACACTAGAAAATCTCTATTAATTGTATCATCCCACTTTTATTTACTCATGCCCCAAACTCTCAGCTATCATTTCCTCCTTCCCATAGCTAGTTAACTACAAATACTATCTCTTCTTGCTAATAATGAGATGATACAAGTTGCCCACTCCAAGTTCTAATCCACTCCTGACAAACTTTAGCAATATCTTCATCTAGTTGATCAGCTAGATGTCAACTTAAAAATGTGAAGGTGTACATCATTTTTCATTGTTATTTTGTGAGTAAATGATAAAAGAAAGGCCTGATCACTAGTAGAGATAACCTCTATTGACCCTACCAGCTCTGAAATTCACCGATTCTAGTTCCTTTCCTCTTCAACCTGCTATAACCATCTCTCTATCTCAGGGATATGCCTCTATAATCCATGCTAGATAGCAAATGGGTAATATTCCCTGGAGTATAGCTCAAAAACTTTTCAGGGCTCCATATCATATACCAAACAAATTCCAAACTAAAATCTGGCACTGAAAGCCTTCTACTATCTGGGTACAAGCTAACTTTCCAACCATTTCTTCCTATGCAACCTTTACAAACTACATTATAGACACATTATTCTACTACCAGTTCTCATATTCTCTGCCTAGTATGCCCATCCTTCTTACAAACTGCCTGGGTCTCAAGTTCTCCCTATCCTTCAAGGACTAACCAGTTCAAAACATGTTTCTTCCACACAGTCATTCCAGATTTCTTCAGTGGGAATTAAACATCCCTTCCTCTATGCTTTCACAGTATTTTTTCTTATATTTATTGTAGCATGTAGCTGAAGACTGATATATAGGAGATTAATTTATGTATATTTGCCTAATGACTATGAGTTCTTTGTATATCACACTATGTTTATCATGGGCCCTGGTCAAAAGCAGATCCTGAATATATATAAACCAAACTAAATATGGAATCCAGTATTATTATTTTTTATCTCACTGTAGATTTTTTATATATATTTTTATATCATTTTTCATTTTTGTACAATGTATGCTTTCTAATCTTGGTTATAGTCCCCATGAAATTCCCACCACCAATTCACCAATGTACCATCACCATAGTTCCTTGTGCTCTTCCCGCCCCTTTTTGACCTTACTGCCCTCTCCCACCATGTAGAATGTCTCTGGTTTATAGGTGCTTGTTGATTTTGATATTTACTTTATTATAATTACTTTTTTTCCCCTGATCCCTTATTTGGATCCTCTACATTCCTCCTAAAAGTGAAACCATCCGGTATTTTTCTTTTTCTTTCTGGCATATTTCACTGAGCACAATCCCTTCTAGCTCCATCCAAGTTTCTGCGAATGGCATAAGTTTATCTTTTCTGTGAATCCAGTATTATTAAATGCACCTCTGTGCTACCTAATCTAGGAGCAATAGGATCATTATTAGCTTTGGACTCATTTTTAAGTAACTAAACTAACTGGGGTTTGGTAAGAGTAATAGATATACCAGTGTCTCACCGACTAATGAATGGCTGGATACTCTGGCCCTTCAGGGGTTCCATGCTCATTGGCATGGGCTCTGGGGTAGAGAGCCAGTAAGAATAGTCATTTCTTGAGGCAAAGTTGCAAACATTATTGATATTGCAGAACATGAAAGGCATAGTACTGAAGCGACGAAGGCAGCTTCCGGCTGTTCCTGGGGAAAATTAGGGAAGAAGATGATGAAGGAACTGCATCATGATGATGTGTTAGTTTCTTCTAAAACACTAACAATTCTTCAAAGAGAAACATACATTTCTTAGATAATAAGTACACTTTAGTCACTCAATTATAAGATGTACATTTACTCATATTTTAAAGTTTCTAAAATCAGGATATATCTCATAAATTACTTAAAATTTATTGTGATAGCTCATAATATATCCCCAATCCTGTTTCTGAATTGGTGATACATCTTATAAACAACGGTGGCTTATGGAGAATACTGAGTAATTTACTGTGGACAAGTGAGTCCTGTAGTATTGTATGAGTATATCCCCTTCACTTTGCTCTCTTACTCTTAAGATATCCACAGTATGTATCTTCTATGGGTTTGCTATCTCTTTTAGCCTAGGGACAAGTGTAATGCTAATCAATACGCACAGCAACCATGAACAGTTTTGGAGGTGAATAATAAAAAAGAAAAAATAAATAAGAAAGAAAAGAAAGAAATGGGTGTGAAGAAACAGAACTAAAATCTTTGAATTGCAGAACTGGTAATGGCAATAGAGGGTATCTCAACCAGTGATCAGACATTTGTTTTCTCATTTACTCACAAAAGAACAATGAAAAATTATATACAACTTCACACTTTAAAGTTGACATCTAAGATTTTTCATCAGAAGTTTAAATTGATACTGTCCCAGGTATTAAGATAGCTTATTGTCTCTTAGCTGTCTATTCTCTACTTAGTAGTACTGGAGTCTGGGACTTTACAAATGACATTTCAGCATTCCCAGCTGTCATTTCTAGTGTTTTGTAAATATTGATTTTTAGAAACAAAGTTTTATGACATACTTTTAAATGTACCAATGTAATGATTTGCAAACAAATAAACATATTCAAAACTACAAACCTGCCCCACCCACATCATGGTGGAACGGGGAGGTTAGGATCACCTTCTCCCCTAAAAACAGCTATAAAAAAATATTTGCTGAAAGGAAGACTTGGAAGTTCCCTAACAGATTCCAGGACTTTCCCAAGGAAGACTTGAACTAAGGTTAGTAGCTGACAGTGGGGAAGGAGTGGGAAGAAGTGAAGGGCAGTGTGGAGAGGAGAGCAGATACCTCAGTTGGCAAAACGGGCTAGGGGTTGGCTATCCATGGTATGACTGGGCACTCTAGGGCACTGTGAGTTTTCTTGGAGGAACTTTTCAGAAAGGGAGCGCAGTCACATGTGGGCTCAGGTCCCGACATGGAACACTGGGAATTCTACAGTGTGGGCAAGGAAAGCGCTACCCATCCTTCACGGAAGTGAGAAATAAAAGAGTTGCCAGGCAGACAGGCCAGGCTCCACTGAGGGCCCAATAGCAGAGAAAAAGCTTGGTGAGAAGGAACTCATCAATTCCTTGGAAAGTATCTACTGGGCATGCACAGCTTGTTGCCCCAGTCCCTTGGAGGTAGAATGGCAGCGGTGGGGCTGCTATGGCAGTCATTGCCTATGGCAATAGGGCACACACCCTACTCAGGCACCTCCTGCCTGCCAGGCCCGAGTGAGTCCTGGAAATAACCCTTCTGGACCAGAACTAGTCTCCCTCACCAAAAGACTTAAACTTCACAGATCATAGTCTAACGCAGAAAGGAGTAACAGGGAGGTGGGGTGGAAAGTTAGGGCAATGAAAACACCAAACAGAGCTTGCTGTGGAGAGACAGGAGAGGAGACCAAACTCACTCCTCAATAAAACAATTTGAGTATTTAAGTCCTAGACCCCTCTTCTGTCTGCACCTCAAACCAATGTAAACTAAGAAGAGAAACACAATATTTTGCACATTCCAACTACAAAAAAACAAATAAGGCAATACACATGGCTATGAAGCAAGAAACATCTGAACACAAGACGAAAAAGCAAAATACGAAGAACATATACAAAAGAAATAGAAACAGAGGACCTATCATAAAACGACTTTAAAACAATATTCTTTTGCTGAATAATATTCAATTGCATCAATATATCACTGTTTATTTTTCTATATGTGGTGATGATTTTTTGGAAATTGCTTAGTTTAGGGTTATCTTTAATGTGCTGGTATGAATAGTTTCGTGTACGTATTTTAGTTAACATGTATTTACATTTTCATTGGAAATGAGTCTTGGCTGAAAATGCTGGGTCACAGGATATGCATTTTTAGGTTTAGAAGATCATTAAATAGTGTTACAAAGGGATTGTACCAATTCATACTCCTATTAAGCGAACTTTAATGAAAGTTTTAAAGTGTCATATTGTTATGACCACTGTCAGTTATTTAGTGTTTTTTTGCCTTGCTGTTGTAATTTTTCAGTTCCCTTTACAGTAAAAACAGAACTATGCTTTCTCTTGCCTATTGCAATAATTTGGAAAATTTAAAAAATTAATTTAAAAAATTAAAACAATTTAAAAAATGCTAAATGGCTATTGGAAGGTTGCTCAAAGACACATAGGCAGTTGCAAAATTGTAGAAAGGAGATCCAGGAACAAAGTGAGTTCTTCACCAAAGAGATTAAAAATATTAAACAAACACAAAAGACTCTGAATGAAATGAAGACAAATATAGAAGGTACTTTAAATAGAATTGAATTGGCAGAAGAAAGAATTTCGGAAATAGAACACACAAATTTACAAATCAGTCAATTAGAAAAAAAGAAAGAAACAAAATATAAGGAAAATGAGGAAACTAAGTGATAAATAACAGACTCGATTAGAAGATGAAACATAATGATAACAGTTATACCAGAAGGTAAAGAGAGAGATAAGGGAACAGAGAGCCTATTCAAAGAAACAGTAGCTGACAATTTACCAAAACTATGGAATTAATTAAGTATGGATATCTAGGAAGCAAAGAGAACACTGGAATGTCTACATGAAAAATGACCTACACCAAACCACATCATTGTCAAATGATCAAAAATCAAAGATAAAGAAAAAAAATTATAGGAAACTAAGAAGATAATTTACAAAGGTACCCAAATTAGGCTTTCTTCAGATTTCACCCCAAACAGTCTACAGGCAAGAAGAGAGTGGAATGAAGTGTTCACAATCCAAAAAAACAATAACTTCCAGCCAAAAAGACTCTACCTTACAAAATTATCCTTCAAATATGAAGGCGAAAATATAGGCTTTCCCAGACAAACAAAAGCTAATGCATTTTTATCACTACCAGACCTGCAGTACAAGAAATATTGAAAGGAGTCCTTCTACAAGAAAAGAAAAAACAAAACACAAAACTCTAAGCAAAATGACAGTAGGAATACAAAGTTAGAAACATGAACAAGAATATTATAAATCGGGCCTCCCCTGGTGGTGCAGTGGTTGAGTGCTGGGCTGCAAAGCTGCCCACAGCCTCTGCAGTGCCAGTTCGATCCCCGGCCATGGGCAAGGGTCCCACATGGCACGTAGACCTCTCCTGTCACGCCCGCTGCTCCCATCAGCAGTGTATTTCGTCAGTCTGCCTGTTCTGCTCCCCACTCTGGCTCTGGTGAATTCTCTCACCCTCCCGTGCTTCTGACTGTACCCAGTGCTTGTATAAATAAATAAATAAATCTTAAAAAAAAAGAATATTATAAGTCAACAACAAAAACACTAAAGGAGAGAAAGAAACGGACAGAACCTCTACAGTTAAATGCTGAAGAGTTTGCATTAGCTCACAAAAGACGTATCTACAAATAGTAATTTTTTAAAAGATTTATTCATGCATACAAGAACCAGGTATAGGCCAGATGTGTGGAAGGGTGAGAGGATTCACCAGAGACAAAGCGGGGAATAGAACAGGCAGACTGACTGAAACACACTGCTGAGGGGAGCAGCGGGCAAGACAGGAGAGGTCTGCTGCACCATGTGGGTATGTCCACGGCCGGCCGGGATCCAACCCTCACTGCAGAGGCTGCGGCCAGCTTCACAGTACTGTGCTCACCTGCCTGCGCCACCAGGGAGGCCCTACAAATAGTAATTTAAGCAAAAACACCATGATAACCACTAACCAAAAATCCAGAATAGAGGCTCAGAGGTGAAGAAATAAAGAAATAGATAGAATCACTAGGGAAAAATATCCTAAAGAGCAGAGAGAAACAAATGGAAAAAGAAACAACAGAAATCTGTAAGTCAAAACTCAAAACCAAAATGACTGTTAATAATCAGTATAATCACCCTAAACATGAATGTTCTAAAATCACCAATGAAAAGGCATAGACTGACAAAGTGGGCTAAAAAGTTTCATCTATCTATACTTTCTGTATAAGAGATCCATTTAAAATTGAAAGACAAAAACAAGTTAAAATTAAAAGATTGAAACAAGGTTGTACACGTCAATAATCTATAGAGAAAAGAGGAAATGCTATTCTCATAACACATAAACTAGACTTTCAGCTAAAACAGGTAATCAGGCACAAAATGGATACTACGAAATGATCAAGGGAAGACTCCAAGAAGAAGATAATAGCTATTATTAATATTTATGAACCTAACATAGAAACAGGAGGTTATATAAAAGCAAATATCAATAGACCTAAACCAACATGTCAACAAAAATATAACTATTGGGCTTCCCTGGTGGCTCACTGGGTTAAGACACAACCTATGAAGCTATCCGCAGCCACTGCAGTACGAGGTTTGATCCCCAGCCAGGGAACTACCCACATGGCGCAGCAGACCTCTCCTGTCTCGCCTGCTGCTCCCCTCAGCAGTGTATTTCAGTCTATCTGCCTGTTCTGTTTCCCACTCTGTCTCTGGTGACTCCTCTCACCCCCAACACCTCTGGCCTGTACCCCAGTTCTTGTATGAATAAATCTTTAAAATAAATAAATAACTATTGTTGGAGACCTCAAGACACCACTGACATGAATGGACAGATCATCCAAATAGAAAACAAAGAAATAAAGACATTAAATGATGTGTTGGACCAGATAGATTTAATGTAAATTTATAGAGCTTTCCACCCCAAAATAAATAGATCATATACTAGGGCAGAACATGTCTTAGAAAATATATGAAAACAGACATTATATCAATCATCTTATCGGATCATAATGGTATAAAGCTAGAAATTAACCACAAAAAGAATCTCAGAATAAACAATCTAACTCTACAGCTGAAGGAACTAGAAAAAGAAGAATAAATGTTTCCAAAAATCAGTAGGAGAGAAATAATAAATAATAAAAATTAGGGCAGAAATAAAGAGAAAACAAAAGGCAGTCCAAAAGATCAGTGAAGCCAAGAGCTGGTTCTTTGAAAAAAATTAA
Source organism: Talpa occidentalis (assembly GCF_014898055.3). NCBI lineage: Eukaryota > Metazoa > Chordata > Mammalia > Eulipotyphla > Talpidae > Talpa > Talpa occidentalis. Next base: position 27,775,247 of record NW_023601543.1, read on the forward strand.
TAAAATAAACAAGCCCTGATCTAGGGTTATGAAGAAAAAAAGAGAAAAAACCTAAACAAATAGAATCAGAAATGAAAGAGGTGAAATTATACCAGATACTGCAGAAATAGACAGGATCAAAAGAACATACTATAAACATCTGTTAAAACAAACTGCACAACCTAGAAGAAATGGACATATTTTTAGATTGATAGAATCTGCCAAAACTGGCATAATTAAGTAATGATTTTACTTTCTTTGATCTAGGAACCAAGACTATCTTTAGAACTTATCTTTCAACTTGATGAAGACCAGTGTCAGAGAAGATGAAACAATCCCCCACGAGTTATAAATACTGCCTACTCAAGAAGCTTGCTATGCTACAGCGAGTCCAGGGAATCTGTTTTCTTAATAACTAAGCTAACAGAAATAAATATGGCCTTTTCCAAAAGCCTTGAATTTTACTTCACACTAGCTAAATAGTGATTTTAGTCTGAAGTTAAATATTATTCATTTAAAACTCATCATGAGTACATTCAGCTGCTCTTGACATGTTCTTCAATTTAGAAGACTTAAAAGAATAGAGAGATGCAATTTGGCTAAGGACCCAACAGGATTTTCTAAACAAAATCAAAATGCATAATTAAAAAAATGATGTTGATTATCTTACCCAAATCTTGGCCATGAGCTCTTTTATTTCCTTGTACATACAGAAGAGAAAAGCCTTCATAAATCTGGACAGTTCCCTGTGGGCACTGTGGTGCATCTGTTGTCTGGCTATGACGTGTGATGAGGAATCCATGGGCAATAGAGGAGGTTCCAGGGGGACCTGGGGGACCTTGCAATCCATCTGGTCCAGGGGGACCATCTAAACCACGGGTACCTATTTCCATGAAATAATCAGTAGACAAAAATAAGTAAGCTCTGATTCATTATTATAGCTAATGACAAAATATAATCTCCTTTGATTATTTAATTTAGTTAATTTTTATAGTGTCTATACAAGCAATGTCAGATATGATGGATTCAGAGATAAATAAGCTGTAGTCCCTTCCCTCAAAGAGATTGAAATGCTTTTTTTTTCTTCTTCCCTCCTGAAATTGGTTGATGACATTAGGCACTAAATAAATTCTGGGTGAATGGGGTACAGGCCAGAGGTGTGAGGAATGAGAGGATTCACAATAGACAAAGTGGGGAGCAGAATAGGCAGGCTGACTGAAATACACTGCTGAGGGGAGCAGCAAGTGAGACAGGAGAGGTCTGCTGTGCCATGTGGGTAGCTCCCTGGCCAGGGATCAAACTCATGCTGCAGTGGCTGCGGACAGCTTCATGGGCTGTGTCTTAACCCCTTGTGACACCAGGAAGGTCCTCATTTTCAGCATTTAAATATTAGGACATTGATGAATGATATGGTCTTTGATTTGAGCACATTTAAAAATTCTTTTCCTAAGATGTGTTATATATACACAATGGAATACTCTTCAGCAATCAAAAAAGATAAACTCATGCCATTCGCAGCAACATGGATGGAGCTAGAAGAAATTATGCTCAGTGAAATAAGTCAGAAGGAAAAAGAAAAAAAAAAATGGTTTTACTTATAGAAGAACATAGGGGAACCAAATAAGACATCAGGGGAAAAAATAATAATAATACAAAACACAACAAAACAAAAACAAACAGACGATTATAAATCAGAGACATCCTGCAGGGGAAGAGAAGGGAGAGAGATAAGAGGGAGGGAGGGAGGAGCACAGGGGACTAATGTGATGGTGCACAGGTGCACTGGTGAAGGAAATCTATGGGGACTCCACCTGAGGGGGGTGTGGGGAAGCAAACATTGTATAAAAATTAACAATGATATAAAAACATATTAAAAAAATTTAAAAAATTCTCTCCATATATAGGCTTATGCCATGGTGTGCATAGACTTTTATTTTGGGAAAATTTCACAGCAATGCCTACATTTAATGAGGATGACACTAACTTGGTTCTTCTTTAGAAATACAGTTAATGAAATGGCAGGGTGTTGATTCTAGGAAGGCCGTATGTATCACTACTCTGTCTTATTTACACTGAGAGACTGTTTTTACCAATATAAATTCTTTGTATCATTTAGAGTTATATTATCTAGAGTTGCTAATGCATTAACTATCTATTGAATTTGTGACTTATCTCTAAGTTAGCAATCTTACTTTGGTGTATTTCTTATTAAAAATTGACTCAAATTCTTTTTGGAAGTAGACTGAAATATAGTAAAGACCAGATTCAATAGTATCAGGAGCACCTATTAATGAGTGACCTCAAAAATCTTCATGTCGGGCCTCCCCTGGTGGTGCAGCAGTTGAGCGCTGGGCTGCGAAGCTGCCCAAAGCCTCTGCAGCGCCAGTTCGATCCCCAGCCACTGGCGAGGGTCCCACATGGCACGCAGACCTCTCCTGCCACCCACTGCTCCCCTCAGCAGTGTATTTTGTCAGTCTGTCTGTTCTGTTCCCTGCTCTGGCTCTGGTGAATTCTCTCACCCTCCAGCGCTTCTGACTGTACCCAGTGCTTGTATAAATAAATAAATAAATCTTTAAAAAAAAAAAAAAAACAAAAAACTTCATGTCTACTTGTCATCTCAGTACAAGATGCCACTATGACTCTGAAAGATTTATGGGGATCACTTAAGCTCTCCAATTATATTTACTGAATTGGGGGGGGATATACTTTATTATAATTATTTTCAAATGTGGAAGGATTCCCAATAATTTCAAAATCATCAAGATTTAAATCAACGTATTGAAAATTCTCAGATTAGATGAATAAAGTGAGTACCTGGAAAATTACCATTTTGAGGAAGAGTTGGGTTTCGCAGTGCTCTAAACACATATAAAAAAGCAACCTTTCTATACTTCCCATATACTGGCAAATATACTTGTATGTGACATCCCATTTTTTCCCAGCACCAGATTTGCCAGCTAGTTCTGCTACTTCAAGAAGAGGCTCTCATAGTTCCAAATGGAAGTCAAATGTCCAGAGGTCTCTCAAACTTAAAGACTACTATCAGCAGCAATGTTTTACTTGTTTCACCTGGCTGGCCTGGGAGACCTGGGTCTCCTTTGCGCCCTCCTGCACCATCAAAGCCAGGGAGTCCATTGTGTCCAGGATCTCCTGGAGGGCCAATTGGACCTAGAGGAAAAAGCAATAGGGCTTTAAATGTAGATAGAAAAAATCTACATATAAATGGATCTAGGAGACATTTAAGGTTTTTGAATACCACTGAATTCATAATCTGGGTTTGTCTTTAATTCAGGTAAGTGTGGGAATAGCTCAAGTTTAGCACAAAAGAAGCAAACAAAGATTTAGCTTCACTTTTAAACAATCCATTTGCCCTACGGAAATGTCTATGGTACTTGTGTTCTCTTTGCCTTCAGAACAAGATAGGAGAGCAAGACTCAAGTTTTCCTACCTATTCCACCACAGGTAAGACTGTTGTACTTTATTTATGGAACAACTGCTATATGATACTTAATAAGAAAGAAAGACTGAGGTTAGTTTTTAGCTTTCTTTTATAATCAAAGCTGGCTGCAAGCACAGAATCAAAGAGCCAACTATACTACTTTAAAATCATGAGGTCTCATGGTAGGGAATTGATGGCCTACCAAATCAGCCTTCTATCTTTCTGATGAATGAAATAGAGAAAACATCAAATCTTAAATACATATTAATTTCATTACAGAGTTTTAAATAACATTACTTAACTGTTCAATTTTGAATAGCCAGAGGAGATAGAAGAAATTAAACTGGATCTAAAAGAAATTAGGACATGAGAAATGAACATTTTTTTTTTTTTTGCCACCAGGGAGGCCCCCAAGAAATGAACACTTTCAAGAAAATAAGAAATAGGCCCTGTGGTGGTCTGCTATTCTACTAGTTACTGAAACTCCTATCATCAGAGATAAGCTCTGATAAGTGAAAGCAGAATGAAGAAATGTTCTCAAATGGAAGAGACTAAAAAAAAAAAAATGGTTTGTAACGATACCTGGTAAACCTTGAGGTCCTGGTAGTCCTGGTGGACCTTTTAATCCAGGCTGGCCTGGTATCCCTGGTGGACCAGCATCTCCTTTGATTATAATACTCTGTCCTGAAGGACCTGGTAATCCAGGGGGACCTAAGAGGTACAACAAACACATCTGTAGACAGGGAATGGAAAGGTCAGAAGGTATATATGACAACGTGACCTGAGGTCAAAGTAATAATTGGTATGAGAGAAACCAACTGCATGTACTGGAATGTTTCCAATCTTTTTTTTTTAAAGATTGATTGATTGATTGATTTGTTTATACAAGCACTGGGTATAGTCAGAAATGCGGGAGGGTGAGAGAATTCACCAGAGCCAGAGCGGGGAACAGAACAGGCAGACTGACGAAATACACTGCTGAGGGGAGCAGCGGGCGTGGCAGGAGAGGTCTGCGTGCCATGTGGGACCCTCGCCAGAATCTGGGGATCGAACAGGTGCTGCAGAGGCTGCGGGCAGCTTTGCAGCCCAGTTCACAACTGCTGCGCCACTGGGAGGCCCTGGAATGTTTCCATTTCCAACAAAAAATCAGTTTGGAAAAACTATCACCCAGAAAACTGAAAAAAAAAAAAATTAGTATCAATGGAAAGAATAGGCATCCTGTCCCTATTTTTATGTCTTGTAGCATCATTTGGCTACTAGGAAGTCTAATCCATTACAAATCTGTGAACACTGATGTCAGGGGAAAACAATTCTATTTCCTGAGAAGTTCATTCTGATTCTAACATCATTTGCAGTACTTATTTGTTGTATTTGTCAAGGGAGTAGTTGGAGAATTTAGCAGATGCACTATTTCACAGTTTATAGGAAGTATCTGTCTCAGCAAAAACAAATATTTTCTTTCCTTTTTTTTTTTTTTTAAAGGAGAGAAAGTACACTGAACTTTATTTATTTATTTTTTAATTTTTATTTATTTATTTATACAAGCACTGGGTACAGTCAGAAGCGCGGGAGGGTGAGAGAATTCACCAGAGCCAGAGCGGGGAGCAAAGCAGGCAGAAGGAGTGAGGTACACTGCTGAGGGGAGCAGCGGGCGGCAGGAGAGGTCTGAGCGCCATGCGGGACCCTCTTCCAGTGGCCGGGGAGCAGCCAGGGATCGAATCGGCGCTGCAGAGGCTGTGGGCAACTTCGAAACCCAGCACTCAACCGCTGCGCCACCGGGGAGACCCAACAACTATTTTCATATATGTATATATTTACTTATAATTTCACATATAATTAAATATATAAACATACACATATAACTTCTATTTTGATATGTTTGATTGGATATGGGAAAGTAAGTATGAAAGCCAATAAATGTCTCAATGAAGCATTCCTGTTGGTCCTGCACCTATCTTAAATTTAAAGGTCTGCTATTAATATTACATTAATAGGAGAACATGAGAAATTGTAAATAGAGGGAGAGTCTTACCTATTTTCCTATTTTCCCTGTTGGGAACTGAAACTCTTGACAGCTTGGTTAAAAGACAGAACGCAAACTTTCAAATTTTTCAAAGTGGTTAAGTATTAGGTATAACTAGCTCCAAGAATAAGTCTTACCTGGGGGGCCAGTAAGTCCTGGTTCTCCCTCAGGGCCAGTTGAACCAGGTACTCCACTGGGTCCTTTCATGCCTGCAAAGACGATATATACAATTGCATAGAAAAAAACAGGGTCACATCCTTTACTGAGTCAAGTCATAATAGGGGTATCTTGTCCCAAAGGAGTTTAATGTAAAGGGGAAACTGAAAACATGCCTTCAAATACCTGGGAATCCTGGAACACCAGGGAGACCAGGATCTCCTTTCATTCCATTGAGACCTGGACGACCAGGATTACCCTGAATAAATAAAATAATCAATGTCAGAAAAAAATTGAGGGGAGGGAAGAGAGTTAGGTCATAAGTGGTACTGTATTATCAGTTTATAGTACTATCTCTAGAGTAAAATTTTCAGGATTCAAATTCCAACTGCATATCTTACTAGCTTATGCGACCTTGAGCTAAATTATTTAACCTCTTTGATTCATAGTTTTCTCCTCTCAACATGGAGAAAACACTAGTATCTACTTTGTGTGGTTGTTGTGAAAATTAAATGAGATAGTTCATATAAACAGACTGGCATATGGTTAGTAATGGTAGCTATTATTTTATTATCATTAACAATTTTTTTTTAGTGTGTCCTGAAAAGTGTTTGTATAAAACTAACATATACAGAAAGGACAGTTAATTAAATGGGTTTGAGAGCCAGGAAAACTATGAGAAGAGTTAAAAATAACTCTAGGATAGAACTTAAAAGGAAGTATATACAACAGCAAGATCATTTAGGATAGAGGCTACTGCATTAATCCAAGTGTGGGACAATGAAATGCTCATGAGTAGGAATAAAAAGGGGCAGTCTTGGATTATTGTATTAAGCCAAAATGTAAAAAAGTACTAAAAAGGGCTTCTATTAAAAAGACAGGATGCAGTTTGAAGGGGTTCCCAAATATGAGACAATTTGAACATCAAAATAAGTATTGAAAATTTTAAAAAATTGAAAATCTCTGGAAAAATGAGAATTAATGAGCTCACACTTAGAATAAATATTCAATACATAATAAATGGAAGAAAAGGGAGGCTCTTTGTTACAATGGAGCTGACTGGAGGGAGTGCTACCATTGGAAAATCATCATTTGCCACTATCTCAGTATTGATTCCTTGATTCGTTAATGTAAGGAATCATAAACATAAGGAAAATTTCTGATGAGAAGCAATATATTTTGCATGATCTTAATGTGAACATCTACAGTTTTGCATATTTTTTACAAGGTGAAATAATAACTACACAGTGGAGACATCAGATTACAACTTGATTGGGTGATCAAAATTAATATCACCAGTGAGGAGAATATGAACCTCATGGTCCTCCACATCTGCTACTTTGAGATGAACACAGTATCACTCTTGCAGTATTCCAGTAACCTGAATCTACTTATGAAGACACAGCAAACAAAAGACAGAACATTTTATTTTTTAAAAATGGGAAAGGGCTACTAAATTTCTTCAAAAATGTCAAGATCATGAAAAAAATAGCTTTAAAACTACTTCAGAGTAAAGAAATATGACAATTAAATTCAATGCAAGATTTGGCCTGGATTTTATATTGAAGGGGGAAAATGTTATAAAGAACATTCATTACAAGGCCCATTGACACAATTGAAATATGTAAGGAAGAAATAAAAGTATTCTATTGATGTTCATTTTCCTGAAGTTGAGAACTGTACTATGGTTATATAAAAGTATATTGCCAATCTTGGGCCTCCCCTGGTGGCGCAGGCGGTTGAGCGCTGCGCCGTGAAGCTGTCCGTAGCCTCTGCAGCACTGGTTTGATGCCGGCCGGCCGGCGAGGGTCCCACATGGCACTGCAGACCTCGCCTGTCTCACCCGCTGCTCCCCTCAGCAGTGTATTTCATTAGTCTGCCATCAGTTCCCCACTCTGTCTCTGGTGAATCCTCTCACCCTCCCGCGCATCTGGCCTGTACCCCGGTTCTTGCATAAATAAATAAATCTTAAAAAAAAAAAGTATATCGCCAATCTTAGGAACTCTTATGTACTTAAGTATTTAGTGGTAAAGAGGTATGACAGATGCAATTTATTCTCAATATTTCTGAAAAATTGCATGTATAATTACACACACACAACATGCATACAGAGAGCAAATGGGGCACAATTTTAACAATTTACCATCTAGGTAAATGACACATGGAAGGTTTTTTACCATTTTGCAATTTTTCTATGTTTATCTCCAAAAAATAGAAAACATGTAAATGTGAGAAATTGCACAAAAGAAAATGAATAAAACTTTGTAACACTAGACTTATAGAATGTTGGTATCGCTCAGCAGTCTTGAATCAGGTGGGGTAATGAGAAATGAAAGTATACGAAAATGAATGAGCTCAGGAGTGAGTAGAGAATGAACAAAGAGAGGACTAAAATTCTAGGTGTCTAGAAGAATAGCGATGACATGAGAAGAAAGGTTATTGGAAAGCTTTAAGGACCACTTGTTTAGATGCTTTTTTCCTACTATAAAGCACTGCCAGAGTTAAAAGACTAAGCATAGACGGTGCTGGCTGCCAAATTTAACAATTTTCCTGAATGAATGGAAGATGCTTTGAGTATCCAGGCCCATAAAAAAGTATGTGACTTTCTGGG
>NW_023601543.1:27783554-27967013 GCF_014898055.3 Talpa occidentalis
GCCATTTTATAAGTTTATTCTTCCAATCCATGAGCAGGGGATGTCCTTTCATTTCTTTGTGTCTTCTTCTATTTCTTTTAACGTGTTTTATAGTTTCTTTGTATAGGTCCTTACCTCTTTTGTTAGATTTATTCCCAAATATTTGATTTTTTTTGTTTCGATAATAAAAGGGGTGGTTTTTTTTGATTTTCTTCTTCTCAGATTTATTGTTTGTGTATAGGAAGGCTACTGACTTTTGCGTGTTGATTTTGTATCCTGCCACTTTACTGAATTGATTGATGAGTTGAAATGTTTTTCTGTGGAGATTTTGGGGTTCTCTATGTATATTATCATATCATCTGCAAATAGTGATAGTTTGACTTCTTCTTTTCCTATTTGGATTCCTTGGATGTCTTTCTCTGTCTTATTGCTCTGGCTAGGACTTCCAGTATTATATTGAAAAGCAGTGGTGAGAGTGGACATCCTTGTCTTGTTCCAGATCTTAATGGTTGCTTTCAGCTTTTCACCATTGAGAATGATACTGGCTGTTGGCTTGTCATAGATGGCCTTTATGATGTTGAGGTATGTCCTTGTATCCCAGAATTTCAAGGGCTTTTATCATGAATGGGTGTTGCACTTTGTCGAAAGCTTTCTCAGCATCTATTGATATTATCATATGGTTTTTATATTTCTTTTTGTTGATGTGTTGGATAACGTTGATTGATTTTCGGATGTTAAACCATCCTTGTGCCCCTGGAATGAATCCAACTTGGTCGTGGTGAATTATCTTATGGATACATTGTTGGATTCTGATAGCTAAAATTTTATTGAGGATTTTTGCATCAGTGTTCATTAGGGAGATTGGCCTATAGTTTTCCTTTTTTTGTGTGTCCTTATTCGGTTTTGGTATTAGTGTAATATTGGCTTCATAGAACGTGTTGGTATGTCCCTTCCTTCTCAATTTTTGGAAGAGTTTGTGAAGGATAGGCACTAATTCGTCTCTGAATGTTTGGTAGAATTCATTTGTAAATCCATCAGGTCCTGGGCTTTTGTTTTTGGGGAGGTTTTGATTACCATTCAATTTCGCTGCTTGTAATTGGTCTGTTTAGGTGTTCTATTTCTTCTTTATCTAGCTTGGGGTGATTGTAGAGTTGTAGGAATTTGTCCATCTCCTCTAGATTGTTGAACTTGTTTCCATATAACTGTTCATAGTAGTTACTGATTATTCTTTTGATTTCTGCTGTGTCCGTTGTGATTTCTCCTCTTTCATTTATGATCCTGTGTATTGTGCTTTCTCCCTTTTTTCCTTTGTGAGCCTGGCTAGGGGTTTGTCTATTTTATTGATTTTTTCAAAAGAACCAGCTCTTGGTTTCATTGATCTTTGGATTGTTTTTTTTAGTTTCAATTTCATTTATTTCTGCTTGGTTTTATTATTTCTTTTCTTCTACTGGTTCTGGGGTTTTTTTGTTGTTCTTTTTCTAGATCTTTGAGCTTCGAGATTAGGTTGTTTCTTTGAGTTTTTTCTTGTTTTTTGATGTGAGCTTCTATTGCTATATATTTTCCTCTTATTACTGCTTTTGCTGCATCCCATACATTTAGGATATTGGTGTCCTCCTTGTCATTCAATTCAAAGAATTTTTTAATTCTTCTTTGATCTCCTCGTTAGTCCAGTGGTCTTCCAGTAGTGTGGCTTTTAATCTCCATGAGGTAGGATAGTTCCTTGCCTTCTTTTTATGATTTATTTCTAGTTTGATGCCTTCGTGGTCAGAAAAGATGGTTGGTATGATTTCAATCTTGGTGTATCTGTTGATGTTTGTCTTGTGCCCAGTATGTGATCGATCCTGGAGAATGATCCGTGTGCGCTTGAGAAAAATGTGTACTCCGTTTTTTTTGGGGTTTAGTGTTCTATAGATGTCTGTTAAGCCCAAATGCTCTAGGTCCTTATTTAGAGCTTTAGTTTCTTTACTTATTTTTGTCTTGTTGATCTATCCATTGTTGATAGTGGTGTGTTGAAGTCTCCCACTACATATGTGTTTTCTCTGATGTCTGTTTTCAGAGAGGACAACAGTTGTCTGATATATTTTGGTGCTCTTTCGTTTGGTGAGTATATGTTAATGAGTGTATTTCTTCTTGAAGTATTGTCCCCTTAATCATAATGTAGTGACCATTGGGTCTCTTTTTTTTTTTTGAGTTTGAAGTCTGTTTTATCTGATATAAGTATAGCTGTTCCTGCTTTCTTTTTTGGCCATTTGCTTGTAGGATTGTTTTCCATCCTTTGACTTTGAGCCTATTTTTATCTTTTGTAGCTAAATGTGTTTCCTGGAGACAGCAAAAGGTTGGGTTTTGTTTCTTAATCCAGGCTGCAACTCTGTGTCTTTTTATTGAAGAGTTTAGTCCATTTACATTTAGAGTTAATATTGATATGTTAGCATCTGTATTTGCCATTATGTTTGTCTTTCCTTTGATTTTATTTATTTATTCTTTAAATAACTTTTTTTTTTTGGTCTTCTTTCGTTGTTATTCGTCCTCTGAGGTTCTGGCTTTAGGATTCCTTGTAGTATTTTTTGGAGTGGGGGTTTAGTCGCAATGAAATTCCGGAGTTTCTCTTTGTCTGGGAAGGTCCATATTCTTTCTTCATGGAGGAAAGAGAGCTTTGCGGGATAGAGTATTCTTGGTTGGCATCTGTTTCTTGGAGTCTGTTGACTATGTCCCTCCATTCTCTCCTTGCCCGTAGTGTTTCTTCAGAGAAGTCTGATGTCAGCCTGATTGGTTTTCCTTTGAATGTTATCTGTTTCTTCCCTCTTGTCAGCTTCATTATTTTTTCCTTGTCCTGGATTCTTGGGAGCTTTACTATTATGTGTCTTGCTGTGTTTTTCCTTTCGTCGTGGAAGTTTGGTGTTCTTCTTGCTTCTTGTATATCAATTTTCAGCTCCTTCTTCTCATTTGGGAAGTTCTCTTCAATTATATCCATGAATATTTTCTCTGTTCCTACATCTCTCTCCTCTCCTTCTGGAATTCCTATAACTCTTATATTTCCTTTCCTCATGGAGTCAGATAGTTCCCGAAGTCTTTCTTCATTCTTTTTCCTTCGTACTTCTCTTTCCTTTTCTGTTTTGGTTCTTTTTATTTCTGTGTCTTCAAGATTACTTATTCGTTCTTCCATTTCATCTATTCTGCTTTCATTGCTTTTCCCAGAGTTCTTTAGTTCCTCCATTAATTCTTTGATCTCCTGCATTTCTCTTACTTCCCTCTTTAGGGACTCAATTTCCTTCTTCTGATCTATCACTTTTTAATCATGGCAATTTTAAATTCTCTTTCTGGAAGGCTCAGAAGTTCTCCAAGTTGCTGTCGTTGCAATCTGGGGAGTGGTTTTCTTTTTGTGGTGTGCTTCTTTCCTGAGGAGTTGTTAGGTTGCGTGTGGTTCTTCTACTCCCTACTGTCTGTTTTCTAATTTGTCGTATGCGTTGGGACTGTGTTGCTCGGACTGACTGACATCTTGGGTGAACTTCTCCGCTCCCCTCTGGCTCTTCCAGGAGCCATCTCTGTCTTCTGGGGGAGCTTTCTGCTGGTTTTAGGCAGTTTTTACTGAAGAAATGTCCCTGTTCTCAAATGGCGAAGCGGGATGCAGTCCCTGCGCCTCCGGTTTCAGGCACACTCTTCTGCGCACCCGGTCTGCCCCGGACGTGGGTGCCTGCTCCCTCTGTGGGCTCAGACTGCTGGTCGGAAGGGGCCTGGCGTGGAATAACTTCCTGGCTGGCCACTGGGTCCTCCAGAAACCTTCTGCCCTTTTCAAGCAGTCTTAAGAAATGTCCTGTTTTATAGGGTGTTAGTGACTTTTTTTTTCCTGGTCGCTAGGTGGCGCCAGAGATCTCTCCTATTGTCCTTGGGGGGCTGTTTTTCGCCTCCCCCCACCCCGTGGGACAGAGAACAGAGCGGAATGGTAGGGTACACCTCAACAGCTTTGGGGTGCTGTGCCTGCCTTGTGCCCCACCGTCGTGGAGAAACCACGCCCCGAATTTTCGTGCCCCGGGTCTCAGTTCAAAGCCCTCAGTTCCAGGACGCGGGCTGTAGCCCAGTTCAGTGGCGCGGGAATGGCGCCTTTTGCACAGCTCCGAGCCTGGGCGCCTGGTTCCTGCTCACTCAGGGAGGGACCTTCACCTCAGTGAGGACCTCCGCGCGTCTCCCGCAAAGCCTAGGTCGTCTCCCCGCAAGCCTAGGTCGCAGGCGCGGGGACCTGGGCAGCCGCGATCCAGGTCTGCACTTGCTTTTCAAGCGCGCCGAGGCGCGCGCTTTCCCCGGCAGCTTACCGGCAGCCCGGGCTGTGTGCGTCTCCCGGGTCTTTGTTCTTCTCTAATGGCGCCCGAGCCGTTCGCTCACCGCCGCGGCGGATCCTGCAGGGTTCGCCTCAGCTCCCATTCACGGGGTGTGGTGGCTGCAATAGTTCCTTTCCACTCACAGTCCCGCTTGCTGCGTCGTTTGTTCTTGTTGGTGGTTTTGGTTTGTTGTTTCCTCCTCTCTGCCGGTCGGAGAGTGCCGCCTCTGTGGCGGGGAGGGAGCGGGTTTCTGCGCTTCCCTCCCTTCTAGTCCTCTTTTATGGCCACTTTTCTTCGGGCAGTTTGCTGGCGTCACCCGTTTATCTTCCCTGTCTCGTTCTCACTGGGACCTGCCGCTTTTCCTCCCTATTCACTTTTTTTAATGGAGATCTTACTCGCAGCGTCTCCTCGCCGCCATGTTGCTCCGCCCCCTCCACTAAGTGCTTTTTAAAAGTCACAAAATGATTGCCAGTTTACTGACAAAAATGGGGGGAAATTCAACTTATTTTTTCAAAAAAGAAATAAGAATATGTAAAGTGTATTTTTTTAAAGTTTTTTTTAAGATTTATTTATTTATTTATTTATACAAGAACCGGGGTACAGGCCAGATACGCGGGAGGGTGAGAGGATTCACCAGAGACAGAGCTGGGAACAAAACAGGCAGACTGACGAAATACACTGCTGAGGGGAACAGCGAGACAGGAGAGATCTGTCACGCCATGTGGGACCCTCTCCGGCCGGCTGGGATCGAACCGGCGCTGCAGAGGCTGCGGACAGCTTCACAGCGCTGCACTCAACCGCCTGCGCCACCAGGGGAGGTCCTATAAAGTGTATTTTTAATAGAATGTTTTTGCTGAAACAGCTCTAGTTCCCACGTACTAAGAAAGACTAAACAGTTCCATACACAAAGGTATATTAATGCTGTATAGCGATTCAGGTTTGAAATGATGAGCACTAGAAGTTCTTCAATTTGTGATTACAAGACTATGACTAGCTCAACAATATACACTGTGGTAACATACTGAAATTGTAAACTTGCATTACTGGAAAATAATTTTGGAAATGATTTTGTAATAATTTGAAATAATTATTGGGAAAATTTTTAAATAAATGAGAAGAGGAAATATTAGGGATTGAAGTAGCTTCTTCTGTGATCTGCACTTTTTCACTTTACAAATTTATACAAGTAGATATGTTACCTTTCAAATCTGTTTTGTGGAAGACTGCTAAGTAAGTTACACTATCGATGAAACTAACCAACCTCTGTATGAGTGTTACAAAACACTCCAACCTTACCAGGTTGGCCTATTGGTCCAGGAATCCCTGGTGATCCTGGTGGTCCCTGTACACCTATTCCTGGTAAACCAGGTGGTCCCATTGGCCCAGGGTGTCCATTTGGTCCAACATCACCTGTAAGAAATACAGTTTGTATATTTAAAACAACAGCCAAGTCACTAGTTCTTAGAGACCACAATACCCATGTGAAAAGGCACATTAAGCAGGGATATTAAAAAGTCATCCATTCATTAAGCAAGAAAAGTAGAAACAAGTACTCAGAGCAGGTGGTAGGAATCCATCTTTTGTTACAGACTTATAATTTAAACAAACACTCAACTTCAGTACTTAAATCAACCTCATAAAATAGTACAAAAGATAACAAACTACATATTTCTTTACTTGTAGCTCATCTTGGGCAAGATGAGTTTACACTATATTTATAGATGATTTTTGAGAGTTCTTTATATATTATGGTCAAAACCCTTTGACTTCATTTATTCGGAGTCTCTTTTTGTGTTCTTGAATATATCTCATGTCTTTGGTGAAAAAATTTTTGTTGCTGGAACTCCTTTTTTAAAGACCCTGTACCTGTTTATCTGCCTTTGACTGATCTTCCCGTAGTTTATTTAGCATTTTTAATACTGTTGTTTTAAAGTTTTTGTCTAATACATCCTTTATTTCTGTATCCCTTATTATATATGTCCCAGAATTTCTATTCTCTTATTGCTGTTTCATCTTGTATTCAGATATTCTTTGCCTCATAGTTATGTGTGTTGCTTCATTTGCTTTTTGCATTGGGTTTAGTTTTGTTTCTCTTCTTTATCTTGGTGTGAAGTGGGGGCATTAGGAAAGGGCAGGGTTTAAATACTTGCTTTCAGTCATTTTACAGAGTTTGGGTAGTCATGTCTACCTCCGTTCCTCTTTCCACAGCAAGCTCTGTTCAGTGCTATAGTTGTCCTAACTTCCTTCCCTGTCTCCCCATTGCTCTGTTCTGCTGCACGTCATGCTGTATTCTAGCAAGCTTGAGTGTCCTGGCAAGGGGGCTAGGTGTGGTACATGGAGCTCAAGCTCTGGGTCTCAGATGGCCCTGGCAGACCTGGGGCACCTGAGCAGGCTGTGAGCCCCAATGCCCAGCAATGGCAGTAGGCAATATTCTCCACTGCAGCAACCAATGCAGCTGCTTCCTTGTACATGGGAGGCCCCATAAAGTGTATTTTTAATAGAATGTTTTTGCTGAAACAGCTCTAGTTCCCATGTACTAAGAAAGACTAAGAAGTTCCATACACTATAAGCACTTCTGGACTACAAGCACTTCTTGCCCACTTGATTCTTTCCAGTGGAGTGGCAAGACTACTCTCTCACCAGTTTTCCCCTCTGCTGTTGGATTCATGACAGAGTCCAGCAAAGCTCTGCATAAAGGCTGTTCTCTGATTCTGGGAGGGAGTTGGGGGGAGCTACCCTTGCACATGTGGGCCATGGAACTCCCATCACCTGGGTTAGACATGTATTTACACATGACTATACTCCCTTTCTGAAAAATCCCTCTGGTGAAAACACCATGTTATGATGTGGCTGTGGATGACTTACCTCCAGTCTGGGTGGTCTGGATACCTACTTTCCTGGGTACTCTCCCCTTCCTCCTCCTTTTCCTTCCCTGCAGCAGTCACCAACCTTAGTGAATGTTCTCTGTGAAAAAATCCTGGGATTCCATCAGAGAACTTCTGAATCTGTCTTTGCACATACATATGCGCATATATATTTATGTATGTGTGTGTGTGTATACACACACACACACATACATAAATATGTTTATTTATAGTTGTTTTTAGGGGAGAAGGTAATCTCAAACTCTCTGTTCTGCCACGATGTAGGTGGAGTCAAACAGTATTTATTTTGTTGTATTTTTTGGTCTATCTTCTATATGTCTTTTATTTTCCTATACAGATAATTTCTTAAGGTAAAAAGTTAGGTAATTTATTCAAGACTGTTCTTTTTTTCTAATAAAAGCGTTCCATAAATGAATTTTCTTCTAATCACTTCTTTCTCTGCATTCTACAAACTTTGATATGTTTTATTTTCATTTTCACTTACTTCAAAAATACTTTCTAGTTTTCTGTTGATTTTTCTTAGTCAATGGGATATTTAGAAGTACTTTGGTTATTTTCTAAATATGCCAGAATTTTTACAAATATATTTCTATTTCTGATTTCTTATTAAATCTGGTATGATAAGAGAATCTACTGTAGGATTTCAATATTTCTAATTTGTCCAAGTTTGCTTTTAGGGTAGAGATTATCGTCTTTCATTGTGCACTTGAAAATAATGTGTTTTCTGTTCATGTTAGGTGGAACATTCTATAAATGATAGTGAAGGAGTTGTGTTGAAAAGAAACTCCTGACACTGCCCTGATAGATGACTGTAATCCTATCCTTCTATTCTCCCACACAGAACAAATGCTAAGTATGGACGGACCATGGTAGTTGAATGAGCATGAAAAGTTTAGTTCAGTAGGATTGAATAACACTTGATGTTTGGCAGTGCAATTTGTATTTAGAATTTTACACTTTCTTTATTAAAGAGAGTTGCCAAAATTGTATAATCTTAAGGTGTCAAACAGATCAATCTTTTTCAGTGTTCTATATTTTCTTATAACATTTCTAAAACTACTTTCATGTTTATGACTTCAATTATTTTTAAGGATATACGTGTAGTGGGGATTAACTTAGTTGAGATAATTTATTCAACACCCACTTTTAAAGAATTTATTATTTCCTTATTGACTAATGATGACATTTCTGTAAAATACCAATTTTCTATATATACATGAATATGTTTCTGAACTGTTTCTAACTTGTTTTTTTTTTTTTCCACACTGGTTCACAATGTTAAACTAGTTATAATTTTATAATATATTTAGTGTATGTTTGGTAAATATTAAGTTTCAGAATCAGTTATGTCAAGTGCAACCAAAAAAAAACCTACTTGAATTCTCACTGAAAATGAATTATATTTACAGATAAATTTGGGCAGAGATCACATCACTGAGTCTTCCCATCCATACATGATTTATCATCCAATTAATTCTATCCCTTTTCCAAGGTGTAACCAATACAATCTTTATTTTCTTCTACAAATACATGAGGAACATTTTGTTTTGATAATTTCTAGACATAATATAGGTTTTTTATAATAATTTTCTTTTTTTTTCACTATTTCCAAACACACCAGTCTTTTTGTCTTAATTTCTTTGCATGTTCTTTTCTGATGAGTATTAGTCTTTTAAAATTATTGATCACTATATAGCTTTTAAAGTGTTGCATCAATTTCTCATACAGTTAAATAAGTTCTAATACCCAGTCACTGTTAGAAATATGGTTGGTTTGTGAACTTTTATTGTGATCTCTTTGTTGAGTATTTATTGTGGTCTACAGATTGAAAACATTGAGGGGATATATTTATAAAAGTTCCTGTTGATATAACCAGTATCATAATAATATCACCTAAATTTTCTTACAGAAGAGAGTAATCTCTGAGAATTTCAAGAGCAGAATATACGCCTTTGCATTCCTAATAATTCAGTGTTTGAGGATTAAAGTAATTATATGGCAGAAAATCCCAAAATATTTTTTCTTCTAACGCCTAAGGAACTATATAATGGAGTTTTAGCATTTGAGAAAGATTACTATTAGGATATGGGGCTTCTATACTTACTTCATAGGCAAATGCCTATCAGAAAGTTGACTTTTTATTTTAATTTTCATTTTCTTACAGTGTTTACTTTCCTTTCTCATGTGTTCCCCATAGAATTTCCACCACTAGTTACCCCATGCACCATTACCATAGTTCCTTGTGCTCCTCCCGCCCACATCTTGATCTTTCTCCCCACCCCACCCTTGAAGAATGTCTCTAATTTACAGTTGTCTGTTTTATTTTTGTTCAAAAAGTAGACTTTAATGTATGCTTCAACCCATTTCTTCCCAGCTCATCTCAGGAGCATTTTTATAAACAAAGTACAGTGAGTGTGTAATTTCCACAAGGAGACTGCTTGTCACATAATTCATAAATTGAACATCTCTCTCTGTAGTTTTGGAAGTCATTGATGACAAACACTACGTATAACTCAGCTGGCCAGAACTACTTACTCAAAGACAGAAAGGGTTTGTTTTTTTGTTGTTGTTGTTTTTTTTTTCTTTTTAAAGAGCTTATCTAAGAAGACTTTGTATTAGACTAGTCTGGTGCTTTTGCTGGCAGAACTAAGTCTGATTAAATTGGGGTATGATGTCTTATTGCTTTAATGGGAGTCAGTCCAACATGTTTCAGGAGCATGAAGCTGTTCAGATTACTCTCTGGGGGCAAAAAACACTGACCAGGAGAGTTCAGTTCTTTGTAAACCAGAAAGGAAAAATCAACTGCCAAAACAACTACCTTAATTTTATTCCTATATATAATTTGGGGAATCAAAACCAGAGGTAGAAGACAACAATACAGACATGAGCAAAGAACACGCACAGTTACAGGAAAAACAGGTTTGTCCCTCAAACACATGAGAAGATGGTCATTTCACTTATAAACAGAACTACAAATTTAAACTAACCTGAGAGTAAATGCAAAGGATCTAGTATACCAAAAAAAGGCTTTTTTAGAAAGAACAAAGTTGGAGGACTTATATTATCTGGCATCAAATCTTATCAAAAGGCTACTGTAATACAAACACAGTGGTACTAAAACAGTGAAGGAGATTAAGTAGAAGTGACAATCCAGAAATAGACCCACACATATATAAGTCATTTGATTTTTGACACAGATGCCAAGGTAATCCAATGAGGAGGGGGCTCTTTTAAAGAAAAGATGATGAGCAAAAATTATTTGAAATGGATGGATTAAACATAAAATCTAAAACTATAAAACATAAATTATCTTTGCAACTTTGAGACAGGGAAAGGTTTTTTAGACAAAGTACAGAAAATAATATTAAAGAAACTTGGTAAAAGAAACAGCAATAAAATCAAACTTTTTTGCTCATCAAAATACACAGATAAGAAAATGAACACACAAATCAGATAAGAATAAAATACCCATAAATATATAAAGAACCAGTATGCAAGATATATAATGATCACTTCCAACTTAACAATAAGAACAACTCATCTTTTACAGTGGGGGGATATTTGAATATATCAATAGCATGCAAGTACATGTAAAAGAGCTCAACTTCATTAGGCATCAGGAAGTGCAAACTAAAACCAGATTATGTTAACAATACACTGACCAAAATTAAAATAAAGAGTGATAACGCCAAACTTTGGAGAGAATGTAAAACAACTGAAAGGTTGTTATCATACTGATGCAAGTTTAAAATATCAATAGTACCACCATTTTGGAAAAATGTCTAGTATGTTCTTAAACAACAAACATACACCTATCTTATGACCCAGTAATTCTACTGTTAGATATTTACCAGAATAGAACAATAGCACATATCCATAAAAAGACTTGTAAAATATTGTTCTTAACAGCTTTACTCATAATGGTAGAAAACTTGACATACTCCAGGTGTCCAAGAAAAGAATGGATAAACAAGCTTTGGCATATTTATACAATGAAATACTTGAAAATACCTGATAAACACAACAACATGAATGGATCTCAAAAATACAGTTTTAACTAAATTTAAGAAAATGTAAAACAATGTATTGAAAACAGTGTTTCTCTACCAATATTAGTCTAAATATCGGAACAGGCGTTATTTAATGATCATCCAAAGTTCAGGGATAAGATTAAAAAAATACATCTTGAGTGAAAGAAGTCTTAAAAAGAAATACTCTGATTCCATATGGAGTTCTACAAGTAAATTAATTTACTTGTACACTTGTACACTATACTACTGCTGTGGATGTTAGAGTAGGGACTGAGGAAATGAGCAAAAATAAATTATGGGGTCATACCTCGGTAGGGATTTGGTTACATGGGCATATGCATTGTCATCATCCAGCAAATGTGCACTTAAAATTTGTTCATCTTATTTCATCATATTTAATACAAGGCTGCTATATAAAAAAAATCAAAATCTCTATGTACCGACATGGAGTGATTTCTAGAATATAAAGTTAAATGAATTAAGTAGAAAAAGCCAAAAGGTAGTAAGTATTCTGTCTTTTGAGAAAGGTAGATACTAAAAATATATTTTTTTGCTGACTTGCATTTGTATGAAGAACACTAAAGGAAAGAAAAGAAACTAAAATATGGACACATATAGTATACACACACTATACATATGTATATCCATAATACATACACATTTATATATGTACATATATGTGTATACACATTATATAGATACACATTTATATGTCTATGTATCCAGTTTTATCTTCTTATCTTTCCTTTAGTGTTCCTAGACTAAGCATGGTGAAATATTTAGGGAAAAGTGTACTGTTGTTGCAATTTGATTTAAGAGCATCAAAAAATAAGTTGATGGATAGATTATGTAACAAATCATATATAGTGAGAATGCTGATAATAGAATAACAATGATAGGTATATAGTAGTCACCATAAAATTATTTCTACTTTGTTATATACACTTGAAATTAAAAAAAAAAAAAAAAACGTTCTGACAAAAACAAAAATTTTAATTGTAGATCTAGGTGGTAGATATATGGGTTTCCACTAGATCTTTTAATATTTTGTGTTTGAAAATTTTCTCAATAAAATGCCTAAAATATATACTGAAATTATTTATTTCCATCAGGTTGGCAAAAATCAAAGGGTTTGTCAATATACTCACTTAGCAATACTATGAGGAAACAAGCACACTCATATACTGCTGCTGGGAGTGTAAAGTGGTGCAAATAAAAAGGACTCTGACAATATCTAGAGAGACATTTACCCTTCAATTCAGAAAATCTGTTTGCATTATTCTAATAATACAGCTGTACACATATGAAATAATGTGTATGCAAGTTTATTCACTGAAGAATTATTTCTGATAAGAAAAGATGGATAAATACCCAATTTAGCAACTAGCAACAGCTAAACTCAACTATGGCATACATAAGCAATTTAATACTAGGCTGCTACATAAAAAAATCAAAATTTCTATGTACTAATATGGAGTGATTTCTAGAATATAAAGTTAAATAAATGAAGTGGAAAAGTCAAAAGATAGTACTCTGTCTTTTGAGGAAGAAATATAATAAAAATATGTATTTTTGCTGACTTAAATTTGTATGAAGGAATACTAAAAGAAAGATAAAAAACTAAAAAATTGACACAAAGATGTTTATATATATATATATATATACACACTATACACACACATTTATATGTATATATACCTCCACACACACATTTACAGAGCAACAAGAACAGAGGAATGGAGATGGGGTGAAAACAAGATGTAGTGATACTTTTATGCACATATGACTGTAATATCTATTCAATGAAATAAACACAAAAAATCAATGGTGGATAAAAAACAGTGACAGACTAGCAGCCCAGGCTTCTCAGTTAAATGGACTTATCACCCAACAAACTTTCCCAACACTGGCAATTTCTATAAAAGTTAAAACAAATTGTGAATAAGCAACAGCCTCCATACCTTTTGTTCCAGGTAGCCCATCCAAGCCAGTGTGTCCAGGAGGACCTGGAGGTCCTGGGAAACCACGATCCCCTTTTGGGCCAAGTGTCCCTTTGAAACCTGGGAGCCCAGGAGGCCCAGGCGGTCCAGGCAGACCAAATCCTGGTTCCCCCTTGAACATACATAACAAAAACATAACAAAACATAATAAAAATTCCCATGAATTTCTTGCAGTTTATTGTTTACCATAGAGAACTTAAAGCAGAAAATATAAGGTAATACATTTTTTCCATTGGGGAAGGGGGTAGGATAAATAAGGCAAAGTAATGGGCATGCTGGAGAGAAAGAACATCTGGAAGAATGGGAAACAGAGCTTAGTAAAACAAATAAAAAACAAATTAGATGAACCGGACTGGTTTCAGGACAAGAAAAGATAACTGAGAATGAGTAGTCTATCAAAGTGAGGAAATGTGATAATGGAGTGAATATTAGATGATTATTTCTAATTTGACAAGGTATAATGATGACATTGTGTTTTCTTTTGTACAAAATGTGAATTTATTTAGAGATAAATATTGAAGTATTTATAGGTGGAAAGCAATAATTTCAAGATTTGGATTAAAATACTTCAGCAGAGAGAAAAGGAACAGATAAAGTAAGTGTGGTAAAGTCTTGAAAATTTTGAATGTGGTTGGTGGATATATGAAAGTTCAATGTATTATTCTTTTCACTTTTGTGTTCATTGGAAAAGATTCATAATAAAATGAAAACAATCATGGGGTAGTGGTTTCTCATGAGAGCTGAGGACATGGTCAGTAGTTCTTCTCATGGAAAAAAGTAATGATACACAGGGAAGTTTTAATTAAGTGCAGGGAAAATACAGGAACATTCAAGATAATTACATATCACATTATAGCTGTTTTCCGAAAGTTGACTGAGGAAAATGTTACATTAGCTAATATAGAATAAAAGGAATAAAAAGTAACTCAAACACATTGCTGCTGCTGCTACTACTACTACTACTACTACTACTACTACTACTATTACTACTATTGTTAAGTAACAGTGACTTGCATTATGTATCTTGGAAGGAACTGGGACACAGAAACTATGTGGAAAGTGCCTGACATGATAGTCAACACCAACTCAAGCAATCATTACACAGGGTTGGACAGAGAACAAATGTGGCCTCTTCATGGACTATTAAAGAATGTTTTGTGCTAAATATATTTAAATATTTAAAGTAAAAATATATTAATTGTTAAGTTTAGTTATATAATGAAGACTAGGATTAAAGTACAAGTCAAGACAGAGATCTATGGCTAAAAAAGGTAGGGGAGATAGGAAAATGGAAAAAAATAAATTAAAATGTCCCAGACCTTTGGTCCTGGAAATCCTGGTGGCCCAGAAGGACCTTCTAGACCAACACTCCCAGGTCTCCCAGGTGCTCCTGGAGGCCCTGGGATTCCAGGAAAACCTGTGAAATAATAAGACATTGTTAAATCTCCAAAGAGAAGACACTTTAAAAGAGATACCAATACTCGCAAACTGCCAATTTAATCGTATCTAATCATGCTTAGTGACTATAATACGATGTCAAAACCAAAATGGCATTCTGAATGACTACTTAGGATCAATTCCTATATATATCTGATGTTCTCTCTAAATTACCTTGTGATCCTATCATTTTCACATAGGGCTAATGTATGTAGAATGTATACTCATCTGAAAGAAGATCTATAACATAATGAGAAAGAATTAAACATAAAGAATGAATCCCCCCCAATGCAGTAAAAAAATGTTATCTGTTCACATCTTGATAAAGTATGAAGAAACACAATTGACAATATTACATACACCTCTACACAATTAAATAAAACCTGATACTTTTGAAGTCATTAAGTAAGGACATGTTTAAGAATTGTCCTCAGACCAAAGTGCTCTCTTGACTTTCATATAATAAATTGTATCAGCAATGAAGAACTGAAGCAACAATCACCAAAATTTTCAGTAAGTCAAGAGATTATGATTTGGAATAAAATTGTTTGGATACATGTGTGCATCTGTTCTCTGTTTAATATAATCCATTCATTAAGCAAATAACTTTTCATTCTTACTATGTGCCAGTACTGTTCTAAGCCCTGATAATAGCAAATACAGAAGACAATAATTATTGTTTGCCCCACCAGGAGCAACAGCAGCACCGGACCCTAGCAAGTTCCCTGGACAAGTGTGTGGGGTAGAGACACACCCAGCAGAAACCCCAAGGACAAAGGTACAGTCCTGTTAAGCTCCCTGAGTGAGAGTGGGAGCAGATCTGTCCCAACAGACACACTACTGACATCAGGTTGTCTTACTAAACACTAGGAAGGAGATGAACCCACAGTAACAGACCCCTTCCCACTGCCACAGTCAAGAACACTACCCACTAACTGAAAACCCAGTTATAGATTAGCTCTCCAAAACATACAGTGTCACATATTGGAAAAGAACTTCTGTACTCTCAATTGTTAGAAAGCAAATAATGGGGAGTTGAAAAAACACAACAAATAGTAACCTGAGTGCAAAGATCAATACTACACCACAGAGAGAAAATAAATCTCCAGAACTCAATCACAGACATAGGACACCTGTTCTTTCTATCAGATAGAGTTCAAAATTGCTATAAACAAATTCAAAAAAATGGAAGAAAACAGAGAAGACACAGAAAAATTCATCAAAGATAGACAAGAAATCTCAGAAAAACAAATGAATGTCCTCAGAAACAAAATTAATGAATATGAATAGATGCTCAAAATTGAAGCTTTAAATGAGAAAATAACAGGGTACAGGGTGTAAAGGGATCAATACAGCAGCTGAAAAACTCTGGAGGAAGCTATGAAAGTAGAATAGACCAAAGGGAAGAATAAGTCAGTAACCTTGAAGGTAAGAATGCACAAAGAATCCAGGTGGAAGAAAAAAGAAATTCAAGGGGGAAAAAAAAGGAAGAAATATTTTGAGAATTATCTGACACCATGAGGAAAGGCAATATAAGAGTAATTGGAATCCTGGGGTGGGGGGAGGAGAGAAAAGGGGACAGAGACCTTATTTAAAGAAATAACAGAGGAAAAATACCTAATCCTGAGAAAAGAACTAAATATAGAAATCCAGGAAGCTGAAAGAAAACAGGGTGCCTAAACAAAATGAGACCTACACAAAGGTACAGTAGTAGTAAACTTTACAGAGTTCCTGAAGACCTCTCTGAAGACACACTATGGGCTAGAAGGAAATGGAATGATATGATGATGCAACCTCACTCTGGTAAGAATGGCTCATATTAAAAAATGGGTAACAACAAATGCTGGCAAGGATGTGGAGAAAAAGGAACCCTTTTACACTGTGGTAGGAATGCAAACTGGTCCAATCACTATGGAAAGCTGTGTGGAGGACTTGCAAATTACTAAAAATGGAGCTACCACATGACCCAGCAATTCCACTCCTAGGCATCTACCCAAAGGATACAAGAGCATTAATTCAAAAAGAAACCTGCACTCATAAGTTTATTGCAGCACTATTTACAATAGCTAAGATATGGAAACAACCTAAATGTCTAAAAACAGATGACTGGATTAAAAAGAGGAGGTAATATATATATATATATATATATATATATAAATATATTTATTTATTTATACACACACACACACAATGGAATACTTGGCCATCAAAAAAGATAAAGTCATGCCATTTGCAGCTACATGGATGGAGCTGTAAGGGATTACGCTCAGTGAAATAAATCAGAAGGAAAAAGAAAAATATTGCATGGGCTCACTTATAGGAGGAATATAAGGAAACGGAACAAAGGGTCAGAGGGGAAAAAAAGACAAAAGCAGCAGGAAAATTATACCTCTGAGACATATAGGAGGGGAGGGGTAGAGAGGGGTTCAGAACAGGGGAGGGAAGACCACATGGGACTATAGTAATGGCTGACGGGTGAAGTGGTGATGGGAGATTTACAGGGATTACATCTGAGGGGAGAATCAAATATTGAACAAAAATGAACAATGATGCAAGAAAAAAATACTTAAAATAAAAACTTCCAATCAAGAATACGCTATCAGATATGAGAGAAAAATAAAGGCCATCTCAGACAAACTGAAACTGAAGGAGATTTTAAACTCTAGAACCCCAATGACTAAATATTGTAAGGAGCTCTGGTATCTAAACCAAAAAGAGGAACATACATAATAAATGAACAAGGAAATAGAAACACAAAATGAAGGACAAAATGGCAGAAATGAAGTTTTATGTATCAATAATTACTCTAAATATAACTGAACTTAACTCACCAATTAAAAGGCAAAATGTGTCTGGTTGGATTAGGAAAGAGAATGCAACTTTCTTCTGTCTCCAAGAAATGCACCCAAATTCCAAAGATAAAGATAGATTCACAGTAAGGAGGTGGAAAACTGTTTTACAAGCAAATGGAACCCAAACAAAGGCAGGGACAGCCATCCTCATATCTGATGAAATAGATATTTATCTAACAAAGGTAACAAGACACAGGGATGGACACTATAAAATGATTCAAGGAAAAATATATCAGGAATAAAGACACAATAGCCTTAAACAAAAGCTAGACCACATAGGCTTCAATATATATTTATAGGGCACCGTGCCCCAAAACAGCAAAATACACATTTTCTCAAGGGCACACGGGACATTCTACAGAACTTAACCACTTATTGAGTCACAAGATAAGAATCAACAAATTCCTGAAGACTAAAATCATACTAAGCCTCTTCTCTGACCATAAAGGTATCAAGCTAAAATTCAACTACAAAAAGAAAGCAGGAAAAACCTATATGTAGACATTGAACAACACATTACTGAATGACGATTGGGTAAATGAAGAAATCAAAGAAGAAATCACAAAACACCTTGAGGGCCCCCTGGGTGGCGCAGGGGTTAAAGACAGCACTATCAAGCTACTGCCAGCTACTAGAGCATGAGTTTGATCCCCAGCCTGCCAGGGTGCTAACCCACATGGTGCAGCGGACCTCTTCTGTCTCACCCACTGCTCCCCTCAGCAGTGTATTTCAGTAGATCTGCCTCTTCTGCTCCCCACTCTGTCTGGTGAATCCTCTCACCCCCCACACCTCTGGCTTACACCCCAGTTCTTATATGCATAAATAAATAAATCTTTGGAAAAAACACCTTGAGACAAATGACAACGAGGCCACAATCTTCCAGGCCTTATGGGACATAGCAAAAACATTATTTAGAGAGACGTATATAGCAATAAAGGCCCACAACAACAAACAAGAAAGAGGTCAAATAAATAACCTTATCTCTTAACTCAAGAAACTGGAAAAAGAAGAACAAACATAATCAAAAGCCAGGAAAAGAAAGGAAATAATAAAAATAAGAGCAGGAATAAGTGAAATAGAAATAAAAAATTGACAGTCCACAAGATTAAGGAAATCAAAAGTTGGTTTTCTGAAAAAATAAGCAAAAAGGGAGAAAATTCAAATAAATAAAATGAAAAATGAAAGAGAAGTTACAAATTCAGAGGATAACAAGAGATTAATATGAACATTTGTATGCTAATAAGTCCAATAACCTAGAAGAGATAAACAAATTCTTAGAATTATATAACCACCAGAGATTGAATAAACAGAAATCCTAAATAGACCAGTCACAAGCAAGGAAATTTAAACAGTAATTAAAACTCTCACAAAAAATAAAAGTCCAGGAACACACAGCTTTACCAAACTTTCAAAGATGATCTAATCCTATCTTTTTTCAAACTCTTTCAAAAATTGAGAGAGAATACCTCCAAACACATTTTATGAGGAATCATTACTCTAATACTAAAACCAGACAAAGACAACACACAAAAAAGAAAACTATAGACCAAATTCCCTAATGAACACAGACATAATAATTCTCAATACAATCTTAAAACTTAATCCAACAATGCATTAAAAGGATTATATGCCATAACCAAGTGGGATTTGTATCAGGGACAAAAGGATGATGCAACATCTGAAAATCAACCAATAAAAGAAAGATAAAAGCCATATGATCATATCAATAGATGTCAAAAAAGCATTTGAGTGGGTACAACTTTCATTTATAATGAAAACCCTAAAAAAAAAAGGTAAGTGGGACATATCTCAACATAATAAAGGCCATATATGACAAACCCAAAGTTAGCATCATTCTCAAAGGTAAAAAACTAAATACTTTTACACTAAGATCTGGTACAAGACAAGAATATGCACTGTCATCTCTATTATTCAACATAGTATTGATATTCTAAGCTAGAGCATTCAGGCAATAGAGAGGTATAAAAAGAATCCAAATTTGGAAATAAGAAACTATCACTACCTGCAGACAACATGATAATATACATAGACAACTCTAAAGACTACTATAAAACTAATTGAAAAAAAAATCTGTTCATCAAAGTGCCAGGTTTCAAAAACAATACATAAAAACCGGTTGCCTTCCTATACACAAATAATTAGCCAGAAAGGAAGAAATTAAGGAAACAATCCCATTTATAATTAAGCCAAAAATAATTAAATACCTTGCAGTGCACTTAACAAAGAAAACTATGAGACAAAGTTTTAAGAAATAAACAAAGTCACAAAGAAATAGAAAGATATTCCCAGCTCATAGACTGGAAGCATAAACATTGTCAAAGTGGACATCCTAATCAAAGCAATATAGAGATTAAATGTAATCCTGACAAAAATAGGAGAGAATGGCAGCATCACACATCCAGATTCAAACTATACTACAAAATCATAGTAATGAAAATGGTAGCGTAATGAGACAAAACCGGACACACAGACCATTACAGTAGAATTGAGACCCTAGAAATAGACCCACACCTATATGGACATTTAATCCATGACAAACAAGCTAAGAACATACACTGAAACTAGCAAAGCCTCTTCATTAAGTGGTGCTGGGAAAACGTAGTCACATGTTAAGGAATGAAAGTAGACCTGTATCTCACACCATACACAAAATTTAATTCAAAATGGATAAAAGACTTGGATGTTAAGACCTGAAACCATAAAATACACAGAAGAAAACATAGGCAAAACACTCTACAACATAGAATTCATTTCTCCCCAGCAACAAGGAAAACAAATGGGAAAATAAATAATTGGGACTAGATTAAACTAAAACACTTCTACAGAATAGAAGAAAATATCCCAGCAGGGCGGCCCCCTCTTACACTGTTAGTGGCAATGTAGACTGGCCTAGCCCCTATGGAAAACAGTATTGAGGTTTCTCAAATATTAAAAATGGATTTCCCATACAATCCAGCAATTCTACTACTACGTATCCTTCTGAAGAATGCAAAAACACTAATTCAAAGGGAAATGTGCAATCCCATGTTAACTGAAGCACTGTTTCAATAGCCAAGCTATAGAAAACTATGTGCCCAAATACAGATGACTGTATCGACATGATGTGGTATTTATGACAATGGAATACTAATCAGCTATCAAAAAGATAAACATTTGCCATTTGTGGAAACACAGAGAGAGCTGGAGGGTATTATGCTAAGCAAAATAAGTCAGAAGGAGAAAGACAAATACCAGATGATGTCACTATATGTGGAATAGAGAGAAACCAAAAAAAGGGATCAAATAAAGCCAAACTAATAACAAACCCTAGAAAACAGACTATAAAACTAAGGCTACTAGAAGCGGAGGGGGAGGGGTGAGAGCAAGGTGGTGATGGTGCACAATGCACTATGATGGTGGACAATGTGTGTTTTGGTTGTACGTTGTGTTGTAACAACACCTGAGGGGGAAGATCTATACTTCTAAAACACAAACAATACTATAAACCAATGTAAAGTCATTAAAAAATAAAATAGAATAATTCTTGTGATTTTTTAAACGTACATATAATTTTTGCATATCTTTGACCCAGATATTTTGTTATGTGTAGTGTTTTAGATAGTCAATAAAATTATAGTGCATCCATGATGTAATTTTTCATTTACATTCTTTTTTTAAGACCCTATTTATTTATGCATACAAGAGCTGGGGTACAGGCCAGAGATATGGAGGGTGAGAGGATTCACCAGAGACAGTGGGAAACAGAACAGGCAGACTGACTGAAATACACTGCTGAGGGGAGCAGCGGGCGAGACAGGAGAGGTCTGCCTCACCATGTGGGTTTCTCCCTGGCTGGCCGGGGATTGAACTCGTGCAGCAGAGGCTGCTGACAGCTTCAGAGGTTGCGTCTTGATGCTTGCGCCACCAGAGAGGCCCTTACATTCTTCATATTACACAGAAAGTATAAACAATAATTGCTTCCTGAATACACTATATCAAAATTATAATATTAACCAACTAAACTATCCTCCCTGTTACCCAGCCTACATACCTTTGGGACCAGGTGGTCCAGTACGTCCAATTCCAGGGATACCTGGTTCTCCTTTGCTACCGGGTATTCCTGGCAAGCCTGGTTGGCCTGGGAGTCCAGGGTCACCTATGGAGAAAGGGCAGTTTTTTCTTGAGAGGGAAATGTGCCAATAAAAAAGTCAATAAATGTTAAAGATGTGATAAATAAATTCTCCATATACCTGGAAGACCCACTTCACCATCTCTTCCTGGGTTACCGGGCAAGCCTGGTTTCCCTGGTTGGGTTATGGTATGACCTGGATCACCTTTAGGACCTAAGAAAAAGGGATTTAATAGTGAAAGAGATGTGTTCACTAGACTAATGATCTCTAATTAAAAATACTAAAGGCAATTTATAGACAGTCTTCTGAAAATGCATAATAAAAAAATCCACAAGAAAAGCCTATTCAAGGATGACAGCAAGCATTCAAATTGATTTCTGATCATTAAAGACATCATACAGAAAGTGAAAATAGTAAGCCATAATGAGTGAAGGTTTTGCAAAATTAAATAGCTAACAAATAACTAAAACGGAAAACTCAAATTCCTCTAAATCAATAAGACAAAGAAACAACTCAATTGAAATAATTCAAATATTCAAAACATTTGAATAGGCATTTCACAAAAGGAAATTCAAATGGCCAATAAACATATGAAAAGGTTCTAAACTTTAATGTAATCATAAAACAGCAAAAAAAAAAAAAACTGCCAAGAGATATATCACACTCAATAAAATGGCAAAAATGTGAAAGTTTGACATTACAAAATATCTATGAAGATGTAGATTAACAAGTAATGTCTAATACTGCTTGTGGGAATATAAATTGGTGCAATTAATCAGCATAGCTTGGAATTATCTACTAAACCTGGAGATGTACTCATTAATACCTCAAAAATTCTTTTGTGTGTCATATAATCTCTGTAGCAACTACTCAACTCTACTATGGTAGCACAAAAGCAAGCATAGACAATAGTGAATGGGTGTGGATATATTCAAATAAAAGTTTCATTTATGCAATGGATGATGGACTAGTTTTGGTCCACGGGCCATAGTTTGCTGATCCTTGCCCCAGAGAAGATGTACACATGTATATTAGGATGGATATACAAAAATATACATAGAAGCATCATAGACAGTAGGCCTGAACTATAAATATAGTAGACCCCCCCCCACCCCCGGAGGATAGAATCCAATCCCAACTGGATGCCTAAAGCCATGGACAGTACAGAACCCTATATATACACTACACTTTTTTGTATACATCCATAACTAAAAGACAGTTTGATTTAAATTTAGGCATGGTAAGAGATTACAAACAATAACTAATAATATAATAGGGCAATTATAACAATATGCTGTAATAAAAGTTATGTGAATGATTTCTCTCTCTCAATATCCTATAGTAGGTATTATTTTCAGATAGTGGTCGACCGGGGGTAACCTAGTCAGGGTTTCTCTCTGAAACTGCAGAGAGAAAAAAGCCTCAGATAAGGGGAGACTACTGTAACTCAACTATCAATTAACAATACAATGGGTAAATCAATTGTAACACACACACACACTTATACAAATACTACACAGCAATGAAAATGAATGTACTATAGTTACACACAAAGTTAGCATAAAGAATACTTACCTATGAGTCCATGAATATGGAGTTCCAGAAGAAACATAATCAAAATACTTTGTTTATAGATACATATCTAGCTGGTAAAGCTAGAGAGTAAATGGAAGGAAATTAAGCAGAAGTGGTTACATTTAGAGAGATGGAAGGGGATTGTGACAGGGAAGACAGAGGAAGATGGTGGTTTCTAGGAGACTGGCAATGTCGTTTCTTAATATGTGTTAGTTGCATGTGTGTTTCCATTATAATTGATTGTTAAACTATGCATTATGTATCATGTACTTAAAAAAAAAACAGAAACAGCAAAATTGAAGACAGAAAAAATTTAAACTCCCCTTTAAAAAAAAATACATTGTTTTTCCTTGCTAAGGAGTTCTGTAAACAATAACTAATGGCCAGGGAAACACATCTTTCATGAAAGGAATGGGCAAAAAAAATAAGCATTTCTGCTTTTAATCACTAAATTAAAAATAAAACATCTGTAGTAAACTCACCTGGTATTCCTGGCTGGCCTGGATTTCCTGCCACACCTTGTATGCCTTTTTCACCTACTGGGCCTGGAGGGCCAAAACCAAGAGGGCCCATTGGCCCCCTATTCCCTGGGAGACCTGGTAAGCCAGGGTTTCCAGGAGGACCTCTTTCACCCTTAAAAGCAATTCCACCCTGTAAAGGAAAAAGTTCAATACAGAAACATATAGATATAACAGCTACCTATAGGTTGGTATTACTGAATACAACTAGAGAAATTATACAGCCAAATAGTTCTTTTTAAAAGTTTTATGTACAAGTTATTTAGCATGGTATTGTATGATCACTCCACTTAATCATTCTTTCAACAGATATTTTTGAGTTTCTATTATATGCCAAGAACTGGTGATACAGAAAAGAATGAAAATAGACAATACCACTACCCTTCCCTCATGAAGCTTACAAGACGTTTACAGTCTAGCTAACATTTTATAAAATATCACTTCCCATAGAAATACTAGGCTGTGTAATGTCCACAAAATAAAACTGTTCATTTATGGTTAGTCATTAGGTTCTGTGATATATTTAACATGGCATCTACTCAGACTAATCTCTAAGCTTATTATAGATAAAAAAAAAAAAACAAATTAGACTTTTGTTGTCAGTTCTAAGTGAAGTGGGTTAAGTGGGGTAACAGAAGGGGTACCTCACACTGACCCATATGCATCTTAATTTCTTGCCCACCTATTCATAGTCAATATTAATATAGTAATGGGTTAACAAAGAAGGAATTTATAAAATGATTGAGTAGAAAGACTGGTAAAGAAACCCTAGTCAGTAATAATGTAACCATTACTATGTATAATCACATTCTTTTTAGCATTGAATATCCCTAAGTAACAACTTGACATCACAAACCAAGAATATCAAACCAGCTTACAGGTTCTCCTTTGGGGCCAGAAAGACCTGGCAATCCATCCTTTCCAGGGGTGCCAGGTAAACCAGGCAGCCCTGGAGGACCAGGGGAACCCAACTCTCCTTTGTCACCCTTCATTCCTGGAAAAGTGAGGATGTCACCAGGTTCACCTTTAGAGCCAGGAAAACCTGGAGCACCTGGAGCTCCTGGTGTACCCTGAAAGAAAGAAAAAGAAAATCAGTTTTTCGAACATTTTCTCTCTCCAGTTTATTTGATCAACCCACCCAATAAGATTTAGTGTACACAGCAATGAATCCAGTGAGGTATGTGAATCAAATAAATCACAATTTAATAGAAAACCTAAATTTCTTTTATATCTATATCCACAAGTGAAAATTAAAGTATAAATGGCTTCCTTTTACCTTTGTTCTATAACATACTTGAAACTTACCATTAATCCTTTGGGACCAGTTGCACCAGCATGTCCTTTTTCACCTTTCTGTCCAGGGAAACCAACAGATCCTAACACACACACACACACACACACACACACACACACACACAAGACAATGTGAACTTTGAGGTTGAACCCCTGACAACGTTTATATAAAATTCAGCAAGTCAGGAAGTAAAGTTTCAAAATAAGAAGTCCATTTAATTCATTTTAACAAGTCACATTTTCATTTTCCCATTTTACGCTCCCCAAATGAGGAAGCCATCTGTTCATCTAAGTAATCTAACATTTAATATTATATCTTTAGCTACTTTCAACTCCAAAGCCTCTCAGAGCTCTCAGGTACCAAGTAGTATGCACAGAGCTGTTTAGGCTTCCATAACCATACCATTACAAAGGAGAGAAAGAGGTAAGGACAAAGTCTGCATATGCATATCTTTCTTTGTTATGACCTCAACAATGTTTGCAGAGCCTTAATATTCCTTTCTTTGGCTTGTTGCTCCCTAACAATTTCCTTTATGAGAAGCATTTGGTAGCTAGACCAGAGGAAATAATAATGCAGTTATTCTCAAAATGGGCCCCTGGACCAGATGTATCAGTATCACTTGGGTACTGGTGAATTCTTGGGTATCACCTGGGTACTGCGAATTCTTGAGCCCTTCCTCAGATCTATGGAATCAAAAACTTAGGCAGTAGGGCCCTCTAGGTAACTCTGATACACTCTCAAGTTTGAGAACATCTAGACTGGAGGTACAATGCTAAATTATTAACTTCCAGTATCATCTACACAACATGGTGAAAAAATTATTTCTAAGCATCAAACGAATTGGTTTCATTGATAAGCACACTAGACAGAACGGTAAAGGATCTGTTGTCTAGTCTTAGCTCTGACACAGACATAAAGTGTAGTTTCAAGAGAATATAACATTGGGATATACCAAGAGGCAGAAATAGTTGAGTTTGAAGGACATCAAAAGATCTTTTGATTAGAAATGGGGAGGTAAGATTTATACACAGAGAAGAATATTGGCATTTGAATTAGAAGTTCTCAATTAGAAGTTCTGTTCCTTAATGACAACATGTGATACATTCCCAATGAGTAGAACCTCTGTCACTGGAAACTATACTCAGGACTAGCATCAAACTTCTCCCTAGTTTTCTGGAAGAAGGAAGTCTATCTCTTTGTAAGTTATTTTCCTCATTATGTGGAAAACAGGGAAGGTATTTTTCCTGGAATAATATTGTCAGCACCATGCTAGAAAATGTTGGCAGTTTCAAGTATTAGAACCAAGAGCCTAATTTATTTACTTCATAGAAGACAGAGGCATTTCATATTTAATTATTTATGGAAAGTGACTAGTTACATAATGAAAAATTGTTATCATTCTAAAATTACAAGCTGACTAAAATCTATCCAAAAAATATTTTAAAAGGTTGCCTTGAGACAATGTTTTACCTGGAGGACCTGGAAGACCTGGCAAACCAGGTTGACCTGGAGGTCCTGAAATACCAGTTCCAATGCAGTTGAAACACGTGTCACCCTTTTCACCTAGGAAAAAAACATAATAAAACAAATGTTACTGAAATTATTATATCTATCTTTTTTAAATAGGTTCTAAAGTTAGCACTAAGGGACAACACTCTTACCTAACAGTGTAGTTAGAGAAACCTAAGTCTAAAACAAATTTGTTTGATAAAGATTGATTGAATGCCTACCATGTGTGCCAAACACTGTTCTAGGTGTTTGTGATACAACAGTAAACAGAAAAAATTTCATGACTTTACAGTTCTCACCTTCCAGCAGTAGAAAGGGACAAAAAGCAATGAAGGGAAGACATTAGATGTGTGTGTGTGTATATAAAAAATGTGTATAAAAAATGTATACACACATACATAAAAACATATTTTATATATACATATATAAAATACATGTATATTTATATTTATATATCAGCATATATAATGCATGTAATATATATATAAATATATAGCTACTATTATATATATATATATATATATATAGGTGTTATAGGAAAAACAGAGCTGAGTAAATTGGTTTGGAAATGTTAGGGATGGGTGAAAATATGGCATGATTAAAAAAGCTTAAAGGATGTGATGTGTACGTAACAAGTATAAAGTATTCTAGACAGAAAGATTAGTCACTTGGCATATACAAGGGACATCACAGGTAAGATTGCTGGAGCAAAGTGAGGAAGAAGAATCAGGTGAGACTGTTAAACATCATGTAACATTGTAAAGACTGGCTTTTATTGAGTGAAAGGAGAATCTATTAGTAGAGTTAAAACAGAAAAGCAAAGTGATGTGACTTTTTTAAAAGCATATATTTGGCTATTATGTTAACAACAGACTCTAAGTGCAAGGATAGAAACAAAGTAAACATTTAAGTGGCTACTGCTGCAGAGATCTAGGAGAGATTATAGCTCATCCCAAAGTAACAGCAGGGAAGATGATGAGACTTGGTTAGATTCTGGATATATTTGAAAGTATAGCTAATGGGATTTTCTCATGGATCATACATGGCATTACAAAAAGAAGAGGGGATGAGCCCAAGGTTCTTAGGCAAAGCAATGGGAAAGCTTAGAATAGCTTTCTTTTTAGTAAAAAGGAGGAAGATATGAATGGAATGATTATGAGGGAAGTGGCAGAGATCAGGATTTCAACCTGATTTGGACATAAATTTCCAAATACTGACTAGATAATTGACAAAATAATCAAGAGGAAAAGAGTAATCCAGACAAGGGAACATACAAACATTAAAATGGAAATTGGATGTCATATACAAGATACCTAGTGTTATCAAACTGAATGAATGAATTCACATACCAAAATTAAAAATTGTATAGATAATTCTAGCATGCATGTGAAAATACAAACTAAGTCAAGACTTACTATAAATTTATAATAATATAAACAGGTGCCAAGCTGAAATAAGTAGAATGTAACAAAATAGAGGGATCAGAAATAGATTCACACATATACAGTTATTAAATGTATAATAAAAGTGCTAAGGCGGTTCTGTGAGCAAATGATAGTCTTTCGTGCTGTGGTATTAAGTCAAACGGATATTCATGTGGAAAAAAAGAACTTTTTCATTGCTTCAAGCTATACACAAAAATTAAATGAACATAGATCAAAGATCAAAACATTACAGGCAAAATGATCAAGCTTCTAGAAGAAAACAAAGAGGAACATTTTCTGATACTTGAGATAAGCAGATTTCTAAAACAGGGTGTTAACAGCACTGATCACAAAAAGAGACATTAATAATCAGATTTCTTTTAATTAATAGCTTATGTTGAAAAAAAAAAACAAGTAAAATGGCAAGTCACAGAATGGGAGAAGGTAGTTGTGATGGAAATTAGAAGTCATATACAAGGAATTTAGTGTTATCAAACTGAATGGATGAATTCACATACCAAAATTAAAAACTGCATAGATAATTCTAACATGCATATGAAACGACCATAATATCCAAGGCCCAATTAAAAATACAAAAAAGGCAGACACTTTGCAAAGGTAATATACAAACAATAGGAAAAGAGGCTCAGCATTAACAAGTCATTAGGGAAATAGAAATTAAATCTTTTTGGAAAATGGTTTGGTGATAACTATGGAAAAAAAACCTACACATATATAACACAGCAACTCCATTATCAGGTATATACACAACAAGAATAAATACTTATGTACTATAAAATATGTATACAAATATTCATAGAGCTTTACTCATAATAGTCTCAGACAAAATGTCCGTTAACATTAGAATGGCTGTGGAGGTTTAGTTCCATAATGAAATACTAAAGGGCAGTGAAAAATACTACTACAAACAAAATCATTGATAAATCTCATAGACATAATATTGAGCCAAAGAAAGCAGACACAAAAGATCACATAAGATCACATTTATACAGAGTTCAAAATTAAGCAAACTAATGTATGACAGGGGATAAAATAGTGGCTACCTTTGGGAGTGATGACTAAGAGTCACAAGAGAGTCTCCTAGAGTTCTCAAAAAAATTCTACATTTTGATTAAGATGGTAGTTAATATACATAACATTTCAGGGACATATGAAGAATAGCAGGAAATGTGAAGTACTAAAAACCAAAAGAAGAAAGTTAAAGGGAAAAATCAAGTAAGAAAAGGATTGAGACTTGACATTTGGATTAGCACGTTATAGACTGCTAGTGACTTTGACAACTTAGCATCTATAGAGGGGGGGTTGGAGCAGGGGGAGTCAAATTCTGATTGGAATATGTTTAAAAGAAACTGAGAGAAAAATATGTAGAGACAGCAAATAGAAAATGTTTGAGAAGTTTTGCTGCAAAAGGGAGCAGAGGAATAGAGTAGAATCTGGCAGGGGAAGGAAGATTCTGATAAGATAGATTTTAGATGAGTGAAAAAGTATATTTGGATGAGGCTGGAAATGATCAAATAAAAAAGGAAGAACTGATGTTGGAGAAGCAAGAATTCCTGGAATGAAATTCTTGGGGAAAACAAGAGGGAACAGATTTTTTTTTGTTGTTTAAAGATTTATTTTTTATTTATACAATAGCTGGGGTACAGACCAGAGGCACGGGAGGGTGAGAGGATTCACCAGAGACAGAGTAGGGAGCAGAACAGGCAGACAGACCAAAAGCACTGCTGAGGGGATCAGCAGGCACTATAGGAGAGGTCTGCCGCACCATGTGGGTATCTCCCTGGCCAGCCGGAGAGATAGAATTGAGAGCCCAGAAATAAAATATACAGATATACAGAAAAAATACACACATATACAGAGAGTTAATCTATGACAAAGAAGCGAAAAATAGACACTGGAACAAGGAAAGCCTCTACAATAAAAGGTGTTGGGAAAATTGGACTGACACATGCAAAAGAAAGAAATCAGACTACTATCTCACACTATACACAAAAATCATTTCAAAATGGATAACACACTTGGATATATGGCCGGAAACCGTAAAATGCATTTAAAAAACACAGGCAAAGCATTCTAAGACATAAGATTAAGAAATGTTGTGGAGTCATTCCTAGAAGCAAAGAAAACAAGGGAAAATATAAATAGCTGGGACTACATTTAACGAAAAAGCTTCTGCACAGTGAGAGACTGTAACTAAAGCAAAAAGACACCCTACTGAGTGGGAGAAAGTGTTTGCATATTATACATTTGTCAGAGGGCTGATATCCAGGATCTACAAAGTCACATAATTCAACAAAAAGAAATCAAAGAACGCAATCAGAAAATAGGCAGAGGAGCTAAATGGGCAATTCTCCAAAGAAGACATACAGATGGCCAACAGGCACATGCAAAAATGTTCATCATCACTTATCATCAGGGAAATGCAAATCAAAACCACAATGAGATACCACCTCACTCCTGTGAGAATGACCCACATCAAAAGACCAGAAACCACAAGTGTTATTTACCAAGGATATGCAGGGAGAAGAAAAAAAAAACCCTCCTACGCGGTTGGTGGGAATGTATACTGGTCTTCATCTCTTAAATATATACCTAAAGAATACAAAAACACAAATTCCAAAGGAAACCTAAACTCCTGTGTTTATTGAAGCACTATTTGCAATAGCCAAGATATGGAAACAACCTAATTACTGGAAGGCAGATAATGGATCAAGATGTTGTATATATACACAATGGAATATTACTCAGTGATCAAAAAAAAAAAGACAAACTCATGCCCTTTTGTAGGAACTTGGGTGGAGCAGGAAGGGATTATGCTAAGTGAAATAAACCAGAAGGAGAAAGACAAATACTGGATGGTGTTACTTATATGTGGAACCCAGAGAAAACAAACAAAAGGGTCAGAAAAAGATAAACTTTAAAACCAATGCTTGAAAGCTGACCATAGATCTGGGGCATCCAGATGTTGAGGTTAAAGGGAAAGGGTGAGAACTGAGAGGGGGGAGAGAGCACAATGGACTATGGTGGAGGATTATGGGTGCTTTGATGGTGGGAGTGCTACAGTGACTACACCTGAGGGGGGAAATCCTATATTCAAAACACTAACAAGGATGTAAAAAAATACTTCAATAAAAATATAATAAGAATCTAATGTGTAAATAGAAGACTATTTGGGCACGAATGCAAGTGGGTGGGTAAATGTTATGATGGCAACCAGCAAAAGTTCTCGTTTTATTACTTTAATTAAATAGCCACTGAAAGAGAATGCAAAGTCAGAATCTTAAAATGAGAAAGGAAGAGCAAGCGTTAGAAGTTTGAAGATAGAAAAGAAGATTGCAGGTCCAGAAGAGGTGGCAATTTGGAAATATCAAGACTATGCTTTTGTTTCAAGTGAGTAGAATGAAGTGAGAAAAGGGCAACAGTCAAAAGTTTATGTATGGGCTTGATTATGATTGATCATGGAATTTAAGCTAGGTTAAGACAGAATAAAGGACAGCAAAAAATAAAGGAACAGTTAAAATTGGTAGATCTCAGTGAGTTTGACATAGTCTTGAGTCAAGTTATTAGAGGTAGTGAGTTAAAAATATAGGAAATAATGGGCAGCAAATGAGACTCCATAATCAAAATTATGGAAGTATGAACTACTGGTAATGAGATGGTCTTTGGTTATGAACATGGGAGTGAATGGCTGAATAGGATGGAGGATATAGGAGATTTTGCTGATGATTTGAAAAGCTGAAGACATGAATATGGTGATCAAACCTTTTATTCCTTGTTCTCCTTGGAGTCCTCTATCACCTGGAGATCCTGGAGGACCTGGAGGGCCTGCTTCACAAATATCATCACCTGAGATAAGAAAAAGGATAGTAAGTTACTTGTGAAATATCCAGAAAATTAAAAAGAAAGAAAGATTAACAAACTAGGAAAAAACCCTATTTTCAGTAAATTCTCTGCAGCAATACAAGTACCTACAGGCCAAAGGAAGATATAATATCAGTGAAAATTTGAAGAGCAAGTCTATATATCAAAGAATCACCAAAAAATCAAAGTAGAAGCAGCAGCAGAATGCCTTAGATATCAGAAACACAAAAAATGATGTCAACCTTCAGTTAATTCACTTATAAATGAAAACAAAACAGAAACAATAGAACTGAACAGGAGAAAAGTATGACTTACTAGGAGGGATGTGATGGCCAGGAGGGCCAGGAGGACCTGGAGGGCCAGGAGCTCCCAGCTGTCCAACAGGTCCAGGAGGTCCAGGAATAGAAATTCCTGGTGGACCTTGATCACCTTTATGGCCCCTTTCTCCAGGAAAGCCAGGGGGACCAGGAGGACCCATAACTGCAGTCCCTAACATTAAAAAAAAATTATTATTAAAGTAGTCAAAATGATTTTATTTTAGAGATATTTTGTTCTCGATGAGATATTAAGCATTCCTTTAATATGTAACATCTGTTATGTCCTATATTATAGTAATTAGAATTGCTAAACCATCTTTCTTTTTGATATTATTTGCTTAATATATCTTTCCACTGCTTTCTTTCAAAACTTCTATAACCATTTGTTTTAGTTATGCCTATTGCTTTTGAATCTGTTTAGTCCTTTTGTATTTATTGCAATACTGATTTATTTTCAACTTCTTATTATGTTTTATTTTCTATTTACTCAGGTTTATTTGTATCTATTTTGCCCCAATCCTAACTAGCATTACATAAATCGATATTTTTTGGCCATTTTCTTTCCTCAACTTTTATTTCTATCACTCTCTAGTGACACTACTAAAATTTTAACCTTTGTACTTAAACCTATATTTTTCTTAAAACTTACATTTAATAATATTTATATTCTTGCCCTCTACTAAGTCAATAAACCTTATCAGTGACTTCCCCCATTCTCTCTGTACCTCAACATCCCATGTTAATAATACCAACAATTACAGTTTCAGGTTGTTTATTAAAATGCCTCTGCTTTTTAATGATCAATATTTAGACTTAATATGACTTACTAATATCTTCCCTAAACTTTGGTTCTTCTATGTTACCCACCTCACTCCCAAGTTGATCCTGAATTCATTCTTCCTTGGAGTAAAACCTCCAATAACTATTTCAGAGAAGTTCTATATATGGTAAACTTTATAAGTATCCCATCTTCATACCAGCATGAGTGTTTGAAGTATTCTAGAATCCCAGATTCATAGTTATTTTCTTCATCACTTTAAAAATGTGTTTCATTATTACCTTCTGGGTTTCATTATTCTGTAGGTGGTAGGCCTTTTCCCTCAGTTTTTGAAATTTATTTTTAACAGAGGCAATATTGGTGTACCCCAATAAGGTATTACCACTATAGCACACCCATCACCAATTCACCCATACCCTTGGTGTTCTAGTTCTGTAGTCAGCTATCAAGGGTTAGTTTTTCAGCTGGTCTTTATCTGACTATTAATTTAGTTATTTTATATTCCACATATTAGTGGCACCATCTGGTATTTATATTTCTCCTCCTGACTTATTTCACTTAGAATTATCTTCTCAAGCTCCATCCACATTGCCACAAATGGCATGAGTTTATCTTTTTTGATCACTGGATAGTATTCCATTGCGTATATATTATACCACATCTTGATCCACGCATCTATTCTGGGTCACTTAGGTTGCTTCCATCATTTAGCTATAGTGTAGTAAATAATGCTATATTAAACATGGGAGTACAAGTTTCCTTTCAAATTAGTATTTTTGAACTTTTGGGAGTGGAATTACAGGCTTGAATGGCAGATCCAGTATGGAGATATCTCAGTTTTTAAGAGTTTCTTTTTATCCTTATATTCTGATGTGTCCCTACAATGTGTCCAGTTACATGCTTTTGTGTTATTATTATTATTACTATCTTACTCTTGCTTAGGAATTCATAAGCCTTTTCACAGGGACTCATTTATTGTTTTAATAAATAGAAGTTCCTGGTCATTATTTGTTTCAAACATTGACTCTCATCCCATTCTCCCCTCCTTGATCTCCTTTCCTAGTAGATCTTGGAACTTTTAGGTCTATCCCTTATGTCTCTTAATACTTCTTTCATACTATCTAACTCTTTGACTTTTCTATATTCTGGGAAAATTCCTTATCACAGTATTCCAGACACAGTTTGCGTTTAGTCCAATATCTTGAAATGAGAAATCCTAAGTGCAAACTTAGAGAAAAATGGGATCCATAGTTATTCTCTTTCTCTTTGGTAGGATCACTGAGTGTCACCTATCTCATTATGCTACGATTTCAGTTGCCAAATATTTTTGAAGGAAAATAAACCATAATTTATTAAATATGTATGTGTGCACGCCAAGTATTATACCAGCTGCTTTTTCAATATTTATATAAACACTATCACTTCACTTCAGAAAATATCAAAATAAATCAGCTTGGGTGGCTCAATTTCAATTTGTGGTCAAATTAGAAATCCTCTACTATAATTTGTATCTTCAATGAAGGATTGATTAAAAAAAAACAACTTTTTTTTGAGCCCTAAGATAATAATCATGGGGTTTTCTACTTAGACATTTCTGGAATAAAATAAATAGTGCTGCTTATTGTTTTTATATACGTAATCTTACCAAAAATAAGGTACTGCAGTAACAGCATTCTCTTCTATAACAGCATGAAAAAGTATAATGATCAAGTTTTGGATAACGGATGTGTTTGGGTAATTTATTAATAATAACATGTAGAAATGGGATTTTTAGGATAAATGTACTATTTAAGTGATTAGACTTTCTTTTTCTTTTAACTATAGGTGAGAAATCTGGTGAGAAAGACTGCAGTGAGAGTTAGGAAGTCTCTGTTAACTGAAAAATACTCATGTCTTGTGTTATGTTCACCTTGGAACCTGTATAATACTAGTAAATTAGTAAAGATGCTATAAGCACAAGGATATAAGTACAGTCTCTTTTACCTGGAGGTCCAGGAAAGCCAGGTGGACCCTGTATTCCAGGAAATCCTTGTTCTCCTTTTTCTCCGGGCAAACCAGGTAACCCAATGTTTCCCTTCTCTCCTACAATCACACCAGTCCCAGGCCTAGGAATTACCTTTGTTATAAAAGAAAAAAAAGAAAGGAACTCAAAGGGGAAGAGGTTTATTCTCCTGAAAATAATCTAGCAGCTATATATGATTATAATGTGCACCATTTTCACAAAGTTCTCACATGTAAAAATCATTAAGACTACTACTGCAATTAGGCGTTCCAATCTATAGCACTTCTATCCTTCAACTGATTAGAAAATGCTAAGTGCTGGTAACATTACTACTCTCCTTGGTAGCACCGGGCCCCAGGTTTATAAAGCTAGAATTATTTTTAATTTCTCTTATCTTTTAATTCACATTCAATTCATTCCAATCATCTAAGCCTTATAATCCTTTTTTTTAAAAAAAATTATTTGTTTCTGCATACAAGAGCTGTGGTGCAGGCCAGAGATGCAGGGGTAGGGGTGAGAGGATTCACCAGAGATAGAGTGGGGAGCAGAACAGGCGGATCTACTGAAATACACTGCAGAGCAGAGAAGCGGGCAAGACAGGAGAAGTCGCTACACCATGTGGGTCACTCCCTGGCTGGGGATTGAACTCATGCTGAAGTGGCTGCGAACAGCTTCATACTTCCGTCTTAACCCCTTGCATGACCAGGGAGGCCCTAAGCCTTATAATTCTTTATTGAATATGTTCTGCAATTTGTCCCATTTCCTATTGTAACAGTTACTATCCTAACCTCATATATGGACTAACAGAAGTATCTCTGAGCTTGTCCCTTAGAATCCAGATCTGCTAGGATATGCTTCCTCAAAAAACAATTTTCTGTGTTACTGATCCTGTTTAAGGACTAAAAATTGTTCTCTACTTCTTACTATATATGATACTACTTTTAACCCTGGACTCTATTAAATTACTTCTCATTTCTAAAACCTCTCTTACCCATTTTCATTTCACCTCCTGTTATTTGTAGCAATGAATTTTTAGGAGAGTGAGATCTGTCTGATTATAACCACTTGATGCAATTTACACACTCTTCTCTTTGCCTTTGAATATGCCTTTCCAAACATCTATAATGCCTTCCCCAATCTTTCCTTTTGTCAACCTATATTTCTTTTTTCCTCTAAAAAGAGAGAAAACTCATTTTTTCTGAGAAGTCTTTCTTTCTTTTTTTTTTTTTAAATCTGGACTACAGAATATTAGCTTTCTTTTTTTTTTTTTAATAGAGGCATGTTTTTATTTATTTATTTGTTTGCTTGTTTGTTTGTTTTGTTTATACATGCACTGGGTACAGTCAGAAGCACGGGAGGGTGAGAGAATTCACCAGACCCAGAGCGGGGAGCAGAGCAGGCAGAAGGACCTAAGTACACTGCTGAGGGGAGCAGCGGGCGGCAGGAGAGGTCTGCGCGCCATGTGGGACCCTCCTCCGGTGGCAGGGGAGCAGCCGGGGATTGAACCGGCGCCGCAGAGGCCGCGGGCAGCTTCGCAACCCAGCGCTCTACCGCTGCGCCACCGGGGAGGCCCCTGAGAAGTCTTTCTTGATTAAAATCAACTAATCATTCCCATTCTGTCTTCTTAGAACCGCAGCGTTTAAAGAATTTCATACCAAGTAATCAAAATATAAAGAAATTCACCTCATAGACCCATAAAGGTAAACAAGATTTAGATTTAAGAAACTGTCAGTGTTAGGTAAAAATCAACACCTAACAGGCAAAGTGTGATAATTCATGCTGGTTTTATTAGATATAAAAATATTCAGACAAAAGGAGACTGAAAGTTGTGGTACCTAGAATTGAGATAGAGGTT
Organism: Talpa occidentalis; assembly: GCF_014898055.3. Taxonomy (NCBI): domain Eukaryota; kingdom Metazoa; phylum Chordata; class Mammalia; order Eulipotyphla; family Talpidae; genus Talpa; species Talpa occidentalis. The sequence continues at coordinate 27,820,336 of NW_023601543.1, forward strand.
CAAAAGGGAAAGTAATCTTCTAGGTAGGATTTCACTCTCAAAATTTCAATTTCTTCTGATACTAATCAAAATTTTATCATGGAATTTTATAAAAAAATTGTTCGAAAAATGAAGTTCTCATTTTAAAATAAAAGTAAAAAACATCTATGATCTTCTTTAAATATATCCTCACGAGACAGTACAGTACTAAGAATTAACGCTATTCATATGGCTGCACATACAGGGTTTTATGGCACTCCCACTTTTGTGGCTTCAGTGTAGTCTAAAGTCAAGACCCTCACTAAATTTTAACCAATGAAAAACTAGTATGTCAAACCTCAGCAATGACATATTATTCTTACCAAGATTGAGATTTTAACTTAAATGTCATGGTAGATGCAAACATGACAGAAAATCTGTAACCCTCCAATTATTCTTTCATAGAACAGTTTCCTACATTTACTATTAAGAGCCCCTAGAAAGCACACACTCAGGAAAGAAAGAAGTGTGAATCAGACAATTACAAATTGAGAAAACCTATTACGACCAAACCCATCCTTCTCCTAAGATCTGCAGGGGAAAGGACCAATCCCTAGTTCCCCAATAGTTTCTTTTATTGAACCTTTGTAAGCAACACTTGCACCACCTGCTGGTTTCTTGAGAAATGATTTGACAATCATGAGGCAAAACAACCCAATGCTATACTTTGGATCTTTACCATGGAGGAGTAATACAAATACTTTGAGGTCAACTTCAGTAAAAATTTTAGATGTAAAGAGTATCCAATAGAAAATGATAATTATTTGAATTTTGTGTTCTATAAGGAAAATGTATGGGGTATATAATTAAAGCACAAAATGAAAATGCATTAATAAAAAATTAACTTACAAGTCCAGGGGGCCCTCTTGGGCCAATGTCACCTTTTTGGCCCTGTTAAATACAATTACAATTACAAAATAGGATAATAAGAATCACATGAAAGCATCAATTTAATCAAAAGCTATAGTTTCACAAAGACCCTGATATTCATAATAAAATATATAAAAGAGAACTATAACATGATATAATAAGAGTACTGGGCTAAGTCTAAGAAGGCCTGTGATATTGTCTCAGATTTATGAACTATACATTCTTGATCAGTTAAAGTCTCTACCTTACATACAGACCAGGCTTCTAAGGTATTTCGAGCCATGTTGTCCTTTGATTCTAAGATTCTATTTTCTGTGAATACTCTATAAAGAGGATGCTGAATAAAAAACTGGTACCTGGAATCAATTAAAACCATTACATTTTTTACATATACACATGTTCCTTTTCATAAAACTTGTCAAGGCCATATACATTTAGTGTCATTTCCATTAGGGACATATATTTTAGAGCTCATGGACTTAAACTGTCATTGGGAACAGCAAATAAATTATAATTGCTTTTGTGGGTTTGCTCTTAAAAGCTAATAAAAGACAAATTCAGGTAAAACAGTTACCCTTAACCAGCAACTGCAACAGAATGAAGAACACAGAATTTAACTGCTACTCTATTAGCCAAGACCAAAGTTAGATATATCTCTTACAACTCTGTTCTCATTCTAGATTTGTTCATAGACACCTTTCTTCTCACTGTAAACTCCTTCTAGTTGAAGGAGTGATTCTGTCTTTTAACTTTATTTAAATTAAAGAAAAATCTTATTCTCTGAGTATTTGTTATCTTCCTTTATTTTAACTGTACACACTCTTACATCAAGCTAGAACTTGGATCTAGTTTAGGAAAAAAAACACTATTAAATTATATGCCCTTGGCACATCCAGTTTGTAACACAGTTCCCTCTTTACCTGCAAAACAAAGTTTTTCAGTTTTGGTTTTCATATGAATAATTAGAGACCAGGGAGACTAGGAAACTGGATATATTGTGATCTACTATAAATATATATTTATATTATACGTATATATATATATATATATATATATATATATAAATAGGGGAATTGTGAGCTCCGTACATTCTTTCAAAGTCACTTTTACTTTAAAATGGGTAAGTAAATACATTTTTCAGTCAGTGCATATCCGAATGAGAAAAAAAAGACAAGACTTCCAGACAACAATTGTATAGAGAATGGAAATGCATAGTGGAGATATTCTAAATTCACAGCTATACGTCTTTTTTGTATTGGGACCTCACTAAAATAATGCTAAATCCTTTTTCTAGACAACAAAAGTTTTGCTGATAAATGCTCAAGGTAAAGGCACCAACCTGTCACAATGGAAATGCTAACATTAAACAACTCTTCATGTATTTTTACCGCATGAACTATGATTTAGGATAATGAATGGAAATACCGAGGAAGTGGTACTAAAGAGAAGGGAGCAATACCAAAATATGGACAAAAGTATATTCTGAACATAAAAGCTAGTTATTTGTAACTTTTTCCTTTATAATGCAAAATAGGGAGAGGAAAAAAAGTTATGTTAACTAAAATAAAACCAGTCATTTCACAATATTAAAATTCTTACCTTTTCTCCATCCTTTCCTGGTTCACCAGGGTAACCAGGATCACCAGGCAAACCCTTTAAAACACAGAAGATAGTGACATCAGGTACTTGGTGGAACAATTATCCCCAAAATCCTCTTCTCCATAAAAACAAGAACATGGGCAAAAATAATCAGCCAATTCTTTTAGAACTCTGGAAAATTAACCAAGGAGCCTCTTGCTGAAAAAAGGGGGCTGAATATTGGTAAGAATACAGAGCTTTGCAGCATTTTAACTTGCTCTATTTCTATCACCCTTCCTCAGCTCCTCAGTAGCTTTGAAAACTAGCAGTTCACAATTAAGTTTAAAACCAGCAACAGTTAAAAAGAAAGAGAAAGTACAGGTTAGGGGTTCTTCAAAGCCCCACTCCCAGATAATTATCATTATTTGACCAGGATGTTGGTTCCCAAAGAGATCTCACTTGCAAGACTATCTTTATTTGACCTGACTTGAGTTCTCAAAATACAGAGAAAAGCCAATTCCCCAGGCTATCTGTGGAAAACAATCAGAGGCAATTGGCAATTATTGAACAACATGACTGCCTAAATCATGAAACAAAGACCAATCGTTCCAAAAGAAGCCAGAAAGCAAAGTCCTAATTTACCTCTCCTCATCCCATCTCATATGTTTAAGTTATTTATGAATTTAGTTTTTAAATTGAGGACTGTTAGCAAAATCACATTGAAACTAGTTTATCTGATTATATTACTTCCAACTTTCAATCTTATTAAGAATTATTCCTTTCCTTTGGTTTATAATCTATATTTCATCTAATTTTCTACTTGCCCTTGAAAACTTCTTTTAACATGCATACTCTTGGCACTGGGTCCACTTGAAATAGTGTTCCTGGACTTCCTGGACTCACATGATTTTATTTCCTTCTTGTTTCGTAGTAATTAGAATTACCTGTCAATATTTTTACTGAAAAAAACTTGTGTTGACACACAAAAATTATATATGAATGTTTATAGCAATTTTAATATATGGCCCAAATCAGAAAAAGCCAAAATATCCTTCAATGGATGATAAAATGAACCTTGATGCATCAATACAATAAAAAGCTACATGGAAATACAAAGAAATGGACTAATAATTTACAGTACAATGTATTGTACTAAATGAAAGAATACTGATTCAAAAGGCTTTATAAAATATGACACAATTTATAGGACACTTTAGAATAGGCAATATTATAGGCATAGAGAAATGATCGGTTGTTGCTAGTGATGGGCTGGTAGCAGGGAAAAGGATACAAAAAGCATGAGGGAACTTTTAAGGGTGATGGAACTGCTCATTGATTGTGGAAGTAGTTATACATTTATCAAAATACACAGAACTGTATATTAAAAGTGGTTCATTTTACTGTATACAAATATATATCAATAAATCTGACTTAAAAGCAGAGAAATTTCAAATTTATAGTTGAAAGTGAAAGGAAACATAATTTACATTCATTTAAATGATTTCTAAAACCAAATCTCTTTTTGCCATCCCATTTTTCTACCACCAATGTACAAATATTGCCAATTTGGCAGGTTAGGGGAGAGGTTACTCACTGGAATTCCTGGTTGGCCATTCTCTCCATCTTTTCCTGGTTTACCCTACAGTATTCAAAGAAATGTAAGTATATAAATTTATTGTTTAGGAAGTACTTTATTCTTGTTTTGGACTATATTAAATAGACTTCTTAGATTTAAATATTCTAATAGACAAATATGAGTATGTCAGTCATGAAATTTCAAGTCAATGAAACTAGAATTAAGGAGGAAAAGATAAAATAACACACACTCACATTTACACTTAATTATTTTGCATATATGTGAGTTTAATTTACAACAAAGGAAATTAATTAAAATTGTATGCTCTCTCTGCATACAATGGAGAGCATACAATGGAGAAAGGAAAAGTCTTCAAGAAATAGTGTTGGAAAAACTTGACAGGTACCTGCAAAATAATGAAATTAGGTACTATCTCCTACCATATACAGAAATTAATTTCAAATATACTAAAGACTTAGATGAAAGACTTTCAAACCATAAACTACATAGAAGAAAACATAGGCAAAACATTCTGTGACATTGGCTTCAGTGATGTCTTTGGGGACTCGATTCCAATGATAAGGGAAACAAAAGCAAAAATAAACGGGACTACATCAAACCAGAACACTTATGTACAGTGAAAGAAACCACCACAAAAAAGAAAAGTCATACTAATTGAGAAAGGATATTTGAAACACACCCATTTGACAATGGATTAATATCCAAGATATATAAAGAACTCATATAATTCAACAACACAAAACAAATAACCCAGCCAAAAAAATGGGCAAAAGATTTGAACACTCACTTCTCAAAGACATACCGATGCCCAACAGGCACATGAAAATAAATGCTCATCATCACTTATTATTAGCGATATACAAATAAAAACCACAATGAAATATCACCTCACACGTGTGAGAATAGACTATATAAAAAAGACACAAAAAATGCTGGTAAGGACTACCTACACTGTTGGTGGAAATGTAAACTGGTACAGCCTCTATGGAAAACAGTATAGAAGTTCCTTAAAAGATTAAAAATAAATCTGCCATATGATCCAGCAATTCCATTTCTAGTTTTCTACCCAACAAATATAAAAACACCAATTCAAAAAGATACATGTACCGCTATGTTCACTGTAGCACTATCAAAATAAATAAGATAAAGAAACAATTTAAATGTCCACTGATGGATGACAGGGTAAAGAAGATGCTGTGTGTGTGTGTGTGTGTGTGTGTGTGTATACACATCTATGTATGTATATGTGTATACATATACATATGTACACATAATGTGTATATATAATGGAATATTGTCCAACGATAAAAAAAATATGAAATATTGCCACTTGCCACAACATGGATGGAACTTGAGGGGATCATGCTAAGCAAAATAAGTCAAAAAAACCCATAAAGACAAATATTAGATGATTTCACTTATATGTGGGATATAAAGAAATGAATTAAACAAGACAAAATAAACCTCAGTCTGACAACAAAATGGTGGCTACAAGAGGTGAAGGAAATGGAGGGTGGGAGGAACAGGGAGATGTTAGCAGTGAGTTAGAAATTTGATGGTGGGCATGGTGGGATAAATATACATTTGAAGATGTGTGAAGTTGTAATCCTAAAACTTATACAGTGTTGTCAACCAATATTATTTCAATAAAGATAAAAAGACAAAAATTTTTTGCAAAGAATATTAGTAGTTATAACACTTACTCTTTTGCCCGGTTCTCCTTGCTCACCCTTTTCACCTTTCACACAACCTGGAAGACCCTGTACACGCAAAAATAATTTTGTATCATGGAGTACTGTGTATCAATACGAACTTATATTAAATGATATGGAAGCATTTTAGGTTACTTACTGGAGGACCACGTATCCCTGGAGGTCCAGGAGGCCCTCGGTCACCAGGAAGCCCCTATGCAGTAGTAGCAGAAGGGAAAGCAATGTTATGTAGACTCATGTAGCATAGTAAAAGATAATGGGATGTTTCTAATTCAAAGTTGAAATCCACTGGGCAAAAGAACAAGAGCCATCTTTTTTACTTCATTTTCTAGTGCATGTACAAGCCAATTTTATGGTAAATAATAAGAGAACACTGGGCCTCCCCAGTGGCACAAGGGGTTGGGCACAGCGCTATGGAGCTGTCCGTAGCCTCTGCAGCATGAGTTCAATACCCCGCCGGCTGGGGAGCTGTCCATATGGCACAGCAGATCTCTCCTGTCTCGCCCTCTGCTCCCCTCGGCAGTGTGTTTGGTCAGTCTGCCTGTTCTGTTCCCCACTGTCTCTGGTGAATCCTTTCAGCCCCCCCCCATGCCTCTGGTCTGTACCCCAGTACACATAGACATTTGGACAGAAAATGAAATGGTTCAATCCATATTGATAAAAGAGTTTCAGTACAATTTCTCCTTTATTCTTAACTTTCTTATAAGTATTTTTTTTAAGATTTATTTATGCATACAATAAATAAGATAAAGAAACAATTTAAATGTCCACTGATGGATGACAGGGTAAAGAAGATGCTCTGTGTGTGTGTGTGTATACATCTATATATGTATATGTGTATACATATACATATGTACACATAATGTGTATATATAATGGAATATTGTCCAACGATAAAAAAATATGAAACATTGCCACTTGCCACTTGTACTGGGGTACAGGCCAGAGGTATGAGGGGGTGAGGATTCACCAGAGACAGAGTAGGGAGCAGAAGAGGCAGATTCACTGAAATACACTGCTGAGGGGAACAGCAGGCAAGTCAGGAGAGGTCTGCTGCGCGATGTGGGTAGCTCTCTGGCCAGCTGGGAATTGAACTCATGCTGCAGTGCCTGGGGATAGCCTCGTAGGGTGTGTCTTAACCCCTTGTGCCACCAGGGAGGTCCTCTTATGAGTATTTAAATGAAATAATAATGTATACACTGTTGATTGCCTCATATACCTTAGTATAATCAAGGTATCAGATAACTTTTTTTAGTTATTTTTTTGGTTTGTTTTTTTGTGGGACCCTCGCCGGTGGCCTGGGATCGAACTGGCACTGCAGAAACTGCGGGCAGCCTTGCAACCCAGCGCTCAACTGCTGTGCCACCAAGGGAGGCCCCAGATAACTATTTTTAAGTACAATAAGGGCTTATAGAGCAACACCTTTTTTCTCCTGGCATATCAGTGAAATGTAGAGAACACAGTCATCAAAGTCAATGACTATCTTACATTGATCCAATTTTGGACACAAATGCATTATTCATAATAGCCAGAAATGAAAACCATTCAAATCTACATCAACTGATGAATGGATAAACAAAATATGGAATAATATATACACAAAGGAGTATTATTCAGTCATAAAAAATTAAGTACTGATACTTGACATAACATGGATGAACTTGAAAATATATTAAGTAAAAGAAGCCAGACAAAGATAACTAGGTATTGTATGATCTCACTTATAATAAATATACAGAATAGGTAAATGTACAGAGTCAAAAAGTAGATTATTGGTTGCCTAGGGCTGGAGAGCTTGGGGAAAAATGGGAAATGACAACTAAAGGTATGGGGCTTTAGGAAGGGGCTGATGAGAATGTTCCCAAAATAAGATTGTAGTGATGGTTTTTACACCCAATGAATATACTAAAATAATGGAACTGTACACTGTAAATGAGTGAATTATATGGTATATAAATTATAACTCAATAAAACTCTTTTTAAAAATAAATTATCTCAAATCTTTGTTATTTTTAATGTATATTAACATATAATCACATTCTAGCTTCCAATGCATTTTAATGGAATGCTACTCATACCAAGATTTTCATTGATTTTCTCTCCACATACTCACCTGATCTCCTTTCTGAAACTCCACATCAATTGGTCTTTTCTGTTCACTGATTTGCCCAGGTGGTCCAGGAGGGCCCTGAAGACCTTGTTCACCCTGTTTGCAAGACAAATAAAAAGTGACATTATATTATTTACACAGACAAACAGCATGAAAACTATGTCAGCTGAAAGAAGGAAAAAGAAATTCAAATGAATATGAAAAGGAAAGCTGATGGTTGAATAATCAACTTTGGTTTTTTTACTTACCTTTTCGCCCTTGGGTCCCTGGAAATTTAAGCCCATATTACCCTGAAGAGAGAGGTTTCAGTTTAAAATCTCATTGACAATAGCAAAAGGAATTCATGCCAAAGAATAGATGTAAAGAAAGATAAAATTACCTTTGGTCCTGGAAGTCCTGGTGGACCAGGAGGGCCCTAGGACAATAAGAAACAGAATAGGAAAAATGTTATATTAATATGCTTATGAAAAACTATCTGATTCCATTAAAAAGTGGGCACTGAAAAGTCCCTTCAAATAATACTTTCTTGCTTTCGTTCATTGCTTTGTAATCAGAGAAACACATTTGAATTGATTAATACAAACTAAGTGAATGTGAAAATTTTGGGCAACAAGATACAAATAGGCAGGAGGAAAATGGCAGAGTGTGGGTAAAGGTAGAGGGCTAAGATAATCAATGCAAAAAGTGCCAAAATTGACACGAAGTTCAATTCAACAAACATATATAAAATTTCTCATATTTGAATTATAAATTTAGGTACCATTTGGCAATTAGCACCCTAGTTTTAAAAAAAATGTTTTTTTTTTTAATCTAGTTTTCCTTTCATGAAATCTGCCTCTGTATATTTGAGAATGTTTCAACGTTTGAAAAGACAAATAGGTATCTGTCTGCCCAATGGACCTATTTACTTACACAGTGTACCCTGGCATGTCTTTACTTTTTTTTTTAAAGATTTATTTATTTATGCATACAAGAGCTGGGGCAGGCCAAAGATGTGGTGGGGAGGTGAGAGGATTCACCAGAGAGAGAGTGGGGAACAAAACAGGCAGGCTGACTGAAACATGCTGCTGAGGGGAGCAGTGGGCGAGACAGGAGAGGTCTGCATCGCCATGTGGGTTGCTCTCTGGCCAGCCGGGGATTGAACTCATGCTGCAGAAGCTGTGGATTGCTTCACAGTGCAGTGCTTAACCCCTTATGCCACCAGAGAGGCCCTCTTTACTTCTTTTTTAAAATTAAGTACTATTGTTTTACATCCTTGTTAATATTTTGACAATACAGGATTTCTCCCCTTAGGAGAAACTTAGGAAACCTTAGGAGAAATCATTGTGCTCTCACCGCCCCCCAACCCCCAACCTCTGGTAGTCTCAGTTTTTTTGCTTTTTTTTTTTAAAGATTTATTTTATTTTTATTATTCATACAAGAGCTGGGGTGTAGGCCCAGAGGTACAGGGGTGGGGGTGAGAGGATTCACCAGAGACAGACTGAAATACACTGCTGAGGGGAGCAGCGGGCGAGACAGGAGAGGTTTGAGGCGCCATGTGGGTTAGCTCTCTGTCTGGGGATCGACCTTGTGCTGCAGTGGCTGCGGATAGCTTCACAGTGCTGAGACTTAACTCCCTGTGCCACCAGGGAGGCCCATGGTAGTCTTAGTTTTATATTCAGTTTTCTGGGTTTGTTGTTAGTTTGGCTTTAACTGACCCTTTGTTTGGTTTCTCTATATTCCACAAATAAGTGATACCAGCTAGTACTTGTCTTTCTCTTCCTGGTTTATTTTGCTTGGTATAATCCCTTTCAACTCCATCCATGTTGATGCAAATGGCATGAGTTTATATCACTGAGTAGTACTCCATGGTCTATATATACCACATCTTGATCCACTCATCTATTTTTGAGCACTTAGGTTCTTTCCATATCCTGGCTATTATAAATAGTGCTGCTATAAACATAAGAGTGCAGGTTTCCTTTGGAATTATTGTTTTTGTGTGCTTTGGGTAGATACCTAGAAGTGGCATTTTCTAAGACTGCTTTATCTGTTGAATCAGGTGATTAATTGAAAGGAAGTATATATATAATAAATCAGTTATGTGGCCACAAGGGTTAAGAAAATTCAAGGTCGGGCCTCCCCGGTGGCGCAGCGGTTGAGCACTGGGTTGCGATCTGCGGCGCCGGTTCGATCCCCGGCTGCTCCCCGGCCACCTGAGGAGGGTTCTACATGGCGCGCAGACCTCTCCTGCCGCCCGCTGCTCCCCTCAGCAGTGTATTTCGGTCCTTCTGCCTGCTCTGCTCCCCTCTCGGGCTCTGGTGAATTCTCTCACCCTCCCGCACTTCTGACTGTACCCAGTGCATGTATAAACAAACAAACAAACAAACAAACAAATAAATAAAACATGCCTCTATAAAAAAAAAAAGAAAAAAGAAAATTCAAGGTCTAACAACACACCTAAGATATACCAATGTTGTAACAACAATGTTAGGAAAAAGTGCTGTAGTCTAGATTCATACTTTGCTGGGCATCTATAACTAAAACAAAAGGGTTTTCTAAACCCCTCCCAAAAAATTGCGATCTTTTCTGGTAGATTCCTCCAGTATTTACCAAATGTTATTTCCTTCACTTAAGAATAGAGGAGAAATTGTCACAAGCAAAAATGTACAATCTGTAAAGGTATAATGAAAACTGTCACTTAAAGATATGGTAAATGAGAGATAGAGTGGCACACAAGAAATTGCTTTGAGTGAAGTACAATTTTCTTGCCATTTTAAGAAGACAACAGCAAAGTTCTGGGTCCAAAACATGACTTGAATGAAATCTAAGTATTTCAGAAGTAAAACTACTTACAATTTATTAGAATAGGAAATATGAGTGATCCCAGAGGTAATAAAGTAATAGAACTATTTGAAAATTCTGGGTCTTTCAAAGTTTTTGCTTCTCTCCTGGTTTATACAAATCTTTATCCCATGGCAGACTAATATACTACCCACACCAATCCTGCTGTTTTGTCACAGGCCCCTAAGAAATAAGAGCAGATATTTTTTGTGAATCTATGTTTTTGTGCCTCTTAAACAGAAAACAGCAATTTAAAGAGACAGGTTTCCTCAGATGACTAGAGAACTGCCTTAGAAACTTCATGAGATGGCCAGAATTGATTTCAACACTGACAAATCAAGAGGTAAAAAACAAAATAATTATTTTGTTTTAAATAATTTATTTAAAATTTTTCTTTTGTATACCTTACTCTTTCCATCTGTAAAATGAAGCTATTACTTGACACATACATATTTTACCATAACATTGTAAAAATCTCCTGTAAATAAGAAAATTATAGAATATAAACACTGAAATTACATTATACTTTCAACAATTTATAAATATTTCGTGAGAAAGAAATCAAAAGAAAGGGAGAAGTGAAATTACAGAACAAAGTTTACCATCAAACCTGGTGGTCCTGGGGGACCAATTGGTCCTGGTACACCAGTGGGACCAGATGGACCCTGTTATAAAGGAAATAAAGAAAAGGATAAGACATATGCCCATGTAATAAAACTATTTTTATGAATGATGGAAAACTCAGGATGATAATTATATCTTGGGAGAATACAGTAAGATAGAACTGCCAAAGAAACCACAGGTTGATTGAAAATTATTTGTAATATTCTAGATGTTAAAGTTTGTTTGGGGTTCATAGGTGTTCATTTGGTAGTTATGCTTCATAACATACATATATTTTACATGTATTCTGTGTTATTTTCAAATATTACATAATAAAATGTTATAAAAAATGAAGGACATGATTGAGAGTACAGAAGGACAAATAGGGGGTGATGCCAAGTACAAAATGAGAAGAGAGATAATGACATTGCAACTCAGTAATCAAGTACTACAAAACACTAATTTTTGCTTTTGACAAATGGATCAATCCTTGCAAAATATAAACCTTAAGAAATTGACCTCATAATCTATAAATACTCAAAGGTTATTGCTATCCCTGTGCAAGTTATCTACAGGCTATTATAACTCCTTCCTTAAAATTATATTTGATGCTCAACCATGCATAAATATCATTCTTGCAGTCTTCAAAATATGTTCAGATATTATATATAACTGATAGTGTTTCAAATGACACATTTTAATATCTTAAATGGGAGATATATAATTTCTATTTTTAATCAGACCACTTACAATTACCAGTACGACTTCTACCACTTTACTGATCCCCATGGTACAAGATTAAGAATATAGAAGCCTATTTCTTCTACCTAATCCCAAAATAAAATTTCCAAGAAAACTTGACAGAAAGATAAAAGAATAAAGCAATGCTTCTTAAAATTCACTCCGGTCCAGATTGCTTTTATTATCAAGTACAAGGTACATGCAATATCTACCATATTTCAGATAATAATTTCTATAAACAAAAATAGAGGGTATTAAAATCTAGAGAGAAAAAAGTGTTCCTGTGATATGATTTCAATATAATAAAAAGTGAAGCAATACAAAAATGAAGAAAACCACTGGATGCTTACTTGTATTCCGGGAGGACCTGGATATCCTGTATTACCCTTTGGTCCTGGCAGTGATGACATAATTATACTACCTGGTTCTCCCTAAAATAAACCATAAATGGAAGTTGTAAGTAACAGTTATGATACATGAAAACTGGCAAGATCGTGAAAAATGATCTGAGAATCCAATATGTCGCATAAACATCCTGGAAGATTAGTAATTAATCTCAGTAATTAACATGAACAAATTTACCCTTTAAAGGAAAATGAGGAAGTGGCCAGAGTACACTGAAGTAAGTCAATTTATTAAAAGCCTTTTTAGCTACTCATTCATTTAAAAAGCAAAATTAAATATTAATATTTCCCAAGAATGGTGTTAGGCTCAAGATACTCCACAGTGAAGAATGTAACAAGGCTCTGTTCTCATGGCAGTAACAACACACTGGGAAAATGCAGATCATAATATATAAATATATAAGATTACAAAATTTTCTGTTAAGGATTATGAAGAAAAACCACATCGTACATGATAAAGAAATCATGGAAGACAAAAAATAAATGATAACTATGTGATGTGATAGCAGTGTAAATTATTGCTACAGTGGCAATCAGATAATATATAAAATTAACATGTACATCTGAAATTTATACAATATCTTAGGTCAAATAAATTTTTGAAAAAAGTGGAGGAAATTAGTTTTGTTAGACAAAGAAGGGCAATCTGTGAAGGTAATATTGAGGCTGAGATCTAAAGAAGTTGACCACCTGAAAATGGGAGAATAATGTTTGAAAGTGTAAATAGCTTATACAAAGGGCTCAAAAGGAAGAGTCTGGCATATTCAAACAATGCAGACCTGTGTGATCAGTAGTGGAATGTGGCTTAAATATGAGGCCGAGAGTGTAAGCAGGATAAGAACACACAGGTCTTACAGGTCTTGGAAAAGAATGTAGAGTTTATCTTAGAAGCAGTTGGGAAGCTCTTGAGAGTATATAAAAAAGAGAAACCAAATTATTGATTTAGGTTTTTAAAGGTATTTCTAGAGTGAACAGATGGGTCAACAGTACAAAAATGTAGTAAGATGAAGACTGACGTATGTGAACAAAGGAGAGCTTGTAAATGTGTACCTGCACAACTTCTACAAGTATCAGCTTTAAGACAGAAGTCAGAGTCATTATCTGTTTGAAGTTGCAGGCTTTCCAAATGTTTTATTCAAAATTTTTACCTTCTCAGTATGAAATACTTACCTTCATACCTGGGATCCCAGGAGGTCCCTATTATTAAAAAGAAAAGTAATTTTTTATGAGGGGATCAAGCAAAAAAACACAATGTTTTTCAAATATAGTCCAAACTGAATAGATGAATATAGGATATTCTAGTGGAATGTATCTTAGGATAATTACAGATTATATATATATATATATATATTTAGAAATTATATATATACTTAGAGATTATATGTGTGTGTATTATATATATATATATATATATATATATAACCATAGAATCCTTGCTTTTATCCAGCAGAGAGCTATATTACCAACTTCTTTAAAAAATTGTGTCCTTTAGTTTAGTATTTAAAAGGCACTACTTTGATCCACATAAAGGCATTGTGTTCACTTTCAACACTTTTGTTTCTTCTTGTGATTCCTGTGTTCATTATAATCACAAATTTTAGAACTTACTGGAGGACCCTGTAAACCAGGAAAACCGGGACTGCCTGGAAATCCACGGTCTCCCTAGAAGGAGTTAAAATAAAGAGCATGAAGGAACAAGATAAAAAGCAAAACTATACCATCAAACAATGACTATTGAAAAAAGTTATGAAAATTACCTTAAATTCATTAGCCTTAACTTTCCAATTGTTTCAATATCAACTATCCATATGTATTTCACCTTCCAAGATACTTTTGTCTCTACTTGTCAACACGAATCAGAATAAAGGAAAATATATTTTCTTTTTTGAATTTTTTTTATTGTTTTATATATTTTTTACATCATTCTTCATTTTTATTCAATGTATGCTTTAACATCTCCAGTATAGTCCCTGTGAAATTCCCACCACCAATTCACCCATGTAACATCACCATATATTTTCTGCCTTGGTCATTTTCTTCTAAGAAATCCATTTTGAGACAATCATATCACAGATTCCTGACCATCATCACATTTAATAGTTAATGATTTGCCTCTATTTTCTGACCATATATGATACAGATTCTTATTTTAACTGTTATTGCACTTTTCTTTTATTGTAAACTATTTCAAATTATTTTTGTAAAGAGGAAAAGATGGTAAGAAAGAACACCATTAATAACACCAAGAGAACAACAATAACAATAGTTCTAACAATTGCAGGTCATTATGTTTTCCAGGTACCCAATTTTTCTCACTCACTATTGTAAAGTACTAATACGGACATTTGGTTTGAAAAAAAAAAGATAAAATTGTTGGAGAAGAACCCCAATGTACCCCAAGTACCTAAATGCCATAACAATTCTAGAAACACTCTTGTCACAGGTAGAAAGAATAAATTTATTACAGCTGTATGCCTTTAAGGGTATTATCCAACACCCTTCCCTCTACTACTATTTACACATAGAAAAGTGCATCTGGAGATAAAAAAGTGATCTGAACATCAAGTTTATTTTTTTTATAAGAGGGAGAAAAGTCCTCATTGCAATATTTAAATATTTACTTTTTATTTATACAATAGCTGGGGTACAGGCCAGAGGCGTGGGAGGGTGAGAGGATTCAGCAGAGAGAATGGGGAGCAGAACAGGCAGACAGACAGAAAGCACTGCTGAGGGGAGCAGCAGGCACAACAGGAGAGGTCTGCTGCGCCATGTGGGAATCTCCCTGGCCAGCCAGGAATCGAACCCGTGCTGTAGAGGCTGCGGACAGCTTCACAGCGCTGTGCTCAACCCACTGCACCACCAGGGAGGTCCTGAACATCAAGTTTAGAAGGCAGAAAACAGAAAAACCCATATATTCTGGCTCCATCTCAAGGTTTCATTCTATTTGCTACACAGTCAGACATAAAACAAACCATATAATCTTAAAGTATACATAATAAATTCATTTAAAATTGTTGCTTACATAATTGGGGGCCTGCAAAAACAAACAAATTGTAAGAGTTGCTAAGGTGCTGTTTTACAAAAAAAAAAAAGAAGAAGAAGAAATATTTCTTAACCATATAGCATACTACACTCATCATAGATATATTTGGTTTTAAAATTTAAAACTTTGGCAAATAACAAATAACCAAAACAGGCACAAGAATGTAGCCCACTTTGACATGCAAAGAAAAAAACAAGAGAAAACACAAATCAATAGGATCATAAATAAAAGAGGAGAAATTACAACAGACAGTAAAAATCAAAGGAATAATCACAGATTACTATCAACATTTATATGCAAACAAGTTCAACAATCTAGAAGATATGGACAAATTCTTAGAACTATATAATCATCCAAAGCTAAATAAAGAAGAACTAGTACTCCTAAATAGACCAATTACAAGCAGTGAAATTGAAATAATAATCAAAACCCTCCCCCAAAACAAAAGCCCAGGACCAGACAGCTTCACAAATGAATTCTCCCAAACATTCAGAAATGAACTAGTGCCTATCTTTAAAAAAATTAAGAAAGAAGGTATACTACCAAATACATTTTATGAAGCCAACATTGTACTAATACCAAAACCAAACAAAGATAACACAAAAAGAGAAAACTACAGGTCAGTCTCCTTAATGAACACTGATGTAAAAATCATCAATAAAATCCTAGCCAACAGAATCCAACAATGCATCAAAAGGATAATACACCGCAACTAAGGGGGATTTATTCCAAGGGCACAAAGATGGTTCAACATCTGAAAATCAGTTAATGCAATCCAACACATCAACAAAAAGAAAAATAAAAACCATATGATCATATCAATAGATGCTGAGAAAGCATTCGACAAAGTTCAACATCCATTTATGATGAAGGCCCTGGAAATTCTCAGGATAGCAGGAACATACCTTAACATGATAAAAGTATATATGAAAAACCCACAGCCAATATTATTCTCAGTGGTGAAAAGCTGAAAGCCTTTCTTTTAAGATCAGGAACAAGACAAGGATGTCCACTCTCACCAGTGCTTTTCAATATAATACTGGAAGTCCTAGCCAGAGTAATAAGACAAGAGAAAGACATACAATGAATCCAAGTAGGGAAAGAAGAAGCAAAACTATCACTATTTTCAGGCAATATGATAATTTAAATAGTGACTCCTAAAAACTCAACAGAAAAACTAATTAAAATAATAAACCAGTTTAGTAAAGTGGCAGGATACAAAATAAACATACAAAAATCAGTAGCCATCCTATATGCAAACAATCTGAAGAAGAAGAAATAAGGAAAATCATCCCATTTACAATTTAAACACAAAAAATCAAAATACCTGGGAATAAACTTAACCAAGGAGGTGAGTGTCCTACACAAAGAAATGGAAAACATCCCCTGCTCATAGATTGGAAGAATTAGCATTATCAAAATGGTCACCCTACTGAAGCAATTTACAGATTCAATGCACTCCCCATAAAAATCTCAATGATATTCTTCAAAGAAATAAAACAAATACTGATGAAATTCATATGGAGCCACAAAAAACCTAGCATAGTCAAAGCTTTACTGACTAAAACAAAGGAGAATGGAGGTATCACACTCTCAGTCTTCAAACTATAGTACAAAGCTATACTAACTAAAACAGCATGGTACTAGAACAAAAACAGACACATAGACAATGGAACCAAATAGAAAGCTCAGAAATAAAGCCACACATATACGGACAACTAATCTTTGACAAAGGAGCAAAGACTATGCAATGGAGCAAAGAAAGTTTGTTTAATAAATGGTGCTGGGAAAACTGGACCAACACATGCAAAAGAATGAAACTAGACTACTACCTCACACCATGCACAAAAAGTAACTCAAAATGGATAACAGAATTGAACATAAGACCTGCAACCATAAAATATATAGAAGAAAATATAGGCAAAACACTACATGACCTACATCTCAGTAACATCTTTAAAGACTCATTCCCCAAGCAAAAAAGTGAAGGAAAAGATAAACAGCTGGGATTACATCAAACTAAAAAGCTTCTGTACAGCAAAAGAGACATTAACCAAAACAAGAGACACCCCACTGATTGGGAGAAAATTTTTGCAGTCCATACAACTGATAAGTGACTGATCACAAAGATCTACAAAGAGCTCACATGACTAAAAAAAGAAACAACAACAACAAAGTAAACAAACCAGTCAAAAAATGGGCAGAAGAGCTGAAAAGAGCTAAAAAGCTAAAAAGAGGAAATGCAAATGGCCAACAAGTATATGAAAAAATTTCAATATCAGGGCCTCCCCTGGTGGCGCAAGCGGTTAAGCGCAGCGCTGTGAAGCTATCCACAGCCTCTGCAGTGCTGGTTCGACCCTGGCTGGCCAGCGAGGGTCCCACATTGCACGGCAGAATTCTCCTGTCGTGCCCGCTGCTCCCCTCAGCAGTGTACTTCGTCAGTCTGCCTGTTCTGCTCCCCGCTCTGTCTCTGGTGAATCCTCTCACGCTCCCGCAAATAAGGCCTATACCCCAGTTCTTGTATAAATAAATAAATAAATAAATAAATAAATAAATAAATAAATAAATCTTTAAAAAAATATGTTGAACATCACTTATAATCAGGGAAATGCAAATCAAAACCACAATGAGATACCACCTTCTACAAATATAACACATATAGCACATATTAAAAAAAAACTAGTAACAACAAATGTTCGCAGGGATGTGGTGAAAAAGGAACTCTCCTACACTACTGCTGGTGGGACTGCAAACTGGTACAACCACTATGGAGAGCTGTTTTGAGGTTCCTTGCACTACTAAAAATGGATCTACCATATGACCCAGCAATTTCACTCCTAGGAATCTACCCAAAGAACACAAAAATATTAATTCAAAAGGATACCTGCACCCCTATGTTTATTGCAGCACTATTTACAATAAATAAGCTATGGAAACAACCCAAATACCCCAAAATAGATGACTGGATCAAGATGTGGTATATATACACAATGGAATACTACTCAGCAATCCAAAAAGATAAACTCATGCTATTTGCAGCAACATGGATGGAGCTGGAAGGGACTGTGCTCAGTGAAATAAGCCAGAAGGAAAAAGAAAAATATTGGATGGTTTCAGTTATAGGAGGAAAATAAGGGAACCAAATAAGGGACCAATGAAATAATAAAAAATAAATAAACAAACAAAATTGACAGCAACTATAAATCAGAGACATTCTGCAGGGGAGTGGGAGGGAGAGGGACCAATATTATGGTGATGGTGCATGGGTGAATTGGTGGTGGGAATTTTACAAGGACTACACCTGAGAGAAAGCATACATTGCACAAAAATGAACAATGATGTAAAATATATTTAAAAAAAAAGATTGTTCAGCTGAAATGAAGAACACAAGCAAGCCCCACAAATCCAGAATAAACATTTTATTGTTGTTGCTGTGGGTAAGGGTCATAATGACCTGTATTGGAGGTAAAAACTCTATTGCTTTCATGTATATACTATAATATCACCATTATCAAATATATTGCCTAAAATTAAGTAGAAGAAATCTTACCTTGGTTCCATTGCATCCAGGGATACCTTGTGGTCCTGGAGCCCCATCAT
Source organism: Talpa occidentalis (assembly GCF_014898055.3). Taxonomy (NCBI): domain Eukaryota; kingdom Metazoa; phylum Chordata; class Mammalia; order Eulipotyphla; family Talpidae; genus Talpa; species Talpa occidentalis. The sequence continues at coordinate 27,839,435 of NW_023601543.1, forward strand.
GGCCAGGCATTCCCTTTAAAAATGGATACAACACATGTATCGTATGTCTTAGATGACTTTTTAAGGGAAATTAAAATAAGAAGCCAAATCCTACTTACAGGAAGACCTGGTGTCCCTGGAAATCCAGGAAGTCCAGGAGGACCCTGTAAGAAGAAATAAATGCATTGAACCAAAGCTGAAAACCCCTATATTCAGACTATCACAACTAAATCACATTTTTCATTAAAAAGAACCTGGAATCAGAAACTTGGCCAACTGCAGATCTGGAAAGGAAATGTAAAAGATGAGCCCAAACCATCTAGTTGTGTCAGAAAGTTAGGTAGTTATCAAAGATCAATAGTTTGTCAAAAGGACACAAAACAGGAGCCACCTTGAATAGGCTTCCATAGATCAAAGATGTGATAATTTAGGCTTAAAAAGAATAATGACTACAAATGATTAAAATACATAAATTTTTTGTGTTTACAATAATAAAAAATTTTTAAAAACCTTCCTTGATCATCAATTGAAGTTGCTGGTGAAGCAACGAATTACCTATTACAACTACAAATGATAAGTTAGAATTGTAGCTAACAGATTTGATAGAATTTTTAAAGTCACCTTACTACTCTGAATGAAATAATGGATCTGGACAATGATCACCAGTGGATACAAAATTATTAGGTAAAGTTGATGGGGACATTTTGATGGCAGAATCAGTCACGCTCATTTTATTTGAGACAGACATTGTGTTTTATGATTTAATTCAATAGTAAGTACACAGCATTACCTATGAAGTACTCATTTTCTATTTTTATTTAAATCCATTGCAGTATAATTTGCTTACAATAAAACATGCAAACATTAAGTATACAGCATCTTCTGTACCCCCAGAAAACTTTCTACTACCTCTTCCAAGGCAACCTTCAATTTGCAGGATATATGAGGAACGGAGAAGCTATTTATATTTTTTTAATATTTATTTATTTATGCAAGAACCTGGGTACAGGCCAGATGCGTGGGAGGGTGAGAGGCTTCACCAGAGACAGAGCAGGGAACAGAACAGGCAGACTGACGAAATACACTGCTGAGGGGAGCAGTGGGCCTGACAGGAGAGGTCTGCGGTGCCATGTGGGATCTCGCCAGCCGGCTGGGATCGAACCGGCGCTGCAGAGGCTGCCGACAGCTTCAGAGCACTGCGCTCAACCACCTGCGCCACCAGGGGAGGTCCCCGGAGAAGCAATTTAAATGACATCATGAAGAAACAATCATCCAGACCCAGAATTTGGAATGTAGTACAATAAAAATGACCCAGTTTCTCTAAGGACATCATAAAAGAAGTTTAAACATAGGAATCAAATGCAATTAACATGTAGAACTTGCTTGGATACTGGTTGAATAAATCAAATCAATTATAAAAAGATATCTTTGAGACAAGGGAGGAAATCTGAATATGGACTGACTTTTGGAGTGTATTGAAAAGTTATTGCTAGTTTTCTGAGGTGTAACAATGGTATAGCAATTATGTGTATATCAGTTAGAGAAGCGTACTGAAGGATTCATTAGGGAAATGAATGATATGAGGGATTGACTTTAAAATGTTCCCCCCCAAAATAAGTGGCAAGATATAGATGAAACAAATTTGTCAAAATAATAATTTTTCAAGTTGAGTGATGGGTTCATGAAGGTCCATTACACTATATTTTCTGTTTATTTGTGTATGCTTAAAATTTTCATAATAATAAACCTTTTAAAATCTTAATGTCAAGAGTTTCCCTTGAGTTGAATCCAGAGGCTGGAGGAACTATCAGGCCACCTATCTCTAAGCATTTCTGAAGTTCTAGATTAGGGACATGAATTATTTATGTATTTCCAGATAGTTTGAAATTGAAATTGATAGAATGGAATGGATAGTTCTTTTTGATGTGTACATGCTTAGGACATAGATAATGGTAGCTATCATTATTAGGAGATATATTATGATTATTATGAACATCTTTACTAGTATATTGATATCCATTTGTTACAGAAAAATAAAATGTGTGCTAAAATAATCCAAGGGTTTTAATTTCTTCCCTGCTTTTTCAGGACACTATCCATTAAAGTATATAGTAGCACACAAGGCAAGGTACATGTTAATAAAAACCCCAGCAAATTATGTTTTGATATTTATGTAAAATTTGTACATCTACAATATTTCTGGAAATCAAAGGATCAGAATGTGTGATCATCATTGCCACAGACATAAACATGCTATGTCACCACCCAAATATTTCATATTCAAATTAAGAGGTTTCATCTATGAACAGAATTTTAGAGCTAAAAGCAATGCTAGAGATTCTGTTGTTAACTCTGTGATTTACAAATGAAGAAACTCAGAAAAGTCAAGCATGGTTTTCCAAGTCAGTACTATTTTTAAATTACAGTTTCCTCCCAATTCTAAAACACACTGAAAGATAATGTCAACCTAAAAGCTTTTAGAAAAATTACATTAAATGTGCACTTCAGGGGCCTCCCCGGTGGCGCAGCGGTAGAGCGCTGGGTTGCGAAGCTGCCCGCAGCCTCTGCGGCGCCGGTTCGATTCCCGGCTGCTCCCCGGCCACCAGAGGAGGGTCCCACATGGTGCGCAGACTTCTCCTGCCACCCGCTGCTCCCCTCAGCAGTGTACTTCGGTCCTTCTGCCTGTTCTGCTCCCCGCTCTGGCTCTGGTGAATTCTCTCACCCTCCCGCGCTTCTGACTGTACCCAGTGCATGTATAAACAAAACAAATGAACAAACAAACAAACAAATAAATAAATAAATAAATGTGCACTTCAATTTTGAGACACATCCTGATTTCCAGAATATTAAAACTTGACAAATCATACATCTTAGAACTAAGAAAATGATATATTCTCCCCAAAGTGGCTATTTTTTAACATAGTGGTTTAAATCATTGCTTCTGACACTTATTCTCTTTAAGATACACAAAAAATTTATAATATGTGTGCTTGGTACACTGGGAGTATACATAGTCTAACGCGATCAGACCTCTGAACCCCAAAGAACTGAGATGATTACACTGATTCGCAGTTGTGGTTCAAACCACTTGTATGATACACATTTTTAATAAATTGAAAAAATGTTAGAATTTAGTACTTTCATATTTTTAACTGTAAGCTACTTTAAAATCTTATATTAATTTAAATAGACATCTGGATATATAAAGATAACTGTTGCAATACTAAAGAAAACTTAACTGGAGACATATAACAACTCTGAAATTTAACTTTTTAAAGACTGAATTTTTCTTTTTGCATTTCAATATGATTCTTTTCCAGTAGTTTCATAAAGCTTCATTTGCTTTTTCCGTCAATCAACAAAGCATTTGATATTCAGCAAATATCACTTACTCTGATCCCTTTTGGTCCCGGTGGCCCTGGAATTCCATCATTGCCCTGAAAAATACAACATTTTTAGTTATTTTTCCTTCAAAATAACAGACTTAAAATTGTGAAAGGTAGCGAGGAACTCACGCACCTGAGGAAGAAACATTGTGTTGAGACTAAAAGCACCAAGGCAAATTATAATAAAAAATAGGAAAGAACTTTTTCACCAGCACATGAATAGATCACTAATTATTAGGAAAATGAAAAGCAAAAGATATAACTGCATTCCTGTCAGAATGGATATCATCAAAAAGGCAAGAAATAACAAGTATCAGAGTAGATGTCTAGAAAAGGGAAACCTCACACACTTCTGATAACAACGCAAATTGGTACAGCCACTATGGAAAACAGTATGGAGATTCCTCAAAAAATTAAAAATAGAACTACCATATGATCCAGCAATCCAAGCAATGTTGTTGCTGTAACATTAAAATCCTACTTCTGGATATTTAACTTAAGAATATGAAGACATTAATTGGACAAGACATATGAACCACTATGTTAACTGCAGCAATGTTTACAACATGGAAACAATATAACTGCCCATTGACAGAATACTGCATAAAGGTGTGGGATACACACACGTGTGTGCATGCGCGCTCACATACACACACAGAATAGAATATTATCCAGGCATGAAAGATGAAATCTTCATTTGTGACAACACAGACGAACCCTGATGGTATTATGATACATGAAATAAGTCAGCTGGAGTAAGACAACAACATCATTTCACTCACATACAGACTATAAAAACAAAACAAAACAAAAAGAAACTCATACATACAGATAACAGACTGGTGGTTACCAGAGGTGAAGAGAGTGAGGGGAGGGCAAAATGTATAAATTGCACGGTGATGGGTAGAAACTAGTGTTTTTGTAGTGAGCATTTTCATGATGTATAGAACTGTGATTTTATAATGCTGTACACCTGAAACTTATATAATCTTATACACTGATGTTGCCGCAACAAGAAAAATGAAAAAAAAATCATGAAGGCCTTTATTTACTGAAAAGAAATGTGCGTATGTACAGAAGAAACATTTTACCTGTAAAGTTAATAATGAATCATGCAAGAAAGCAAAGATCAAACAGTAGTATAGGTATTCCCCAAATCATTTATGCATAAACAAAATGGGAGCTGATTATCTGGGTAGTTTCAATTTTATGTCACTCTTCTTCCCATACTGGTAGAAAATAACATCATCTCTGAGGCCAAAAATATATACCTTTTTTTTTAGTTTGTGGTTTTAAACCTTTGCTTTGCTTTATAAGGCACTTTCTACTGGCAGAGCTTAAGAAGGAACAAGAAAGAACTCTAGGCTATCTCGCTTCTGCTATAGAATCCCTGCAAAAAAAGCTTCCCATGTGTGTCAATCTATTCACCCATTTCTAGTTAAAAGGATATTGCTGAGAATTTAGTATTGCCTCACTATGTTTTTATTAACTAGTTTCTTTTTTTTAAAAAAAATGGAATGAAGAAAGCCCAATTTTTCTCCCAAACTTAGGATTTTCAGTGTGACATATAGCTAACATATTACCATCTGAGACTTTAGACAGCTTTTATTAAACTGAGATGCTTTGCTTTACACAGGTGGTTTCCAAGTTACTCAACTCACAACTCTAGAGTTTCCTCTGGAATTTCCTCAATACAAGGCACAGTCATCCTTCAATCAGTACAGCTCTGTTCTTATCTTTTCATATGGGGCTTCCATGCTAAGTTTCATTTGGGGAAAGAGTTACCTGGTGTATTAGTTTCCTATGCTGCTGGAACAAATTATCACAAATTTAGTGATTTAAAACGATGTAAATCTTAAGTTTGAGCAGTCCGAAGAAGGGGTCTCAGTGGCAGAATGCTATTACCTTCTGGAGGTTCTAAGGAGAGAATTCCTTACTTTTTCCAGCTTCTAGAGTCACTAAATTGTCCAGCATATGGCCCTCTTCAGTCATCATAGATTGCAATGGCTAAATGAGTCTTTCTAATGTTACATCACTATCAGTGAATTTTCCGTCTTCCTTTTTCAGGTTTGAAAGACCCCCAGATAATCCAGAGACATCTCTGTAGTTTAAAACAAGATGATCAGCAACTTAATTCCATCTGCAATCTTAATTTCATTTGTTTGTGTAACCAAACATATTCACAGGTTCTGAATATGTTTGGCTTATAGGATTAGCTAATGGACATCTAAAGGAGAGGGTATTGAGGGAAGCGCAGAACCCTGCTCCCCTCCCCCGCCCACAGAGGCGGCACTCTCCAACCGGCAGAGAGGAGGGAAACAACAAACCAAAACGGCCAACAAAAACAAACGAGGCAGCAAGCGGGACTGTGAGTGGAAAGGAACTATTGCAGCCACCACACCCCGTGAACGGGAGCTGAGGCGAACCCTGCAGGATCCGCCGCGGCGGTGAGCGAACGGCTCCGGGCGCAATTAGAGAAGAACAAAGACCCCGGGAGACGCACACAGCCCGGGCTGCCGGTAAGCTTGCGCGGAGAGCAGCGCACTCGGCGCGCTTGAAAAGCAAGTGCAGACCTGGATCGCGGCTGCCCAGGTCCCCGCGCCTGCGACCTAGGCTTGCGGGGAGACGACCTAGGCTTGCGGGGAGACGCGCGGAGGTCCTCACTGAGGTGAAGGTCCCTCCCTGAGTGAGCAGGAACCAGGCGCCCAGGCTCGGGAGCTGTGCAAAAGGGCCATTCCCGCGCCACTGAACTGGGCTACAGCCCTCGTCCTGGAACTGAGGGCTTTGAACTGAGACCCGGGGCACGAAAATTCGGGGCGTGGTTTCTCCAACACAGTGGGGCACAAGGCAGGCACAGCACCCCAAAGCTGTTGAGGTGTACCCTACCATTCCCGCTCTGTTCTCTGTCCACGGGGTGGGGGGAGGCGAAAAACAGCCCCCCAAGGACAATAGGAGAGATCTCTGGCGCCACCTAGCGACCAGGAAAAAAAAAGTCACTAACACCCTATAAAACAGGACATTTCTTAAGACTGCTTGAAAAGGGCAGAAGGTTTCTGGAGGACCCAGTGGCCAGCCGGGAAGTTATTCCACGCCAGGCCCCTTCCGACCAGCAGTCTGAGCCACAGAGGGAGCAGGCACCCAGTCCGGGGCAGACCAGGTGCGCAGAAGAGTGTGCCTGAAACCGGAGGCGCAGGGACTGCATCCCGCTTCGCCATTTGAGAACAGGGACATTTCTTCAGTAAAAACTGCCTAAAACCAGCAGAAAGCTCCCCCAGAAGACAGAGATGGCTCCTGGAAGAGCCAGAGGGGAGCGGAGAAGTTCACCCAAGATGTCAGTCAGTCCGAGCAACACAGTGTCCCAACGCATACGACAAATTAGAAAACAGACAGTAGGGAGTAGAAGAAACCACACGCAACTAACAACTCCTCAGGAAAGAAGCACACCACAAAAAGAAAACCACTCCCCAGATTGCAACGACAGCAACTTGGAAGAACTTCTGAGCCTTCCAGAAAGAGAATTTAAAATTGCCATGATTAAAAAAGTGATAGATCAGAAGAAGGAAATTGAGTCCCTAAAGAGGGAAGTAAGAGAAATGCAGGAGATCAAGAATTAATGGAGGAACTAAAGAACTCTGGGAAAGCAATGAAAGCAGAATAGATGAAATGGAAGAACGAATAAGTAATCTTGAAGACACAGAAATAAAAAGAACCAAAACAGAAAAGGAAAGAGAAGTACGAAGGAAAAAGAATGAAGAAAGACTTCGGGAACTATCTGACTCCATGAGGAAAGGAATATAAGAGTTATAGAATTCCAGAAGGAGAGAGAGAGATGTAGGAACAGAGAAATATTCATGGATATAATTGAAGAGAACTTCCAAATGAGAAGAAGGAGCTGAAAATTGATATACAAGAAGCAAGAAGAACACCAAACTTCCACGACGAAAGGAAAAACACAGCAAGACACATAATAGTAAAGCTCCCAAGAATCCAGGACAAGGAAAAAATAATGAAGCTGACAAGAGGGAAGAAACAGATAACATTCAAAGGAAAACCAATCAGGCTGACATCAGACTTCTCTGAAGAAACACTACGGGCATGGAGAGAGTGGAGGGACATAGTCAACAGACTCCAAGAAAACAGATGCCAACCAAGAATACTCTATCCCGCAAAGCTCTCTTTCCTCCATGAAGAAAGAATATGGACCTTCCCAGACAAAGAGAAACTCCGGAATTTCATTGCGACTAAACCCCCACTCCAAAAAATACTACAAGGAATCCTAAAGCCAGAACCTCAGAGGGACGAATAAAAACGAAAGAAGACCAAAAAAAAAAAAAGTTATTAAAAGAATAAATAAATAAAATCAAAGGAAAGACAAACATAATGGCAAATACAGATGCTAACATATCAATATTAACTCTAAATGTAAATGGACTAAACTCTTCAATAAAAAGACACAGAGAGTTGCAGCCTGGATTAAGAAACAAAACCCAACCTTTTGCTGTCTCCAGGAAACACATTTAGCTACAAAAGATAAAAATAGGCTCAAAGTCAAAGGATGGAAAACAATCCTAACAAGCAAATGGGCAAAAAAGAAAGCAGGAACAGCTATACTTATATCAGATAAAACAGACTTCAAACTCAAAAAAATAAAAAGAGACCCAATGGTCATAACATTATGATTAAGGGGACAATACTTCAAGAAGAAATAACACTCATTAACATATACTCACCAAACGAAAGAGCACCAAAATATATCAGACAACTGTTGTCCTCTCTGAAACAGACATCAGAGAAAACACATATGTAGTGGGAGACTTCAACACACCACTATCAACAATGGATAGATCAACAAGACAAAAAATAAGTAAAGAAACTAAAGCTCTAAATAAGGACCTAGAGCATTTGGGCTTAACAGACATCTATAGAACACTAAACCCAAAAAAAACGGAGTACACATTTTTCTCAAGCGCACACGGATCATTCTCCAGGATCGATCACATACTGGGCACAAGACAACATCACACAGATACACCAAGATTGAAAATCATACCAACCATCTTTCTGACCACGAAGGCATCAAACTAGAAATAAATCATAAAAAGAAGGCAAGGAACTATCCTACCTCATGGAGATTAAAAGCCACACTACTGGAAGACCACTGGACTAACGAGGAGATCAAAGAAGAAATTAAAAAATTCTTTGAATTGAATGACAAGGAGGACACCAATATCCTAAATGTATGGGATGCAGCCAAAAGCAGTAATAAGAGGAAAATATATAGCAATAGAAGCTCACATCCAAAAAACAAGAAAGAACTCAAAGAAACAACCTAATCTCGAAGCTCAAAGATCTAGAAAAGAACAACAAAAAAACCCCAGAACCAGTAGAAGAAAAGAAATAATAAAAACCAAAGCAGAAATAATGAAATTGAAACTAAAAAAACAATCCAAAGATCAATGAAACCAAGAGCTGGTTCTTTGAAAAAATATAATAAAATAGACAAACCCCTAGCCAGGCTCACAAAGCAAAGGAAAAGGGAGGAAAACACAAATACACAGAATCATAAATGAAAGAGGAGAAATCACAACGGACACAGCAGAAATCAAAAGAATAATCAGTAACTACTATGAACAGTTATATGGAAACAAGTTCAACAATCTAGAGGAGATGGACAATTTCCTACAACTCTACAATCACCCAAAGCTAGATAAAGAAGAAATAGAACACCTAAACAGACCAATTACAAGCAGCGAAATTGAATGGTAATTAAAAACCTCCCCAAAAACAAAAGCCCAGGACTGATGGATTTACAAATGAATTCTACCAAACATTCAGAGACGAATTAGTGCCTATCCTTCACAAACTTCCAAAAAATTGAGAAGGAAGGGACAATACCAAACACTTCTATGAAGCCAATATTACACTAATACCAAAACCGAATAAGGACAACACAAAAAAGGAAAACTATAGCCAATCTCCCTAATGAACACTGATGCAAAAATCCTCATAAAAATTTAGCTATCAGAATCCAACAATGTATCCATAAGATAATTCACCACGACCAAGTTGGATTCATTCCAGGGGCACAAGGATGGTTTAACATCCGAAAATCAATCAACGTTATCCAACACATCAACAAAAGAATATAAAAAACCATATGATAATATCAATAGATGCTGAGAAAGCTTTCGACAAAGTGCAACACCCATTCATGATAAAAGCCCTTGAAATTCTTGGGATACAAGGAACATACCTCAACATCATAAAGGCCATCTATGACAAGCCAACAGCCAGTATTATTCTCAATGGTGAAAAGCTGAAGCAATTCCATTAAGATCTGGAACAAGACAAGGATGTCCACTCTCACCACTGCTTTTCAATATAATACTGGAAGTCCTAGCCAGAGCAATAAGACAAGAGAAAGACATCCAAGGAATCCAAATAGGAAAAGAAGAAGTCAAACTATCACTATTTGCAGATGATATGATAATATACATAGAGAACCCAAAATCTCCACAGAAAACTAATTCAACTCATCAATCAATTCAGTAAAGTGGCAGGATACAAAATCAACACGCAAAAGTCAGTAGCCTTCCTATACACAAACAATAAATCTGAAGAAGAAGAAATCAAAAAAACCACCCCTTTTATTATCGAAACAAAAAAATCAAATATTTGGGAATAAAATCTAACTAAAGAGGTAAAGGACCTATACAAAGAAAAACTATAAAACACTGTTAAAAGAAGAAGAAGACACACAAAGAAATGGAAAGACATCCCCTGCTCATGGATTGGAAGAATAAACATTATTAAAATGGCCATCCTACCAAAAGCAATATACAGATTCAATGCTATTCCAATCAAAATCTCAATGGCATTCTTCAAAGAAGATAGAACAATTATTGATGAAATTCATATGGAATCACCAAAACCCGAATAGCCAAAGCTCTACTGAAAAAAAAAGAAGGAAATGGAGGCATCACACTCCCAGACTTCAAACTATACTACAAAGCCATAATCATCAAAACTGCATGGTATTGGAACAAGAACAGACATACAGACCAATGGAATCGAATAGAAAATCCAGAAATAAACCCACAGATTTATGGTCAACTAATCTTTGACAAAGGAACGAAGACTATGCATTGGAGCAAAGAAAGTTTGTTCAATAAATGGTGCTGGGAAAACTGGGTCGCTACATGCAAAAGAATGAAGCTTGACCACTACCTCACACCATACACAAAAATCAACTCAAAATGGATTAAAGAACTAGACATAAGACCTGAAACCATAAAATACATAGAAGGAAATATAGGCGAAACACTACGGGATTTGCACATCAAAGACATCTTTACAGACACATCACCCAAAGCAGTGATAGTGAAGAGAAAGATAAACAGCTGGGACTACATCAAATTAAAGAGCTTCTGCACAGCAAAAGAGACAATAACAAAAACAAAGAGAAACCCCACCAACTGGGAGAACATTTTTGCACCCAACACTAATGATAAAGGACTGATCACAAAAATCTGCAAAGAGCTGATGAGACTCAGCAACAACAAAGAAAATAATCCAGTCAAAAAATGGGCAGAAGAGCTAAAAAGAAACTTCTCTGAAGAGGAAATGCAAATGGCCAACAGACATATGAAAAAATGTTCAACATCACTTGTAATCAGGAAATGCAAATCAAAACTACCATGAGATACCATCTCACACCAGTGAGAATGGCACATATAAAAAAACTAGCAACAACAAATGTTGGCGAGGATGTGGAGAAAAAGGAACTCTTGTGCACTGTTGGTGGGAGTGCAAACTGGTCCAACCACTATGGAGAGCTGTGTGGAGATTTCTGGACCTACTAAACATAGAGCTTCCATATGATCCAGCAATTCCACTCCTAGGTATTTACCCAAAGGACACAGAAACATCAATTCCAAAGAGCACCTGCACTCCTATGTTTATAGCAGCACTGTTTACAATAGCTAAGCTTTGGAAACAACCAAATGCCCAAAATAGATGACTGGATCAAGAAGATGTGGTACATATATACCATGGAATATTACTCAGCATTCAAAAAAGATAAACACATGCAATTTGCAGCAACATGGATGGCACTGGAAGGGATCATGCTCAGCGAAATAAGCCAAAAAGAAAAAAGAAAAATACGGATGGTCTCACTCATAGCAGGAATCTAGAAAACTTAAATAAGGGACCAGGAAAATGAATATAAGAAAGTGAAAATCAAAATCAACAAAAAACTATGAACCAGAGACACTTTTTGGGGGGGCGGGAGGGGAAGGATTGGGGTCAGAATGGGGCGTTTGCAATTGTATGGGGGAATATAAAAATAAAATTTAATATTAAAAAAAAATAAAAAATAAAAAAAAAATAAAAAAAATAAAGGAGAGGGTATTATTCTGCCCACCACAGCTTTTTATTACAAAAAAAGTTTAATAATCTACTGTTTGCACAACAGATGCATCTCTAAATAGATTAATGTAAATCTAATTCTATTTCAAAGTAAAGTGGACCTTTGCTCAATGAACTGCTTTGTGACTTCCAACCGGAGGCAGAAATATGACAAGGATGCCTTGCTATAGTACTGCTCTACTAACCGAGATGGCATCCATGTATAATACTTTTTAAGCAAAGTAATGAAATAATATAAAAATATCACAAAATACTCAGAGGCCACGATGGTATGAGCACTAGGACAAGAAATTCAATGCTCATGACCAAATTTAAAAAATATTTTTACCCACCTTATCCTAACTAATTACCTAAAATCATGAGATTGAGTAAAATTTTTATTTTGTATCTATCACATGCTAAAATAAATATGTAACTACTAAAACATGAAATATAAAATCTTCATCTTCTTGTTAGCCAGAGTATATGCACTTTTTCTGGAGAAACACAAAGTCAGATAGTTCTAAAGTTCATTAGAAAAAAAAAGAAAGCCTCCATCATACAGGCATCTAAAGAAGTGGGCAATGATAGAATCAGCACTAATAAATTCACTAAGCAGAACTTATGAGAATTCTGTGACTCTGGATACTTTTTTACTCAAATAATTTGAAATATTTTTCAAAAACTTATGACAATCAAGTTTTTGGCTCATAGGATGATTTTTAAGGAATAACAATTATAAAGAAGGAAAACCTGAGTTTTGTTATGTCACTTGTCATCACAATTCTAAAAATTCCTTCATTGTGTTTACCGACTTCATTTACCAACTTTTCATCTGCTTTTGAGTGGAAATTCCTAAATGGTATTATTTGTTGATCTGCAAACCCTGTGTAACAAAAGCTTTTTCCTCAAATGGAGTCATTCATTGAATCAGAATATTCATCTAAAACACTTGTATGGAGGGGGCCTCCCGGTGGCGCAGTGGTTGAGCGCTGGGTTGAGAAGCTGCCTGCAGCTTCCGCAGCAGCGGTTCGATCCCCCAGCTGCCGGGCGAGGGTCCCAAATGGCGTGCAGACCCCTCCCACCGCCTGCTGCTCCCCTCAGCAGCGTACCTTGTCAGTCTGCCTGTTCTGCTCTCCACTCTGGCTCTGGTGAATTCTCTCACTCTCCCGCACTTCTGACTATACCCAGTGCTTGTATAAATAAATAAAAAATAAAATCTTTAAAAAAAAAAAACCACTTGCATGGAAAAACAAGTGATTTCATTTGAATTTTCTATTTCTTAAGAAGTTGCTTTGATCACAAGTGACTCCAGTTCCTGGAGAATAGTCTGTGCATGATTTCTTTCAGGCCAGACCAAACAGAAAACCCAAATACTGAAAAGAAGTCCTCCCATTACACATGTCACACTACACAGAGAGAATAAAAAGGGAATGCCAAAACCAGGTAGATTCTAATTACTCAAAGGAACTGTCATATAATATTACTGATTCTCTGTTCATGAGTATGCGCCAAGTAATTTTTCCTAAGGTCAGGGTCATTTGATTAGAAAAGATTATATGCAACCTGTCCTTGATCTCCACTGTGGTCACCAACAATACTACCTCATCCCTTGAAGCAGAGCAGACTAACCTCAGTTCCTTGGCCCAAGCAGTGTTAGATAACTGCATACCCCTCAACTTCCTGCTGGTCAATCAAGAAGGGGTTTTCAGGTTTTGTTATTGCCAGCACCTCATGTTTTACCAAGATCACTGAAACTGGCAAAGTAGAACAGCCTATCACCAAACTTAAGAAAAAAGCCTCTTGGCTCTCTGAATTAGATTGGGTGGGCGATAGGTGACCTAATTCCTGATATGGCAACAATTGGGGCTCATGATTACAATCAATCCCCCTAGCAGACCTGATCATACTGCTTGGAGTAATTCTGGTCACGACCCTGCTCCATACTGTCTCAGACTAATTACCTGGTTTTTAAAATAGCTCCTCAAAGTCTGACTCATTTAGTTCCATAACAAGGTAGCCTATGTTTCTCACTCAGGTCCTAAAATCAGGGATAAAATTGAGGAGTCTGATTAAAAACCTATGTGTGATATTTCAGGCCCAACAATAAGCAAATATCTCATGGTAGGCCTCATAGGGAAAAGCTGTCTATCCCAGACCTGACTTAGTTCACTGAGTCTCTGAAGGAAGTTATGTTCAAGGACTGCAGGCAGTGTTGGCTAGTCATACTCTTAGGCATATCTACATTGAAAGGCCTCACTATATGGAACCTTAGTGGTTAACCTTAGTGGTTCCATATAGTGGAGAGGGGGGGACCTTAATGACATTTTCTGCACTCTAAGTAGTTTTTCACTCCTAGCCCTTCCCCTTCTCTCTTTTCCCACTCTGACACTGGGCCAGTAGGAGTGTTTTGCTAAAAGCTCCCTAAGCAGTGAAATTATGCCCTAGGTCTGTGCTTGTTCACTGGAACCTCACTGGTGCTGTTCTATTGGGGAAAGTTGAATAGTGAAGGAATAGGTGCTTTCTCTGGTTTAACTGTTTGCTTATACTATCACAGTAAGTAAAAGGTTTAACTGTTTGCTTATAATATCACAGTAAGTAACTAAAGGCTTGACTGTTGACTGTTTCATTTTGGCTTGTTGCATTAATCAGCTACTCTGAGAGCTAGCAATTCAGCTCTCTCCAGCTGATACTAAGTTCTTACAACAGAACTTAATTTTTGTTGAGGATCCCAATAATCACATACAATTTATAGCATCTTCTACAAATAGATACAAATGTATACAAATGTTATTCTACAAATGACCAATATAGACTCTTGGTCATTATATTATTTTATTTAAACATATCTACCATAAATAGTTCAGGAACTTCTTTGTTGATCTGACACCGAGTCCCACATTTAAGATGACTTAATTCCTCTGGTATTAATGCTTGACAATTTGGCACATACCTTTTGCCCCTGAGGCCCTGGAGGCCCTTCTGGACCTGGAAATCCAGGCAAACCTGGATGGCCTTCCAAACCTGGCAATCCTCTCTCCCCCTGCAAATGAACAAGAATAAAAGGTAAGATGGTTTGTGAATTTTCAAGCACAAGAGTGGTTAATATTAAAAAAATATCTTATGACTATCTATAGAAAACTAGCTTAATTTAATGATACAAAATTCACAGTATCCACTAGCAGTAGGAAATTTGTAAGGTGTGAGTAGAAAAACACAATCACTCTGAATTTGTTTTAGCTATTTAGGGCCTTTTGTGGTTCCATATAAATTTTATAATTGCAGTTTTTTTAAAAAGATTTATATTTATTATAGGGTAAGTTAACATAAGGAATTATTCAATACAAAATCATATAAACGATCTAGATGAAACTTAGCACTTACAAAAATACACACATACAAACACACACAAAAAGAAAAACAAAAAAGCACTCTGAATTTATATCATACATGGTAATATAATCTCTTGCTTTCTTGTAAAAATAAAAAGTGTATCAGAGATGAAGCCAGGTTTAAACATACCAACATCAAGAGCTTAATAAGAAAGGTGGAAATAAATCCAGGAAGCTAGGTTTACAGGGGTTACAGAAAGTAAGCATGGGGGAAGGATGAAGAAAAGTAAAAGGAAACAATAAGAGACGCTTTCAAATTATTGCAGAGTTATCAAAAATTAACTCATTAGCTAATTGGAGATAATTCAGAGAAGGTGGCAGGAGAGTGCAGTAGAGTACTGGTAGAGGATTGTAGGCACTTTAGTGATGGGGAAATTATGGGCTGGACCAAAGGGGAGAAATCCTATATTGTGAAAAAACAAGGATGTTTCAAATAAATAAATAAACAAATACTGAACATACTCTTACTATATGCTCCAGCAACTGAACTCCTTGGTATTCACCCAAAAGAGTGGAAAACTTATGTCCACATAAAAACCTGTACATAGTTATTTAAAGCAGTTTTATTCACAATTGCCAAAACTTAGAAGCAACAAACATGTTCTTCAGTAGTTAATGAATAAACTGTGGCACATTCGGACAATGGAATATTATTCAGTTCTCTAAAGAAATTAGCTATCAAGTCATGAAAAGACATGGAGAAAATTTAAATGCATATTATTCAGTGAAAGAAGTCAATCTGAAAAGTCTGCATACTATATAATTCCAACTGTTTGACATTCTGGAAAAAAACAAAATTATAGAGATAATTAAAAGTAACCACTGGGGGCCTCCCCAGTGGCGCAGCGGTTGAGCGCTGGGTTGCGAAGCTGCCCGCAGCCTCTGCAGTGCCGGTTCAATCCCTGGCTGCTCCCTGGCCACCAGAGGAGGGTCCCACATGGCGCGCAGACCTCTCCTGCCGCCCGCTGCTCCCCTCAGCAGTGTACTTCGGTCCTTCTGCCTGCTCTGCTCCCCGCTCTGGCTCTGGTGAATTCGCTCACCCTCCCGCGCTTCTGACTATACCTAGTACTTGTATAAATAAATAAATAAATCTTTTAAAAAAATAAATAAAAATAAATAAATAAAAATAACCACTGGTTTCCAGGGATAAGGATGGAGGGAGATGAATAGGTGGAACACAGAGGATTTTAAAGCAGGGAAAATACTATAATAATATAATAATATAATAGTAGAGAACATTCATTGCACATTTATTCAAACTCACAGAATATATAACACCAGCAGTGAATTATTAAGTATAAACTATGTAATATTGATGAATTAATTATAGGTTCATCAATTTTAACAAATGACAATTACGAAGATGTTGATAGTCGGGGAGGTTTACATATGTATGCATGTGGGGGGACAGGGTATACATGGGAAATTTCTGTATCTTTCAGTTCTGCTGTGAATTTGAAACTGCTATAAAAAATAAAGACTTTTAATAAAAAAATTATTGAAGTAACCATAAGTATTTTAAAAGATTCCTGTTCCCCTTTATAATATCTTTCTCAACCCCACCCACCGTATGCAACAACTGGCTTGTTTTCTGTCACTATATATTAATATTTTCTAGAATTTTGTACAAAAGGAACTACATTAGAATGTACTCTTTTTGTTTAACTCTTCACTCAGCATAATTATTTTGTTATTCAAACATGTTGTGTTGGGTAATGCCAGTTTATCTTTGTTGTTTATTACTCTTCCTTTGTATAAATACACCATAATTTGTTTATTCACTCACCTGTTAGTGGGAAGTTGAGTTGATTCCTGTTGTTGGCTATTACAAATAAATCTATCATGAACTAATGTACATGTTTTGCATAGTCATATTCTTTCATTTCTCATGAGTAAATGTCTAGGAATACACAGGATCACATGAAAAATTTATGTTTACCTTTGTAAGAAACTGCCAAATTGTTTTCCAAAGTTTTTGCATAATTTTGATTTGCAGGAATCTATGATAGTTCTAGTTGTTCCATATCCTCCCTTATACATGGTAAGGTTAATGTTTTAATATCTAGACATTCCAATTGGTTTGCAGTGGTATCTCATTATAATTTTATTATGTATTTTCCTAATAAGCAGTGTTGAGTATCTTTACATGTTCATTTGCCATCCACATATTTTTAGTGGTGTCTTAAAATACTTGCCAATTTGTTTCTAAATTAATTTTAGTTGGGGATCTTTGTTTTTAGAGAGTTCAGTCTTGTATACTTTGCATATAAGACTTATATCAGATATGTGATTTGCAAAGATCTTTTATCTAGACTGTGGGTTGCCTTTACATTCTCTTAAATGTCTTTTAGAAAAAAAAAGTTTTTAATTTTAATGAAATATAGCAGTTTACTTTATGGATCAAATCTTTGGTGTCCTATTTAAGAAATATCTAACTCAAGGTCACAATAATTTTCTCCTATGTTTTGTTCTAAAAGATTTATAGATTTAGGTTTAATATTTAGATCTATAATCCATTTTGAGTTAATTTGTATATACAATGTGAGCTATGAGTCAAAATCCATTTTTGTGCAAATGTACATCCAATTCTTCCAATATTATTTGTTAAAAAGAATATCATTTCTCCACTAAATTGCCTTAACAGTTCTGTGAAAAAAATTAATCACACATCTTAAGTCTATTTATGGTCTCTCTATTCTGCTCCACTTATCTCTATGCCGTTCATTTTGCTATTAGCATACTATCATGTTTACTGTGTTTTATATTAAATTTTAGATTTGTATGCTATAAATCCACTAACTTTGTTCTTTTTTTTAAGATTTATTTATGTATGCATACAAGAGCTGGGGTACAGGCCAGAGGTGCAGAGGGTGAGAGGATTCATCAGAGACAGAATGGGGAACAGAACAGGCAGACTGACGGAAATACACTGCTGAGGGGAGCAGCGGGCGAGTCAGGAGAGGTCTGCTGCGCCATTTGGGTTGCTCCTTGGCCGCCTGGGGATCGAACTCATGCTGTGGATGCTGCAGACAGCTTCATAGGTTGCGTCTTAACTCCTTGCGCCACCAGGGAGGCCCCCAACTTTGTTCTTTTCAAAATATGTTTTAACATTTCCATGTAAATTTTAGAATGAGCTCAATTTCTATTTTTAAAAGGCAAGGAGTTGCACTCAATCTATAGGTAAACTTGGGGAGAACCGACATCTTAATGACACTAAGTTTTCTGATCAGTGAACATGATATATATATCTCCACTTATTCATTTCCCTTCCTATCTCTCAGCAATATTTATGTAGTTTTCATTGTACAGGACTGCACATTTTTGTTTTATCCCTCCCTATGTGTTGCAAATTTTTGACACTATCGCAAAATACTTTTTAAAATTCCAATTTCCCATTTCTAATTGTTAGAGTATAGAAATGTAACTGACTTTTGTTTATCAATCTTAGGTTACTTGCTTTATTCTCTGATTGCTCTAAACTCATCTATATGTTTTAGGAACATTTTAGTTTTTTTTTTTTATTATTATTATTATTTTTTTTTTAAGATTTATTTATTTATTTATACAAGCACTGGGTACAGTCAGAAGCACGGGAGGGTGAGAGAATTCACCAGAGCCAGAGCGGGGAGCAGAGCAGGCAGAAGGACTGAAGTACACTGCTGAGGGGAGCAGTGGGCGGCAGGAGAGGTCTGCGCGCCATGTGGGACCCTCCTCCGGTGGCCGGGGAGCAGCCGGGGATCGAACCGGCACTGCAGAGGCTGCGGGCAGCATCGCAACCCAGCGCTCAACCGCTGCGCCACCGGGGAGGCCCGGAACATTTTAGTATTATCCAGAGAATTTCTACATTGGCAAATCATGTCACTTGCTAAAAAAAAAAAAAAAAAAAGACTACAACATCTTCTTTCTTTCCAGTTCAGATGCTTTTCCTTTTCTTGTTCTTGTCTTAGTCTTACTACACTGGCAATATTGAATAGAAGTGATGACAGCAAGCATGTTCCCGATCTTAAGAGAAAGGAATTTAATTACTCTTTCTCCATTAGCTATAAGAATTTGCTAGATGCCCCTGAAATCAAGGAAATTCCTTCCATTCATAGTATGCTAAGAGTTCTTATCAAGAATGGATGTTGAATTTTGTTAAGTCATTTCTCTGTAGCTACCGAAATAATCACATGATGGTTTTATTTATGTTTTTCAAAAAGTTTAGTCTTTTAATATGGTGAATTACAATTTTTGATTTTTGAATACTAAACCAACCATGCATTCCTGGCATAAACTCCATTTGGTAATAATGCATTATCTACTTTATATATCATTGGATCTTATTTGCTAAAATTTTATTAAGAATTTCTGCATCTATATTAATGAGGCATATTGAGCTGTAGTTTACTGTTTTTGTAAATTTGTCTATGTCTGGTTTGGGTATTAGGATATGCTCTTTTATAAAATTAGTGGGGCAACAGCAATTTTCCAGCCATTATGACATTCTCAACCCTGTCATCTGACTTCTCAAGCCAGTGAAACTCTGGTTTTTGTCTGGGTTCCAGCCATAGTTTGTTATTCAGACTGAAGGGTGTACTCACAAGAAAAGCCTCATAAATGTAGGTTTACCCAGTAATCCTACAAAGGTAGATGCCTCCTCTACTCTTTTTTTGCTTTGGGACACTCTCCTGTGCTATCATGTAGCTGTTCTATTTTGTCTAGAGTATTTACTTCTTATCTTAAAAACAGTTAACCCACCAATAATCAGAAATTAATCTCTTCATCTTCTTACCACTATATAAAGCCCATTTACTCTAAAATTACTCCACTCAAACTAATGTTACTCAAATAGGTGATTTGAATAACACTATTCAATTATTACTAATGGGTATTCCATTAGGAGGAAAGTGGGTTACATGATTAAACTGAGCTTGGAAATATAGCACTACAAAACAAGTAGATTTCTTTCCTCCAGGACTTTTAAACATTTTCCATAGGCTAGTATGCCTTCTATATCCCTAAATGGAATACACTTTTGAGATATTTTTCCAAATTGTTTCATATATAATTATGAATATTCAGATTCATTAAAAAATATTTACTGAGTACAAGAGTAAAGACTAGAACATGATTCTTTTTCTCCTAGTACATCTCTCTTTAGCCCATAAATCACTATCCCTTTTATCTTATAATTTTAACATCAGTCTCTGATTCCTTATGTTTAGGTTGACACTATTTAATCTTCACCAATACATACTTCGTAATCATCATATTTACATGATAGGGGTGGTGCTATTATATCAGGGGTATTGAGATAAAAATTTAGATTCAGCAGTCATTAAATTACATGGACTAGATAAAAGTACATGAAATTTCCTAACATGATATTCAGCACAGATCAGTAGTCGGATAAATGTTTGGTTCCCTCTTAAGTATTTTTCCCTCCTTTTGCCTGTTAGGCAGTATATTTCAGCAAGATTGATCAAATAAAGTCAAAATACATCCAGGAGCTTGTTTTACAGAGTCCAGGAGCTAAGTTTTTTTTGTTGTTAACTTTTAAAGGACAAATTAAAAAAATACAGGAAACCTTATATGATTCACAAAGGCTAAAATATTGACTATATGGTCTTTTACAGAATATGGGGCTGATCTCTGAGATACAGTTTAATCTCTATAGTTATTTAAAATAAGTACAGTAGAATTCATTTTATTAACTTAAATGCTTCAGTAGAAGCCTTGTTGTTTATTTTTTAAAAAATATATGTTAAAAACATATTTTATTAGTTTTATTACATTTGCAGAGGCCAGTCTCAGCTCTTACCTTCTGTCCTTTTATGCTACTACAGTCACACTTAGTTCCTGGAGAACACCCATAGCAAGCCTACAAGGAAGAGAAAGAGGGAGGAAAATCATTAAATATGAACATGAAAACCAGAGTCTGACTTACAGCTCAAATGAATTCAACAATCCAAACTTGTAAAACAAATATCAGGAAACTATCTGAAAGGATATGTACCAAATTGCAAATAATGATTGCCTCTGGGAAAGTTTCATCTTCTATTGTATACATTACTGATTGAATGTTTTACAATTAATCAATGTAATGTTTTCAATGTAATTTTTATAATTTTCAAGTAAAAAGTATCTTTTTTAAGAGACAGTAAAAATGAACAAGAAATTTATATGACTTCCTCATAGTAAATATGATTTGCCACTTGTTCAAGTTCTTAGGAACTTCATTTTTGCTCCCAACATGACTTGTAAGAAATTACTTCTCAATCTATATGAGCAATTGTTATAGGACAGGGAGAGGGGCAGCCCAAACCCCGCAAATCTGCTTATTCTAAATGGGTTCTGCCATCCGCCGCATCAACACAAAACACATGAGACTAATGGGAAGGATCTTTAATAAAACTAGGAAACAATACAGGTAAGGCAAAGAGTCTAGTTTCTAAATGAAGCACCCAAAGTTACCCGTCCCCTCGTGGGTAAAAGTCCATCCAAATGGGATTGGCCCAGAGCAAGGCCCCAAAGCCTGCTACAAGTCTAAAGCATCTTCCAGTGGGGACCCACAGAAAAGGGTCACAAACAACCAGACAAGCCCGGAAGGAAAAGAGCAAAATCAACATCAAGATAAAAGCTGCCATGGTCACCTCCCCACGGGTCTCACCCACATCTGTGTCACCCAGTCCACGACCAAAAGACAAGCGCAGTTTCTTCACGTGTCTCTAGGCTCCAAGCGCCTGCTCCAGGTCTCCTTCTGGCTCCATCCTGCTTCCTTCCTCAGTCTCTTCTGCAGCTTCTCCTCTTCCTGCTCAGCTCCACCCTCCCTTGGGTGGGGCAGGGAACCTGGAACCTCCCCCTTTCCTGGGGACCACCCTGTTGCACAATGACCTAGGCATTTATCCAAGAATGTCTGCCACTTGAAGCTGCTTTCTTCTTGAATTTCTGATGAATCACAGAGCATAAAATATAAAACTCTATCTTTTACCACTTATCTTTTCTTTACTCTCACTCTTATCACTAGTAGCTCACTTCCTCACAGTCTGTATTTTACTACAAATGTTGCTTCCACAATCTAGGTGTTCTATATAGCTACTACTAACAATTCACTCACTCATCTTAGGAATTGAGGGCCAGAAGACAGAAAAATATCCTCCTCTAAAATCATAACCGATAGAACAAAAGATGATAGATGACTTCTGTCATCCAAACTAGCCTTTACACTGGCATGAATCTGAACTGCTTAGAAAAATAAAACAATTACTTTAACATATGTAGATAGTTCAGCATTTATGTACTATAAGGCTTCTCATCAAACAGAGAAATGTTTTATGTGATAAAAATAGGAAACTGGGTTCAACAATGTTAAGCCTTGGGAGCCTATTACTTAAAAAGTACCTTAGTCTTCTTACCAATCTTCCATTCTTTCCATACTCCAATCATCACCAGAGCACCTTTCCCAATCCTTATCAAAATACTGACCTTATCCTTCTACTCAGAACTTCTAACCCATTCAGCTGTAATCAGGAGCCACCCCCATGATAGGAACTCCTTTTCCATATTATAAGAGCAGCCAAGCATGGCTTGAGGTTGGGGGGTATCCCTTGCTCACATTGCAAAAGCTATTTTAGTAAAAGAAATGTTCTGACATCTTTAATTGAAAGTTTCCTATGCAGTAATTATTTATTAATACAATGATGATAGGTTACATACTCTGATTTAAGTACTATATGTCAACTATATTACATATTAAATAGACTTACTCAGATATATTCACTTATCGAACATGAATAGAATATTACAGTCCATAAAGCTTGTTAGGCACTAGGGAGATAAATAGGAATAAGACAGAGCTCCTTCCAACATATATAACTAATTCAAAAAATGCTTACTGATCATCTGTGATGTGCCAGTCACTTACATCATGTTAGGTACAGAATGAAATACAAAGACAATTAAGTCATTGCTTTATAATAGAAAGGATAATCTTATACACAAAAATTATTATACATTAAGTCAGGAACAGAGGTCAGTTTTAAATATATAATACTTCTTTGTGCAAATGTAAATTTTAGATTACAATCTACAAACTTACAAATTTTAGAAGATACTGATTTACAGGATAAGAACTATCAAAAGCCATATTCACTGAATTAGATTGCATATATTATCAACATTCAATTACATGAATTAATGTTAGACTAAATGATAGTGATCATCTGAATTGATAATTAATAATAATTAGCATTAGACTTTGAAAAGTTTGCCTGCACTTTATATGTAAACATGTGCATAGTATTTGGTGTTATAAATACAAGATGCTGTAACTTTCCAATTTCAGTTTTCATTAAGACATCTTCCTTCTTAAAATACAAATTAAGCTCCTGAGAATACAAAGCAATAGTATAATAAAATTTCATTAATATGGACAAATTACTATACAAATTTTATTTATAATTGTATTTATACCACCTATTGAACAATAACCTCCAACTTTTAGCATAATTTATTAACAAAATCCTTAAATGCTTGTGTCATTTTGAAGTAATTTCATATAATATTTTTCTTAAAAATTATTAATTTCATCTTTTTACACTTACCACTTAACATGAAGTTATACATTAGAGATATCATTACTTCAAACATTTAGTAATTACATAGAAATTTGTTTGAATTCGATTTAATATTGTAGTTTATATTCTATTTATTCCACCCAGGTTATTATAATGACTGTGGTACTCATAGTTTTAAAAAACGAGGGGGTAGGTCAATTGCATTACACAAACCAACCACTAGGTGCCACTTTCCATACAGTTATAGCAGTGGTGCCCAAAAGGAAATAGGCCCAATTTCACAATGGTTAATGGAACAATTTGTTTTACCAACTTATAAAATTTATTAGATGCCTACTAAGAACAAAACACAATGTAAAGGCTATGAGCTGTACAAAAAGATATGTTCACATGGTAACTGCTTTTACAAAACTTCCAATCCAGTTTGAAAAGAAAATGCTAGGTCCAAATAAATGGAAATAAAATTTAAACACAGTGGAGTAACACTATAGCAGACATTGGTAACAGAAAGAGCTCTAAGAAACAAGAAATTCCTTAAGAGTTTAAACTTCTGCAACTGAATTATTAAGAGACTCTGGATAAGTCATTCCCATGCTCTTGGATTCTCTTTTCTCTTGGATAAAATTACAGAGATAGAAAATATGATCCCTTTAGGTGGCTTCAGAATTTTATAGTCTGTGATTCACTACAATTTCCCAAGTGAAAATGAGTGACATAGTCAATAATTGCTATCAAAGTTAAAAACAGAGTTACCTTTAGCCTGGGAGAGTTCATAAAGCTTCTGTGTAGAGCTAAATAACTCAATTTCAGTTTTGAAAGATAGGCAGAAAGATATCTATAGGAAAACATAGCCACACTAAGCACTAAGATTAAAATACATTTTTGTAGGCAGAATCAGGTAAAACAAACACTGAATACCTCACTCTAAAAAAGACTTCTCAAATTTATTTGAAAATAGTACAATAGCAGATAAGGCTGATATAAAATTTTTGCAAATCACGGAAAATTATTTAATTCTAAAAGTCACTTAAGTCTACTAAAACAAGAAACTGATACAATAGCAATGTTTTATTTTGCATAAGTAATGAAATAAAAAGATTTTTATTCATATAGTAAAACATATCCTAAGACCACAATAATTAAAACTGTATGGTACTGCCCAAAGAATACAGTTCAATGAGCCAAAATAGACAAGGCAGATGCAGACATGCACACACACATGCAGACATTTGCATGCACCTGTGTGCATGCATGCACACATACACACATGCACACACACACACACACACACACACACCACTAACCATATAAAGAAAGTTGGCATATGAAATAGATGTGAAAATAATAAAAACAGTGCTAGGACAAATATAGAAAATGTAGAAAATAACACATTTAGATCTCAGGCTTCTATAATCAGGAAAATGTCAAATATGAAACTCAAAGGTACAAATAAAAGCAAGCTATACATCAATATCATTTAAAGAATGTCATAAAAATTCAGGTACTAGGGTCCCATCCTACAGAATCAGTCTTATTAAGCTTGAATTTAGCTATTAGAATTTGAGAGCTTTATAAATACCTCTAGATGATTCTGATTCAGGCATATATCAAGATATGTACTATAAAATAACAACATATTAATGTTTTTGTGACCTTTGGGTACATTCCTACTAGTAGAATTTCTGGGCCATATGGTAGCTCCATTTTTAGTAGTTTTAGGGTCCTCCACATAGCTTTCCATAGTGGTTGGACCACATTGCATTCCCACCAGCAGTGTAAGAGAGTTCCTTTTTCTCTGCATCCTCACCAGTATTTGTTATTGCCAGTTTTTTTTTTTTTTTAATATGGGCCGTTCTCACAGGTGTGAAGAGGTATCTCATTGCAGTTTTGATTTGCATTTCCCTTATTATAAGTGATATTGAATATTTTTTCATATACCTGTTGGCCATCTGCATTTCCTCTTTGTTTATTGCAGCACTATTTAGAATAGCTAAGAAAAGTGTGGAAACAACCTAAATGCCCCAAAACAGATGACTGCATCAAGAAGATGTTGTATATATACATGATGGAATAACATTCAGCAAACAAAAAAGACAAGCTCATGCCATTTGCAGCAATATGGATGGAGCTAGAAGGGATTATGTTCAGTGAAATAAGTTAGAAGTAATAAGAAAAATATCACATGGTTTCACTTATAGGAGGAATATGGGGAAACCAAACAAGGGATCAGGAAAAAAAAGGGACAAAACTAGAAGGCAAACTGTATATCAGAGACATTCAGCAGAGGAAGGGGACAGGGGGATCAAAACAGTGAATGGAAGAGCACAAGAGACTATTGTGATGGTTCACAGGTATCTTGGAAGTGGTAATTTTATGGGAACTACACCTGAAATCAAACTTGTACAAAAATGAACAATTATGTAAAAATATATAAATAAGTCAAAATAAATAAAATAAGAGCATAGAGAAAGAAAAATATTCTAATAATGTGACCAGTTAGGTATGGAGACTGACATGCTACTTATAAAAATTAAAAATAGGGGCTTCCCTGCTGGCACAAGGGGTTAAGACGCAGCACTAAGAAGCTATCTGCAGCTACTGTATCACAAGTTTGATCCCCGGCCAGAGAGATGACCCACATGGCACAGCAGACCTCTCCTGACTCATCTGCTGCTCCCCTCAGGAGTGTATTTCAGTAAGTTCACTCTGTCTCTGGGTGAATTTAAAGTACTTTAAGGTCCTTGTAATTACATAGAAAACAAGTACAGTATTGGTTACATTAGACTTTGATAAGTATGCAGATAGAAATTCTAATTCCTAGGGTAAACCTTACAAGAATGTAAGTGAGTTATTAATTCCAAACTAGCTGATGGAAAATACTCAATAAATCCAAAAGAAAACAAAAGATAGAGAGACAGAAGGCACTATTTTAGAAAAGACAAGGCAAATAAAATAAATATATCAGTAATTGTATTTGAGAAGGTAAGTATAAGATGACAGAGCATTAGCAAATAATCCAACAAATCTGGATTTATAAGAGACAACTAGCATGGACTCTTTAAAAAGTCAATGCCATAAATGGGAGAGATGATTTTGTGAATGAGAGATTGAAGACCACTGTGGACTATCTTCCAGCAAAATGATTATAACTGAAATTTAGAAAAAATAAATTATGTCTCTAGATAATGTCCTAAAAATTTATAGCAAATGAAGAAACAGTTATTCAACAAAATTTACTGAATTTCAGTATGAGCAGCGAAAGTCTATGGAATTTTAACCATATTCACTCCCTTCCTTTCTTTCTTTCTCCCCTGTTCAGCTTGACAAAAGCTCCATACAAGGGAGGAACAGACATAAACTCACGGCTCCTTCTTCCTCCCAGTTGAACACTACAATATCTTACAGGAGGTATATGTAATTAGCATTTCTCAATCCCCCTCCATGCCCAGTTCCACGTTGTAGATGCTATATTCCAAGCAATAGTGGCTCAAATTTCTGAGGATCTTTTTTTTTTTTTTTTAAGAATTATTTATTCATACATACAAGAACCGGGATACAGGTCAGATGTGTGGGAGGGTGAGAGAATTCACCAGAGACAGAGCAGGGAACAGAACAGGCAGACCAAGTGAAATACACTTCTGAGGGGAGCAGCGGGCGAGACAGGAGAGGTCTGCCAGGCCATGTGGGACCCTCACTGGCCAGCTGGGCTCGAACCCGAGCTGCAGAGGCTGCGGACAGCTTCACAGCGCTGTGCTCAACCTCCTGTGCCACCAGGGGAAGCTCCAATTTCTGAGGATCTTGTCCTCCACACTACACCAACTCATAAGACAAAGAAAAACATCTTGAGATCAGCAAGAGAAATGTGACTTATTCCTCCACCAGGGAATCCAAAAAAGATTAGCAGATGACTTCTCAGAAGAAATGGAGCCCAGAATGCAGTGAGATAGTTTATTAAAAGGTGTTCAAAGATTAAAATTTGTCCACCAAGAATTTTATACCAAGTCAAACTATCTTTGAAACATGAAGTTTAAATAAAGATATCTGTGGATTAAAAAAAAAAAACAATATGTATGACAACCCAGAGGAACAAATAAAAAGAACCAGAAATTTCAAATAAGAAGCCAAATAAAACTATAAATTTCTTATTCTCTTTGTATCTCTCAGCTTCTTTAAAAGCAGTAAAATTATAAACCATTTTAATTATAACAATGAGTTTTTGAGTTTGTAATATATATAATTTGTATAATAATAATAGCACAAAAAAGAAGAGTGAATAGAGAGCGCCATAGAAATAATAGTTCTTTATCTCACAAGAATCAAGATGCTATAAATTTAAAGTAGATTCTGGTAAGTTATTATGTGTACATAAGCTCAAAGACAACCACTAGGAAAGAAAATATAATGTTTTCAGAACATTATGCTAAGTGAAAGGAGTCAGACACAACATATGTTACATGATTCTATTTATATGAAATCTTCAAAACAGATAAAGTTACAGAGACAGCAACTAGATTAGTGATTGCCTAAAGCTAGGGAGTTCAGGGGTAATGGTTAAGTGAGAAGTATGGGATATGGGTTTCTTTTTGGTTTGGTAAAAATATTCTAAAATTGATTTGGTGATAGTTGTACAACTCTATCCTAAAAATGATTGAACTGTGAACTTTATATGGGTAAACTGTATTATATGTAAATTTTATCTTAATGTAGTTGTTAAAAAAATCATTGTCATGAAATAAATTGTCATAAAACCATGCTGTTAAGAACTGTGAAGGGTCTGAGATTTTTTTTTCCTCTATGTATACTACCAAGTTAGCCTGACACAGTTCCATGGATACTGAAGGAAAATACAAGATAATTTTTCATCAGAGAGAACAAACAGTTCATTATAGCAACAGACTGGACTCCGAGAAGCCATTTCCCACAGGGTGATATGAAGAGAAGGTAATACCTTCAACACACTGCACATTATTGGTAAAGGTGAGAAACGTAATGTTTAGGGAATGTACATATTTTGAAGAGAGAGTACGGTTGCTTGATCTTTGTCCCAAGATTTCATCTTTATTATCTTGGATGGTAAACAACCCTGGCTTTTACTCCAAAGGGAAATACTATCTCTATTTTCCAAGTTATAAGCTATTCAAATATCCTTTAAAGGACAGTACCTAACAAAGCTAGTTCCTTTCCTCTCAAGATATACTGAGACATGGAAGATAAAGGAAAAACTCTGCCAACACATTCCAGATTTTTGAAAATTTAAGAAAATAAATGTGTCACATGAAGAGCTATGAAAGATTTTTTAGGACCATCATAGATATCTGGTTATGAACTGAATATCACATGATGCTTTAAAGTTAATTAATTTTTAAAGTGTGAAATTGATGTGTTTATTTAATGTAATGTCCCTCTCCTTTGATGAGGCATGATGCATGCTGAGGTATTTAGGCATAGAACATGTCATGATGTCTGCAAATCATTTGCAAGTGCCTTACCAAAAAAAAAACTTTACACACATACATGTACAGATACTTACATAATCATTAAACCATTAAACACAAGCGCATGCAGACATACAACACAGTAAGAGATGAAAAAATATATAAGGCAAAACAGAAAAATACTAACAATATTGAATCTAGAGGAAAAATATACTAGTATTCATTATACTTTCTTTCAATTTTTTAAAAAATTTGTTATTAAAAAGGTAAGAAGGGATCAGGAAAAATAATTATAATACATTAAAAAACAAAATTAACAGGCAACTATTAATCAGAGCACTCTGCAGGGGAGGGAGATGGAGAGGGATCAAAACAGGGGAGGGAAGGAAAAAAGGGACTATGATGATAGTGCACAAGTGAATTGGTGGTGAGAATTTTACGGGGACTATATATGAGAGAGAAAGCATGCAATGTACAAAAAGGAAGAATGATTTTGCAACATGTTTGCTATTTATCAGAGACATCAAAAACATAAGGTTACTCAAAACTGTTGAAGTAAAAGATGAAAAGGTCAAAACAAATAGATAATAAATATCAATAAATAAAATCGGTATAGCTATATTAATTTCAAGCAATAGAGACTTCAAGTCAAAAGGAATTACACAGTAAAAGAGGGTCACTTCAGAGTGACAAAAGGTTTGGTTCTTAAGAAATACACTAAATGAAACTTAAGATTAGTCTAAACATATCTCTAAGGATAGAATTCATATTGAACATGATCTCTGACAACAATGCAATTAAGTTGGAATAAATAATTTAAATCTAATCAAACACCTCCAGGAAACAGAAGAGGAGAGGCAAAGCTAACATAACCTAGATACTAACCTGAATAGGACTGAGTGTGAAAGGAAGTCACAAGTCAATCTTACCAGTGAATACAGATGCAAAAATTCTAAATAAAATATGACAAAGTTGAATTTAACCTAGGCCTTAGCCATTATTGAAAAGAAAGAAAAGGTTTGGAAAGAAGAAACAAAAATGTCACTCACAGGTAGTATGATTACATTAACAGGAAATTCAAGGAACAGAGAAAATAGAATACAGACATATTCATAAATTAAAATGAATAAAGATTAGCAAAGTTACTGGGTACAGACCCAAAATATGAAAGTGAAGTAATTTTTTTCATTTTTTTCATGGGGATACATTAGTATCCCCAACATAGTCTCCCAGGAAAAAAAGAGAACTAGATATGATGGAGCTTTTGGGGAAAAGTACAAGGTTTACATTATAAAAATAGAAGAAATACAATTAGAGACACTGAGGAAAAAGAGTAAAATAAAAAGTAATTATAATCATAGAGCTTTATCTGGCTCTACAATAAGCAACATATTCATAAAACTCATATATTCAAAATAATGCAAACCTTGCTTATTGATTGAAAACATATTGAAGGAAATGGAGAGAGACAACGGTGATAGCAAAAAGATCATCTGTCATAGGACAAAGTAAGTAAATAATGTGTTCATAAAACAAAAATTATTTGCAGGGTTTTGGACTTGAAGAACTAATTTAGTAAGTCAAAAGGGATGAGGAAAGAAACTCATGACAAAAAGAATACTGAAGCTGGTTAGGAGGCAAAAGCAGGTGACATATAAAAGACAACCCAGAAAACTGACATCAGACTTCTCAGAGGAAACCCTACAGGCAGAGAGAATGGAATGATATATTCAAAATACTGAATGAAAAAAAATTGACAGCACAGGGTCTTCAAGACTCTTCTTCAGATATGAGGGAGAAATAAAGGTCAGAAGACAAACAGAAGCTGAGGGAGCTAGCCAACACCAGGAATTCCCTATAAGAAATATTGAAAGGGGCTCTCCTCCTTAAATCAAAGGGAGGAAACTACAAAAAAATGAATAAAGTATTAGCTAGAACCAGAAAACTTATTAACAAAATGGCAAAAAAAAAAATCCTTATCTATAAATAATCACCCTTATCTACTAACAAAATGGCAAAAAAATCCTTATCTATAAATAATCAGTCCATAAGGTAAATGGACTGAATTCATCAATCAAAAGGCACAGAGTGGCCAGTTGGATCAAAAACCAAAACTCAAGTTTTCGCTGTCTCCAGGCAACTCATGTAAACCTCCAAAGATAAACACAGACTCAAAGTAAAAGGCTGGAAAATGATCCTATAAGCAAATAAGGCCCAGAAAAAGGCAGGAACAGCCATACTTATATCACATAAAAAAGACCAGAAACAGCAAATGCCCACATCAAAATAAACAGAATGAGTAAGTTTTGGGGATAAAGGAACCTTTGTACGCTATTGGTGGGAATGTAGGCTGATCAAGCCCCTATAGAAAACAGTATGAAAGTTTCTCAAAATATTAAAAATAGATCTACCATATGACCCAGCAATTCCATTCCTAGATCTACCCAGAGAACACGAAAACACTAATTTGAAGGGATATATGTCCTCCTATCTTCAGCAGCCCTATTTACAATAGCCAAGTTATAGAAACAGCCTAAGTCCCTACAGACAAAGTAGTTGATCAAAAAATGTGGTGGATGGATGGATAGAGAGAGACAGAGAGAGATGTAGATAAAGATCTACATATATATATATATATATATGTGTATGAAATGGAGTACTAGTCAGGTATAAAAAGATGAAATCCTGCCATTTGCAACAACATGGATGGAACTTGGAGAGGATAGTGCTATGCATACTAAGTTGGAAGGAGAAAGACAAATACAGGATAGTCTCTCTTACATGTGGAATATAGAAAAACATAACAAAGGGTCAGTCAAAACCAAACCAATAACAAACTCTTAACATCTGACTGAAAAACTGAGGCAACCACAAAGGGAGGGTGGCAGAGCAGCAGTGGAGTAGGGGAAGGGCCCAGTGGAACAAGGTAGAGGAGTGTTAGGGCATGGAGTGAAAATACACATTTGTAGAGGCTTAAACCTACAACCCCCAAAGACACAATGATGTAAACCAACTTTACCTTAATAAACATAATTTTAAAAATATATTAGCAGAGATTTTTAAAAAAAGGTCTTAAAAATTGCCTAATCTATCCCCCTTGTTTTAAACATGAGAAATAAATGGCCTGTTAATGACAGGACCAGAGCTAAAATAAATTTCTTAACTTCTCCAATATTTCAAATGGATGCTTACAAGTTCTGAGGAAAAATCAAGATATTTTGCCAGATTTTTGATAAACAGGTAACATTTACTTCTCATAATCATAAGTGTTTATTTAAAAAATAAATTGCAAATGAACACATTAATTCATTTGAGAACTTTTTACCAAAGTAGTAGTTGCCACTTTGTACAAACCTTGAACTAAAAATATAAGGACACTCATTAAAATATGACTATAACATATAATTCACCAACACTAACATGATTTTAATTGATTAAAAACTTTACAGTTTTTAATATAAATAAAGTTTAGTTTTCAAGATCCTTTTTTTTTAATGAGAATGGAAGAAGGTTGGGGAAAAGGGGTGAGACACCTTAGAAAGGTTACAAACAGAAGTATACCAGACTTTGAGGATGCTCATAAAGGAAAGTTAATCAAAGTGAGCCCAAAGATTGAAACACATTAGCTATCAGACAATGGAGCTATTCCAATACCTAGTCTGAACAAATTACCAAAAACTTCAATACCAGAAGTACTTTAATCCTAATAATCCACACATAAATTACTCAGATTAGTCCTGCTAAAAGGGCAGGGTGAGGAGTACCCCAGACCCCCATACACACTTGCTCTAAATAGGTTTTGCCACCTGCCACATCAAGACAAAACACACTCTAGTGCTTAAGACTGTCAATAGAAAGTAACTTTAGGCCTCCCTGGTGGCGCAGCGGGTTGAGCGCAGCACTATGAAGCTGTCCACAGCCTCGGCAGCACCAGTTCAATTCCTGGCCAGCTAGGGAGATACCCACATGGTGCGGCAGACCTCTCCTGTCTCACCCGCTGCTCCCCTCAGCAGTGTACTTTGGTCCTTCTGCCTGTTCTGCTCCCTGCTCTGTCTCTGGTGAATTCGCTCACCCTCCCACGCCTCTGGCCTGTACCCCAGTGCTTGTATAAATAAATAAATCTTTAAAAAAAAAAAAAAGAACTTTAATACAATTAGTGTGCAAAGAAGAGAAATAAAGAAAGTTGTTTCCAAGTCAAGCACCAAAGTTACCCTCCCCTCGTGGGTAAATATCCAGCCAAACAAGGTTGGCCAAAAGCAGGACTACTGAGGCCCAAAAGCTTGCCACAAGTCTAAGGTACTTTCTGCTGGGGACCCATAGAAAGGGGCAGAAGGAGCCAGGCAAATCTGGAAGGGAAAGAGAAAAATAAAAACCCAAGTCAAGATAAAGGCTGCCATTGTCAGCCTCCCCATGTGTCTCTCATCCATATCTCTGTCTTTTTCAAATGTCACTGCCCCTGTTCCCAAAGTCCCTGGTACAAGTCCAAGGCCGAGAAGCAAGTGCAACTTCTTCATATGTCTCTCTGTTCCATACGCCTCCTCCAGGTCCTCTTTTGATCTTCTTCCTTCGTTCCTTCTCCAAGCCTTTTCTAGCTTCTCCACCCTATTCACCTCCACCCACCCTTCGAAGTGGCAGAGAACCTGGAACCTCCCCTTTCCCTAGGGATTACCTGGTTACAGTCCTAGTGATTTTACATTTAGGATAGGGAAGCTATGCTTACAGCTCACTTCAGGTATATGTTTTATTTATAACTATTTTGCATACCCTTTGGAAATATGTGGAATGGGGAACTTTTTAATCAATAATGTTAGTAGATTCTTTAACTGGCATTTGGGTAAATGGGATTTTTACATTAGAAAAATATCCTAAATCAGAATGACATTTGTTAAGAGTAGATTCTATGTTTAAATTGAAAATAAACATAAATTTTAAAATAAAAGTAAGGATCCCAGCATAGTATAATTAGCACCTTTCCAGTGCTCAACTGTATACAAACTATGATAGCCACATAAAACATTTTTAGCCATCCAGTCTCATCGAGTTAATACCACCAGTGATGATAAAAATCACAAAGCAGCCCAAAATTCTGCAGTAAGAGACTTAACTTGCTTAAGTTCCTTACAAAGAAAACTGAGCAATGGAACTCAAGCAGGTAACAGATTAAACTGATCTAAAATGGAATTAATCCAATGAATCACTTAATATTATTTCTTAAAAGCTAGAATATAAGTAGATGAAACATTTAATTTCCCTATTCAAACTGAAAACAGTTACTTTAGAGTGGGGGCAGGGAGAGATGGCTAGTGCTTACAGATAAATTATTTCTGCTGTGATGAAAGGATTATTAGTAAGAAAATCTGGTGATATATACATTTTCATCAATAAAATGAAACATACATTCTCAACTGATACAGTCATATCCAACCTGCTCCTAAGGGATTGTTGTTGAAAAACAACAAAAGTGATAACCAACACTTGCACAGTTCTTTACAATATGCAAATAATGACATATATAATATTTGGTCCTTTTAGCAATAATGCTGTGATGTATTCAGTTATACTAAACTATGTTTTTAGATGTAAAAGTAATGTTTAGAGAGCTTAAATGACTTGAATTAGGACCACATAGTAATCTAACACTTAGACTGATATTTTTTACTTTTGCCATCTAATGCCATGTTGCTTTCCACTACTAACTCTGAAAGTACCCAAATCTTGCAATTAGAATTTAGTAGTCCAGGGTCTCCCTGGTGGCACAAGGGGTTAAGCATAGCACTGCGAAGCTATCCACAGACTCTGCAGCACAAGTTTGATCCCCAGCCGGGCCTGGGAGCTACCCATATGACGCAGCAGACCTCTCCTGTCCCACGCGCTGCTCCCCTCGGCAGTGTATTTCAGTAGATCCACCTGTTCTGCTTCCCACTCTGTCTCTGGTGAATCCTCTCACCCCCACACCTCTGGCCTGTACCCCAGTTCTTGTATGCATAAATAAATCTTTTTGAAAAAAGAATTTAGTAGTCCAGAATAATGGGATGATAAACAAGAATAAAACAGTAAAGTCATTGAATTTTAAGTTAGAATTCCTATATATTATGAAAATTTCTAATGCCATTTAAAAAGGCTTTACTTTCAGATAAATGAGTTAACCATAGTTATGGCTTCACTGAGAAGAAAACTGAGGAGATAAATCTTGAGTTTTGTTGAGGTCTTTATGGACTAGCTATTGACAACTATGCAGCTTTCCATTTTACCAGGCCTATACAGAAATATGAATCTCAATCTTTCTTTTTTTTATTTTTTTAAAGATTTATTTATTTATGCATACAAAAGCTGGGGTACAGGCCACAGATGCGGGAGGGTGAGAGCATTCACCAGAGACAGAGTGGGGGACAGAACAGGCAGACTGAAACACACTGCTGAGGGGAGCAGCGGGCAAGACAGGAGAGGTCTGCTGAGCCATGTGGGTTGCTTCTTGGCCGGCCGGGGATCAAACTCTTGCTGCAGAGGCTGCAGATTGCTTCATAGTGCGGTGCTTAACCCCTTGCGCCACCAGGGAGGCCCTCAATATCTTTCTTAGGATTGCAGTAAAGCAGTTCCATAAATGTAAAGAGATTAGCACAAAGTTGAACTTATCTGTAGTTATTTAACTTGGCCTTGAAAAAGTACTTACAAAAAGATCACAATACCATGATAATAAGAACGAAAACTTCAGAGTTGTGCTAAGCATAAATATGTCTGGAATGCCCATGAAGCAGTGAAAACCTGTGTTCTAAGTACATTAAAGACTCAGTGAGTCCAACTTTAGGGCAAATCCTTAACCTGCCCTAGGCCTCCTTGCTGCCTCCTGGCAAAAAGATAAAAAAAAAAGAAATTGATTTTACCCTTACATTGGGTAGACCAACATTTCATGTGCATTTGCAACTAAATTACTGATTAATCATCTTAGCAACTGGTATAAACGTTAGGAGGAACTAGTATTATACTTATTTCACAGAGGCAAGCAGGAAACTCTGCTACTTACTTGCCATAAAGCAAGTGATGTGCATGAAAGCCTCCAAGGTATTTTTCAACATAGGCAGATATGAGGAAAACCTAAGTTTAGTACAAACACACAAAAAAGCATTACTTCAGTTCTGGTTGTTTCACTTGTAATCACAAAGGGAAAAAAAGAAACAATGACTTCTTAATTATGTTCTTGATCATAGGGCAGTGACTAAATAAAATCATACATAAAAGGTAGGAAATATTGGGTTGTCCGCAAAGTCATAACACATTAAATACGTCATGACTTTGCCGACAACCCAATATACTCCTATCACCACAGTCCCTCCCATATCACAAGAGTTCTAGAAAACCTTCAAACCTCTTAAAATTGGCAGTACTTTACACTATTCATCACTCAAATAGAGCAATTATTTCCAAAGCAGTTTCAATTTATATAATATTCAAAATGTAAAGAATACTAGACCTGTAATGACCTACCATTTATACCACATACAATTTTTTTAAATTGTTAATTATCAGTTTTACTATTTTTCTCTTCACGTATTTTCCTCAACTTTGACTTAATACCTAGCTGAATCTTTTCCCTGGTATTAACCAAATCTTTAGCAAATCATACATACATATTATGTATACATGTATTATCATTGGTATGTTTTCAGTATTACAAAATACATTTAAATTTCAGAAAATAGTCTTTGGCCTCCCTGGTGGCGCAAGGGGATAAGACACAACCTATGAAGCTATCCCCAGCCACTGCAGCATGAGTTCAAACCCTGGCCAGAGACCAAGCCACATGGCACAGCAGACAGACCTCTCCTGTCTCGCCGCTGCTCCCCTCAGCAGTGTATTTTGGTAGATCTATCTGTTCTTTAAAAAAAAAAAAAAAGATTTATTTATTTATTTATTTATGCATACAAGAGGTGGGGTATAGGCCAGAGATGCGGGGGGGGGGGGGTGAGAGGATTCACCAGAGACAGAGTAGGGAACAGAACAGGCAAACTAACTGAAATACACTGCTGAGGGGAGCAGCGGGCGAGACAGGAGAGATCTGCTGCGCCATGTGGATTTCTCCCTGGCGGACCAGGGATCAAACTCGTGCTGCAGAGGCTTCGAATTGCTTCATAGTGCGGTGCTTAATCCCTTGCACCACCAGGGAGGCCCTGTTCTTTTTTTTTTTTTTTAAGATTTATTTATTTATGCATACAAGAGCTGGGGTACAGGCCAGAGATGCGGGGGATGAGAGGATTCACCAGAGACAGAGTGGGGAATAGAACAGGCAGAGTGACTGAAATAAACTGCTGTGGGGAGCAGCAGGCAAGACAGGAGAGGTCTGCTGTGCCATGTGGGTTGTTCCCTGGCTAGCCAGGGATCGAACCCGTGCTGCAGAGGCTGCGGATTGCTTCACAGTGTGGTGCTCAACCCCTTGAGCCACTAGGGAGGCCCAGATCTGTCTGTTCTGTTCCCCACTCTGTCTCTGGTGAATCCTCTCACCCTCCACACCTCTGGCCTCTACCTCAGTTCTTGTATGCATAAATAAATAAATCTCTTTTAAAAAAAGATTTATTTATTTGTACAAGAACTGGGGTATAGTCAGAGGCATGGAAGGGTGAGAGAATTCACCAGAGACAGAGCGGGGAGCAGAACAGGCAGACTGACCAAAGACACTGCTGAGGGGAGCAGTGGGCGAGGCAGGAGAGGTCTTCTGTGCCATGTGGGTTTCTCCCTGGCCGGCCAGGAATCGAACCCGCGCTGCAGAGGCTGCAGACAGCTTCACAGCACGTCACTCAACCCGCTGCGCCACCGGGGAGGCCCGCGTAAATAAATCAATCTTAAAAAAAAAGCAACACATTTAAAAAAAATTGACAAGGCTAAACAATTTTGAAATAAGTGACATCTAATCCAGATGAAAGAAATAATCCACATGTGTTTAAAGGGTGATAGGGTAGAAAGGAGAGTGGGCGAGACAGGAAAGGTCTGCTGCGCTATGTGGGTTGGCATCCTGGTTGGGGATATAACTCGTGCTACAATGGCTTGTGATAGCTTCATAGTGCTGAGACTTAACTCCTTGCGCTGCCAGGGAGGCCCCCCTATCAAGTTTTTTTTCTTTTGGCCTAAGTCAGGTTGGAAAAGTAGTTAGTAGTGGTAATGGCATGGGAGGGAAATATTATTACAAGATTACTTTTGTACTAAAGGAACAGAGAGAATTAGAAAATTCTCATGCAATTTCTAGGTGAGTACCATTCCACATTTAAATCTGAATTCCGAGATATGTCCTCTAAAGTAGAATCAGCAATCTAGACCAAATAAAAGCTGCAGAGGTACCAACACGTAGAAATGACACACTTATTATTATGTGTGGTTTGCCACTCATCTTTTGAAAACTGCCCAAATAAATGAATCTGTGATGTAAAAAGTATAAACAACAACAAAAAACTATTAATGTAAGCATTTTTTTCCATTTTCTCAACTAGGGTACAAAGCTGGAAGCATTTTAATTATTTTACCCAACGGATGTCTGGTGGTATTATGATAATGCTATTTTGGAATATATTTTGAAGTGCTGTTCCAGAAAGTGGATCTTGCTATCTAAGTGCCACTGTTAGAACCAAGGGGTGGTCAGAGGAGGCCATGGATAGGAACCACGGACAGGGCTTATATCATCTAAAGTGAAACATATGTTAGAGTGAGGCCCCATGTGGTTCAGCACAGAGCCAGCTACCAAAAGAGAAGGGGCAAGCCAAGGACTAGGAGCCAGCTTTTCCAGTGCAGTCATGTTTCAATGTTAAACTCTGAGAAGTTTGAGAATTCTGAACTTGAACCTGACCTTCCAGGTCATTAAAAGGCATATTTATCAAAATGTGAGGATAAGGGCCTCCCCCGGTGGTGCAGCGGTTGAGGGCTGGGCTGTGAAGCTGACCGCAGCCTCTGCAGTGCCTGTTCGATCCCCAGCTGCCTGCAAGGGTCCCACATGGCGCACAGACCTCTCCTGCCGCGCCCGCTTCTCCCCTCAGCAGTGTATTTCATCGGTCTGCCTGTTCTGTTCCCCTCTCTGGCTCTGGTGAATCCTCTCACCCTCCCGTGCTTCTGACTGTACCCAGTGTTTGTATAAATAAATAAATAAATAAGAATGTGAGGATAAAACATTATTTTGTTTAATAGTTTGTTAACCCGGCTTACAAATTTTAAGCTGTTTGTTTACACATATAATATGTAGACTTCTACTTGTATTCTTGGCTTAGTCCACACAAATAATGACACAGGCTTTAATAGATAGGCCAGACCAATTCTTATCTCCATAAAGTCAATAAGGTTGACACTGGATAATGGATAATAGGCAGACAATTTCCAAGTAACTTACATTTAGCTATACTTATATAATATACACATATATTATGAGATGAAAACCCAAAAACTTGCCCATCTTTCCAAAAGTAAGATGCACAATACATATTTTAGGGTGTCAGCAGCTTTATAAAATGAAAAACTAAGACAACTCTGAATCAACGATACATCCCAGTTAACCACAAAAAAAATTGAGATAGTGTTCCTAGAAATTAGTTTTTAAACTCAAATAAACCTACTTGAAGGAAGTATATTTTCATAAATTACCTCTTATCATTATTGATCACAGTAACAACTAATCTAACATCCTTTCTAAGTGAAATGGTCTTGCCCACAATCCCTACAAGGGCAGCCATAGACAATTATATTTTATATCACATGATTCAGTAGTGTCATGCATGACTATAGGTAATAACAAACCAGGAAGAAACAGTACTCAAAAGCAATAAATCTATCGGCTGGCCAGTGAACTATGAGGTGGCCAGCATGAAAAGATAAACTGTAGCAATCAAATCGATGAAAACTAGAAAACAAGACAATTAATCTGGGTAGCAATGGGAATGAA
Organism: Talpa occidentalis; assembly: GCF_014898055.3. Taxonomy (NCBI): domain Eukaryota; kingdom Metazoa; phylum Chordata; class Mammalia; order Eulipotyphla; family Talpidae; genus Talpa; species Talpa occidentalis. The sequence goes on from NW_023601543.1 coordinate 27,879,503, forward strand.
ACCAAAAGATTATCATACAGAATTGTTACAAAGGATGTGTTGAACATGTGCAAGCCAATATTAACAGGAAACAAAATGTGTGAGAAAAAAGAACAAAAATAAGTACATATAGATAATATAGAACCTTGGAATTCATGAACCAGTTAACTATTATTCACCGCCTCACTTCTGAAATACTCTATAATTCTATTCTATAATTATGAACCCATCCATATCTTGGTGTAGAGAACCTATCTGTTTCTCAGAATCTGTACCATCCCTACTCTTTCCTAAAATAGAAAGATTGTTTCTCTAATCATGAGTAAAAAAAAACAATATAATGATTGATTTATTTTAAAGAAATTATAAAGGGCCTCCCTGGTGGCCTAGGGGTTAAATCTCAGCACTATCACCGCAAAGGCCTGAGTTTGATACCCAGCCAGAGAGCTAACCCACATATGGCACACCAGACCTCTCCTGTCTCACTCACTGCTCCCCTGGCCTGTGTATTTCAGTAAATCCACGTGTTCTGCTCCCCACTCTGTCTCAGTGAATCCTCTCACTCCCCACACCTATGACCTACACCCCAGTACTTCTATGCAAAAATAAATTAAAAAAAGAAATTATAAATACATTAATAGACTTGGCTCTTTATAATAAAGGCAGCAGCATGAGAAACCATGATTTTGGTAATTCTATTTCATGAAAATTCAGATTTTCAGACAAATCTGGAAATACTCTTCCCTATGAAATTAAATTTTCTTTAATTTTCCCTAGTGATACAAGGGTAATTTTCAAGAAATGTGCTTACTGAGAATAACAGAGAAACTGAATAGTGAAAATCACTAATATCTCAAAAAGAATTACATAAACAGGAATGTGTTAAGAATTGGAGGTTCAATAATGCAAAATATTCTAAAGGAATTTTTCTAAGTGAAAAATAAATGGCTGTGCTCTAAAAATGAAATGCACAAAGGAATCAAATGGTTGAAAATACTGTCATTCCCAATATTCCAATTAACATGCCATTCAATCTAAATCATATTGAAGTGAGTTTCAACTATAACATATTAGGAAGCATGCTTCTTTCACTTTCCAGGTTATTTATCTTAATATGAACTTTACATAGGCTTCTACAGATACCTTGATATCTTATGAATAAAAAGAAAATTACAATGTGACTCATTTTTAACATAATCAGCCATTTATATCCCAATTTTCACAGCCAAAGTTGTACATATTTTGCCTTTTGACAGATATTAACAGTCTATCAAAAGTATTTTATGCTCTGGGTATTAATAGTTCATAATTATTTTATGCCATAATTAATTCCTTTGACAATGAGATCAATAACATTAGATGTGTCGATTTCCAGATCTTGTAAAATAGTACAATTAGGAAAAAAATCCCTCTGACTTAAAAAGTGATATAAAATATTAGTATTCCATTTTGTATTGCCGCTAATATCTATAAAAAGGCTTATTCAACTAACACGTTTATCATGTCATTTACTTACTGAAAAACCTATAGATGCTGTTATTATAGGTATTTCATATATCATATTGCAAAATAAATTTCATGAAATCAGGGCTCCTGTCTTTTTAACAGCTATATATTAACAGCTATAGATTTACAGCAAAATGCAAGGGAAATTTTACAAGATCCATAAATACTTGTTGAATGGAGAAATAGCACAAGCAAACTCCTCAGATATTTCCTATATCGAGAGAGTTATAACCTTAGCTAAAATGTTTCTATTAGTCACAACGAGAAATCTATAACACAGCCCAAGCTAATTTATCTGGTGTTTTCTAAATAATAATCATTAACTCCTAACTCCTGAGTTGACTTTTTTCCATACCCTCAATTTGTTTTGATGGTAAGCTCAAAATTTGTCAAATAAGAATATTTTCAGGGCCTTCCTGGTGGCGCAAGTGGTTAAGATGCAACCTATGAAGCTCACCGCAGCCACTGTAGCACGAGTTCTATTCTCAGCCAGGGAGCTACCCACATGGCGCAGCAGACCTCTCCTGTCTCACCCACTGCTCCCCTCAGCAGTGTATTTCAGTCAGTCTGCCTGTTCCCTAGTCTGTCTCTGGTGAATCTTCTCACCCCACCCACACCTCTGGCCTCTACCCCAGGTCTTGTATGCATAAATGAACAAATCTTTAAAAAAGAACATTTTCAAAGACTGTGCCCTCCTCCAATAAGTCCTTATTACTTTAACAATCCCTCCCTCACTTCATCAATATTTATTTGGCACCATAGAGATAAAAATCTTTACATTAAATATCACTGCAAAGATTCCTTAGTGTACAACACTAACATTCTTTCTGATACCATTAATACAGTTAATTTAATAGTTATTTTATTTTACATTTTTTAAAGCTAAAGTTTTTTTTTTTAATATTTATTTATTTACGCATACAAGAGCTGGGATACAGGCAGGCCAAAGGTGTGGGGGTGAGAGGATTTACCAGAGACAGAACAGGGAGCAGAATAGGTGGATTGACTGAAATACACTACTGAGGGGAGCAGCAGGCAAGGCAGGAGAGGTCTGCTGCGCCATGTGGGTATCTCCCTGGCCAGGGATTGAACTCATGCTGCAGTGGCTGTGGATAGCTTCATAGGTTGTGACTTAACCCTCTGTACCACCAGGGAAGCCCTAATAGTTATTTTAATTCAATTAATTTACCACCTATACTCAACATATTAAAGTTTCCAATTGTCCCAAATTTATCTACATGTTAAATTCAATTCCTATCAAAATTCCAGCAAGGATGTGTAAACACAAACAAGCCAATTAAAAAATTTGCATGGAAAAGCACAGGCCCTAGCATACCTAAAACTATCTTGAGAAAGAAAAACAAAGTGGGAGAAATCAGTCTACCCAATATTAAGACTTGCTATATAGTATATAATAATAACAACGGACTATAAATCTGAAGTATCCAGGAGGGTATGGAGAAAAAGAGAAGGGAGGGAGGGGAAAAAAGGGGAGAACACAACAGAATATGGTACAGGATTATGGGTGCTTTGGTGGTGGGAGAACTGTGGTGACTATACCTTAGAGGAGAAATCCTATATTGTGGGGAAAAAATGAACTAGGATGTAAAATAATGGTAGTTCAATAAAAAAATTACTAAAAAAATAATAATGTTAAAATAATAATAGGTATGGATATACAGTAATCAAAACAGTATGCTACTGATGACAAAATAGACATATAGATCAATGAAACAGAATAGAGAACCCAGAAATAGATTTGTACACATAAACCCACATGAATTTTTACAAAGTGAAAAAGCACTTCAACAGAGTAGGGATGGTCTTTTCAACAAATGGTGCTTGAACAACTGGATGTCAATTCACAAAATGATGTACCTTATGTTATGCAGAAACTAAAAATTGATCAAAGACTTTAAAAAATAAAACTTCTAGAGAAAATAAATATGAGAAAATATTATCGTTGGCTGGATGGAGAGTTCTTATACTAGATACTAACAGCACATTCCATGAAATTAAATATTGATAAGTTGGACCTTATCAAATTTTAATTTTTTTTGATCTATAAGAGATGCCATTTAGTAGACAAAAAACAAACTACAGACTGGGAGAAAATATTTGAAAACTGCATATCCAGTAGAGGACTAGACTGTAGAACATATAAAGAACTCATAAAACTCAACTTTAAAAAGAAAGAAAAACAGTCTAATTAGAAAATGACAAGACATAAAGAGTCATTTCACTAAACAGGCTACAGAGATGGTAAATGAGCACACCAAAAAGTTCAACATCATTGGGCATTAGGGAACTACAAATGTAAACCACACTGAAATACCACCACACACCTGTAAGAACAGTTAAGATAAAAAAGAGTGGCAATAACATATACTGAACTGGTCCAACTACTATGGAAAGCTGTGTGGAGATTCCCCAACCTACTAAAGATAGAGCTTTCATATGATCCAGCAATTCCACTCCTAGGTATTTACCCAAAGGACACAGAAACATTAATTCCAAAGAGCACCTGCATCACTATGTTTATAGCAGCACTATTTACAATAGCTAAGCTTTGGAAGCAACCCAAATGCCAAAAAATAGATGACTGGATCAAGAAGATGTGGTACATATACACCATGGAATATTACTCAGCAATCAAGCAATAAAAAAAGATAAACACATGCAATTTGCAGCAACATGGATGGAGCTGGAAGGGATCATGCTCAGCGAAATAAGCCAGAAAGAAAAAGAAAAATACTGGATGGTCTCACTCATAGCAGGAATCTAGAAAACCTAAATAAGGGACCAGGAAAAAGAATAACTATAAGAAAGAAAAAAATCAAAAATCCACAAACAACTACGAACCAGAGACACACTATGGTGGGGGCGGGGCGGGGAAAGGACAGATTGGGGTCAAAATAAGGGGGATGCAATTGTATGGGGAATATAAAAATAAAAAAAACATATACTGGTGAGGGTACGGAGAAATGGGATCACTCATTAATTTGGATAAGAATGCTGTAAAACAGCTTAGCAATTTCTCTTAGAAGTAAACATGTAACTACCAGGACCCAGCAATTGCACCTTTGGTCATTTATCCTAAAGAAATGTAATCTTTTTTTTTTTTTTTTTCAATTTTTCCCAGTCGTTTATTAGACTTGGCTACTAATTCTGCTTGTTCCTCTGTTTGACTGTTGGTTATCAGGAAATCCAAACTACTTAAAGGACATAATGAGTTTATACCAAAAAAGAAAAAAAGAAATGTAAATTTATTGCCACACTAAACCTGTACAGTGAAATCCATAGCAGTTTTATTTATAAAAGCCCAAATGTCGAATTGGCCCAGATTTCTTTCAATATGTGAATGATTTAACAAACTCTGGGAGATACATAATATAAAATGCTACTCAGCAATAAAACAGAATAAACATTTGACAGAAGATTTTGGATGTATCTCAAGGGAAACATAACTATAAAACATTTTTGGAAGGACAAACATTTTATTTATTTTTTAAAAGATTTATTTATTTATTTATACAAGCACTGGGTACAGTCAGAAGCACGGGAGGGTGAGAGAATTCACCAGAACCAGAGCGGAGAGCAGAACAGGCAGAATGACGAAGTACACTGCTGAGGGGAGCAGTGGGCAGTAGGAGAAGTCTGCGCGCCATGTGGGACCCTCGCCCGGCAGCCGGGGATAGAACCGGTGCTGAGAGGCTGCGGGCAGCTTCGCAATCCAGTGCTCAACCTCTGTGCCACTGGGGAGGCCAAGGACAAACATTTTAAATGGAAAACTGATTATTGGTTGTATGGCTTAGGATGGCATGGCGGGTGTAGGAGCTGTGTGTGGTTATAAAAGGGCAATATCAATACCCTTGTGATATTGGAACACTTCATTATTTTAACTCTAGTGATGGATACATGAATCTACATGTGTGATAAAATTGTATAGAACGAAAATAGACACATACCAAATGACAAAAGTAATCTGGTGAAATCTGAATAAGACTGGTAGATTGTGTTAATAGGAATATCCTGGGTGTGATAAATGCAGTAGTTTTGATTTTGGGGGGTGGAATATAGGAAAAGCATATTGAGATCTCTGTATTTTTTAGAACTACATGTGAATCCACAATTATTTTGATACAAATCTAAAATTTTAAAAAGACAGTTACTTAAAAACTATTTATTCTGTTAAAGAACCTAGATAATATCAGCAATGACCAGAACTCTAATTGCACAATTCAAATTGCCAACATCAATTAGAATTTTAGTGAGATGAAACAATTCATATATCCTACCATCGTATCCAATCTACCCACCATAGCCTAGTAAGTATTTAGAACTGCCTGTCACTAGAATTAAAGTTGGAATTTATTTACAAGTAATGAAGAACAGCAGGGAAATATGCACAGTAAAAAAAAAAAATCTACCTTTTCAATCTACAATTAGAAGAGCATTTTGAGTACTTTTTCTCAATACAAAGTCAATAATGTTAGCAGAAGGCCAACTTGGGCAGCATTAAAATAAGACATTACATAAAAATAAAATTAAAAAACATGTAGAAAAATGTTTTTTAAAATGCACCTTGAAACCTCAATGTAAATATGAGTCGATTCATTTCAACACTTTATGAGTATGAGGTATAAGCAAAGCTCTAAGCTAGTGCTAAAGGGGAATACAAATTACATCCTCTAGAAGTTCACAATCTAGTGAGAAAGTCAGACACATAAATAACTAATGATGATACATGGCAGACACTGATAAGTGCTGTAACAGAAGTGATCTACGGTGCCATACACAATGCTCTGAGAACAGTTTTTTGTATAATACAAAAGGATCCACAGCCATTTATGAACCAGACTATACATTTAAATATACACTGAACTTCTAACCTTCGTATAATGTGGCTTAAGAATTGAAAAAGAGGGCCTCCCCGGTGGCGCAGCGGTTGAGCGCTGGGTTGCGAAGCTGCCCGCGGCCTCTGCAGCGCCGGTTCGATCCCCGGCTGCTCCCCGGCCACCGGAGGAGGGTCCCACATGGCGCGCAGACCTCTCCTGCCGCCCGCTGCTCCCCTCAGCAGTGTACTTCGGTCCTTCTGCCTGCTCTGCTCCCCGCTCTGGTGAATTCTCTCACCCTCCCGCGCTTCTGACTGTACCCAGTGCTTGTATAAACAAACAAACAAATAAATAAATAAAACATGCCTCTATTTAAAAAAAAAAAAAAAAAAAAAAAAAGAATTGAAAAAGAAAAGAGCAAGCACATATTTAAAATGAAAACATCATAATTTTAAATAATTCTGGGTAAGTCCTAACATATTATTTCTAAGAATAATTATTTATTGGGATATGTAAAAACATTTTTATAAAGTATAATCTAAATTAAGAAATAAAATGAATTAAATTTCTTATGAGTAATTTAAATCATTCAAAATTTCCAGGGAAGGCTGGTTTCCCTCTTTGACAACAGTGATATGTTAGCTGTATAATGAGTAAATTATAAAAAGTTAGTAAATTTTTAAACAAATAAAATGTGCCTGGCTTAGAGATAATCTAACTTAAATATGTTCCTTGCAATTACCCTTGTTCTCTTGTGTAAAAGAACATGGCCACAAGTATAACTTTAGAAGAAAAGACATTGTGCCCACCAATCCAGCAGCATTCTAAACATCATGATGGAAATATTTGTATAAGTATCACAGGGTCTATAACATATGAAAAGATGCTCAACCTTACTCAGAACATAGCTGCAAATTAAAGTCACAGTGATATTATCATTTTTCACCCATCCTATTAGCAAAGATATAATGTTTGATAGCTCAATGTATTGGTGAGGTTTGGAGAAACAAGCACTTTTATCTATTGGTATTTGAGAGTAAATTGGTATACCTTGGAAAACAATATGGAAATATCCATCAAAATGACAAAGGCACATACCATCCACCCCAAGTTCTATTTCCAGAAATTTATCCTACAGATAGTACACATTTAAAATGATCTACTACAAGGTTATTCAGTACAGAAATGTAATAGCAAAACTCAGTAAACAAGTATTCCTCAGTAGAAGATTAGTTAAATAAATTATGGCATACTGACAAATTCAAATACTATCTTATGTGCTAATATAGAATGATGTAAAGTAATGTACAAATAAGAATGAAAAGAGAAAAATGTGTGTATATTTCCAAGCACTCATGCCCTAAAAGTAAAAAACAAGAACTGTTAACACAGATTGCCACAGGGTAGGAGACCTATGCATTTGGGCACAGAAAGTGGGAGACTTTTACTTTTACACTCTTTTACAACTACCAAAAATTTGAACCACCTGAAATGTACTCCCTAATGAACACAGACACAAAAATCCTTAACAAAATCCTAGCAAACTAAATCCAACACTGCATTAAAAGCATCATACAGCATGACAAAGTGGTATTTATACCAGAATCACAAGGGTAGTTCATCATCTGAAAATCAACATAATTCATCACATCAACAAAAAGAAAGACAAAAACCATGTGATCATATCAATAGAGAGTCCTGAAGACTCCATAGAAAACCTAATTGAAACAATCAGTTTACCAAATGGCAGGAAAAAAAAAATCAACACACAAAAATCAGTTATCTTTTTGTATACAATGAGCTAGAAAAGGGAGAGATTAAGAAAGTGATCCCATTTACAATCATACCAAAAAAAAAATTAAATACCTAGGAGTAAACTTAATGCAGGAAGTAAAAGATTTATACAAAGAAAGCTATAAGACATTATTTAAAAAAAAAAACAAAAGACACAAAGAAATGTGAAAATATTTCCTGCTCATGGATTGGAAGAATCAACATTGTCAAAATGGTTACACAACTCAAAGTGATATAATCAAAACAGTATGGTATTATAACAAAGATATAATCAGACCAATGCAATAGAGTACAGAAATAAACCCACACAAATATGGAAAGTTAAACTATGAGAAAGGAATCAAGACCATAAAATGGAGAAAGAAAAGCATTTTCAACAAGTGGTGTTGAGAAACATGGAAAGCCATATGCAAAATCTTAAACTAAATTATTATTTAACTCAAAACACAAAAATTAATTCAAAATGGACTGAAGATTTGGAAAAAAGACCTGTAACCGTAAAATACATAGAAAAAAACATACACAATACACTCCTGGACATCAACCTGAGATTTATCTGGAACTCAACTCCTCCAGGAAGGGAAATAAAAGCAAAAATAAAACAAATGGGATTACATAAAACTGAAAAGCATTTGGATAGTGAAGGAAACCAAAGCCAAAAATGAAATCTCATGTTGGACGAAGATATTTGCACACATCTGACAATGGGCTAATTTCCAAAATCTATAAAGAACTCACACAACTCAATAACAATAAAAAGCAAACAATGCAGCCAAAAAATGGGCAGAAGACCTAACAGACACTTTTCCAAAGAAAACATATAGGTACATGAAAAAAAAAACTCAATATCACTTATTATAAGGGAAATGCAAACCAAATTCATAATGAAATATCACATAATCCCTGTGAGATGGCTTATTATCAAAGACTGGAAATAACCAATGTTCGAGCTGGTATGGAGAATAAGGAACATTCATCCAATCTTGGGAACATACACTGGTACAACCTTTATCAAAAATGCTATGGCAATTCCTCAAAAATTACAAATGGAAATAGTGTATCATCCAACAATTCCAAGTATTTACCCAAATAATATAAAAGCATTTATACAAAAAGATTTATGCACCCCTATGTTCATCGTCATTACTCACAATAGCCAAGAGAGGGAACTAACTTAAATGTCCATTGACAGATGATTATTTTGGAGGAGCATGAGAGAAGCATGTGCACATATGGAGGTGTGAAAATGTACCCCCAATTTTATATCGACATGTAAAAGACTGATAATAATAAAAAAGAAATTGTGGTATATATGCTCAATTGAATAGTACTCAGCTATTAAAAAAATAAGGTAGTGTCCTTTGAGATGAATCTTGAGGCAATTACTCTTAAGCAAAATAAGTCAGAAAGTGAATGATGATTACTACATGGTTTCACTCATTAGTGGAATATAAGTAACCAAAGAAAACAAACTGGCAAATCACAACAGAAATAATTCTTAGACTATGAAAAATATTCAGTTACCAGAGGGGATAGGGAAATTGGAAGAGGGACTAGAGGAGGCAGTGTGACAGGATATTGGTGGAGGGTGAGTGAAACATGTGCACATATTGAGGTGTAAAGACTTATTCCTAAAAGTACATAGTTATGTAAATGAACCACAAATTAATAAAATTTTATTTAAGAAAATGGAATGAAGTACTGATACCTGGGAATGAACCCTGAAAACATTATGCTAAGTGAAAGACTCCAGATACAAAATGTCACAAAAGGCATAATTCTATTTATAGGAAACATTTAGCATAGATAAATCCTCACCACATTGGTGGTTTCCAGGGGCTTGGCAGAATGGGGAGAAAGAGGGCAGAATGGGGAGAAAGTACTTACTGGATATGAGGTTTTATTTTGGAGCAATAAAGATGTCTAGAACTAGATAAAGGTAGTGGTTGCATAAAATTGTGAATGTTCTAAATGCCACTGAACTGTTCCCTTTAACTGGTTATTTTTTTAAAGATTTATTTATTTATGCATACAAGAACTGGGGTACAGGCCAGAGGTGTGGGGAATGAGAGGATTCACAATAGACAGAGTGGGGAGCAGAATAGGCAGGCTAACTGAAATACACTGCTGAGGGGTGCAGCAAGCGAGACAGGAGAGGTCTGCTGCGCCATGGGGGTAGCTCCCTGGCTGGGAATTGAACTCATGCTACAGTGGCTGCAGACAGCTTCATGCTGCAGTGGCTGCAGATAGTGACTGCAGATAGCTTCACTTAATCCCTTACGCCACCAGGGAGGCCCCTTACTGGTTAATTTTATGTTGTGAACACACAACACATTTTTAAAACATTGAACTAGAATCAATTCTATAAATGGCCCCAGCACTAAAAGTATTAAATAAGTAGACAAAAACACAAAAATTTTAAAACTTTAGCGCACTTAAAGACTTCTTACACATAATACAAAAAATGTAATAGTGATAAGAGCAAAAAAATTATAAACCAAACTTTATCAAAATTTTAAAATTCTTCTAATTGAAGTATACTCTTAAGGAAAAGAAAATACATCCCACAGAAGGGAAAAATACTGTGTGTATATATACATGACAAAGAGCTTGAATTCCGATATAAGTGGAACTCATTACAATTTAAGAAGTAATCCAAATTTTTAAAAAATAGACAAAGATTTGAGAAGACAATTCACAATAAAAGATACCTAAATGGTTAATGACTACACAAAAACATGCTCAGCATCATGAAAATGTGAATAAATTAACAAAATGCTGCTTTATACACACTGTAATTAAAAAGATCGTACACTCTACTGGTCAGAATGTAAAATAGTACAATTACCTTGACATATATTTCAGCAGTTTTCTTTGTAAAGTTAAATACACTCCATTCCTTTGCACTTATCCAAGGTAAATGAAAATTACATGTACAAAATGTTGTGTACACAAGTGTTTGGATCAAAAGACAGGGAATCAGTGGCTTCCAGAGTTCAAGGACAGGGCATGATTTTACTTGGAAGGAAATTTTAGAATTGAAACTATTCAATATCTTAATTGTTGTGGGTATATATAATTGTCAAAATTTGTATGTAAACTATACTTCAATAAAGTTGTTTTTTTTTTTTTTTAATGGAAGGAAGGGTATCCTGAATCAAGACTAGGATATCTTCAGTAATACTGCTACAGGCAACTCCCATGAGGGACGCTTCATTGAGGTTCCTATTTGCACCAAGGAATGCGGAGGCAAAACATAGTTGGAATAGCTAAGTTATTCACTTGTTCCCTTAAATTTACTAAATAGCATGTCGTATTTCCTGAAATATTCAGAGTGTTTATTTAAATTTCCTTTGTTTGAGAAAGAAACCCCCCCCATTAGTTTAAAAATAATAAGCCTACATATATGTAACAAACACTCATATAAATATTCTGGATTTAGCTAAATATTTAATTTCAACCCAATAAATAATGATTAAAAACATTAAGAAACTTCCTAGGAGAGCCTCCCTGCTAGTGTAGGGGTTAAGTTTCAGCTCTATCACCACTGCTGCCTGAGTTCAATCCCCGGCCAGGGAGTTAACTCACATATGGCACAGCAGATCTCTCCTGTCTTGACTGCTGCTTCCTTTGGCAGTATATTTCAGTAGATCTGCATGTTCTGCTTCCCACTCTGTCTCTGGTGGATCCTCTCACCCCCAACACCTCTGTCCTACATCCCATTTCTTTTTTTTTAAAGATTTTATTTTATAGATGACTGGATCAAGATGTGGTACATATACACCATGGAATATTACTCAGCATTCAAAAAAGATAAACACATGCAATTTGCAGCAACATGGATGGAGCTGGAAGGGATCATGCTCAGAGAAATAAGCCAGAAAGAAAAAGAAAAATATCGGATGGTCTCACTCATAGCAGGAATCTAGAAAACTTAAATAAGAGACCAGGAAAAAGAATAACTATAAGAAAGAAAATATCAAAATCAACAAACAACTATGAACCAGAGACACTGTATGGGGAATGGAGGCCAGAGAAAGGAGGAATTGGGGTCAAAATAAGGGGGTTGTAATTGTATGGGGAATATAAAAATAAAATTTAAATTAAAAAAATAAATGTACAAACATTTTTAATTAATAAATAAAGATTTTATTTTATCTATGCATACAAGAACTGGGGTACAGGCCAGAGGTGTGGGAGGTGAGAGAATTCACCAGGGACAGTGGGGGCAACAGAATAGGCAGACTGACTGAAAAACACTGCTGAGGGGAGCAGCAGGCGAGGCAGAAGTCTGCTGCACCATGTGGGTAGCTCTCTGGCTGGGGATCGAAATCGTGCTGCAGTGGCTGCGGATAGCTTCATAGGTTGAGTCTCTCTACCCCTTGTGCCAAAAGGGAAGCCCCCACCACATTTCTTATATGCAATAAATAAATAAATAAATCTTAAAAAAAAAGAAACTTCCTAGGAAATCAAAGTAGTTTTAACAGTTTTTCTCTCTGACTGCAGATAAACCTGCTTTCTTTGCTATATACTAATCTTAATTTTGTCTTTACAACTACTCCCATCACTCTATACCTCACATTTTTGCACCATTTCAACTCTAGTCAGACAAAACTATTTTAAAAATTTATACATTTTCTAATATATAAATATTGGTATATTTAACTGACATGTACGCAGTCAATGCCTCTAGAAGTAAATTATAAAAGTGTTTCTAAGTCATTTTTCCACTTCATGGTAGAGAGCAAAGATAAAAAATAGCTGATCAGGAAGGAAAACAAATTACTATGCCCACAAAATCTAAATTTAACTAAATTATATTGGAAGAGACTACAGATTTTATGGAAAATCATAGATATCATTTATTGAACATTCACTATGTGTTAGGTATTAAAACACTTTAGGGCTAATATTAGTCTAATTAGAAGTCATGACTTACACCAAGCTTGATGTCGATGACCACGCTAAGTTAAACAATTACACTATACACCATAGTAAGTTTAGAGCTAGTTATTGCAGGGGATGTGTGCTGCCATAAAAAGAAAGGAATCTGTCCTAGCTACTCCCAAACACCAAAATGCAAAATAAATTCATCATTCTAATTCTTAACCATTTGGTGTCGAGAATAATTTTTCAAAGTACTTACTTTGTACTCCAGTTCTAAAGCCTAACCTAACTTACAGATACTGCCCTTTGCAATAATTCATTATGATAAACTACTACACTAAAACAGCAATGTGGGGCCTCCCCGGTGGCACAGTGGGTTGAACACAGCTGTGAAGCTGTCCGCAGCCTCTGCAGCACGGGTTTGATTCCAGGCCATCCAGGGAGATTCCCACATGGCATGGCAGACCTCTCCTGTCACGCCCTCTGCTCCCCTCAGCACTGCTTTCAGTCTGTCTGCCTGTTATACCCCCCACACTGTCTCTGGTGAATCCTCTCACCCTCCCGCGATTCTGCTCTGTACCCCAGATATTGTATAAATAAAAAATAAATCTTTAAAAAAACTCACTTAAAAAATAAAATAAAACAGCAATGTGGAGTGTCTAAACGTACCTCTCATGTGACACACTTAGTACATGACAAAGAAATAACTAAGAAACATGCAGAATCTTAAAACAGCACAGATACAGCATGCCTACTGGTATGCCACACTCATTTTCTCCCATTTGCATTCATCTGTACCACCCTTAGACAGAATCAAAAAATCTACATCCTCCCAGCAATATAAACCTTAAAAGTACAACACCCTCCCTTCTAGCTAGGCTATGGAGTCAGTTCTCACATACTGAGTAATTTTCTCCCTCAGGGATATTAAAATTTGGGACGAAGACTGAGGCAACAACAGGTAATATGACCCAGTATTTTCAATCAATATTAGAAAACAATTAGAAAACCAGTTAAAAATTGCTTTATTAAGGTTTTGGAATATAGTATTTAAAAGTAATTAAAAATTATGATAGTTTCTTGAAGTGTTCATAAGAGTTACTATCAACTTTAGAAACTCTGACTATCCCTAATTCAACCAAAAAACACTTGATTAAACCATAAAGGTTTAAAAATTGTTCATTTTTTAACTAGGAAGGAATTTGTATTTATAGCAACTTTTGTGTTACTTTATCTAAAACTCATGGCTATATTCACAATACCTTAAAATAAAATCATCATTTTTACACATACATGGCACATTTTGCTCCAAATATAAGTAAAAAGTTAGATCCAGCATTCAAAAATCACTCTTTTTAAAACAGATGCCAACCAAGAATACTCTATCCCGCAAAGCTCTCTTTCCTCCATGAAGAAAGAATATGGACCTTCCCAGACAAAGAGAAACTCCGGAATTTCATTGCGACTAAACCCCCACTCCAAAAAATACTACAAGGAATCCTAAAGCCAGAACCTCAGAGGGACGAATAACAACGAAAGAAGACCAAAAAAAAAAAAAAAAGTTATTAAAAGAATAAATAAATAAAATCAAAGGAAAGACAAACATAATGGCAAATACAGATGCTAACATATCAATATTAACTCTAAATGTAAATGGACTAAACTCTTCAATAAAAAGACACAGAGTTGCAGCCTGGATTAAGAAACAAAACCCAACCTTTTGCTGTCTCCAGGAAACACATTTAGCTACAAAAGATAAAAATAGGCTCAAAGTCAAAGGATGGAAAACAATCCTACAAGCAAATGGGCCAAAAAAGAAAGCAGGAACAGCTATACTTATATCAGATAAAACAGACTTCAAACTCAAAAAAATAAAAAGAGACCCCAATGGTCACTACATTATGATTAAGGGGACAATACTTCAAGAAGAAATAACACTCATTAACATATACTCACCAAACGAAAGAGCACCAAAATATATCAGACAACTGTTGTCCTCTCTGAAAACAGACATCAGAGAAAACACATATGTAGTGGGAGACTTCAACACACCACTATCAACAATGGATAGATCAACAAGACAAAAAATAAGTAAAGAAACTAAAGCTCTAAATAAGGACCTAGAGCATTTGGGCTTAACAGACATCTATAGAACACTAAACCCAAAAAAAAACGGAGTACACATTTTTCTCAAGCGCACACGGATCATTCTCCAGGATCGATCACATACTGGGGCACAAGACAAACATCAACAGATACACCAAGATTGAAATCATACCAACCATCTTTTCTGACCACGAAGGCATCAAACTAGAAATAAATCATAAAAAGAAGGCAAGGAACTATCCTACCTCATGGAGATTAAAGCCACACTACTGGAAGACCACTGGACTAACGAGGAGATCAAAGAAGAAATTAAAAAATTCTTTGAATTGAATGACAAGGAGGACACCAATATCCTAAATGTATGGGATGCAGCAAAAGCAGTAATAAGAGGAAAATATATAGCAATAGAAGCTCACATCAAAAAACAAGAAAGAACTCAAAGAAACAACCTAATCTCGAAGCTCAAAGATCTAGAAAAAGAACAACAAAAAAAACCCCAGAACCAGTAGAAGAAAAGAAATAATAAAAACCAAAGCAGAAATAAATGAAATTGAAACTAAAAAAACAATCCAAAAGATCAATGAAACCAAGAGCTGGTTCTTTGAAAAAATCAATAAAATAGACAAACCCCTAGCCAGGCTCACAAAGGAAAAAAGGGAGAAAGCACAAATACACAGAATCATAAATGAAAGAGGAGAAATCACAACGGACACAGCAGAAATCAAAAGAATAATCAGTAACTACTATGAACAGTTATATGGAAACAAGTTCAACAATCTAGAGGAGATGGACAAATTCCTACAACTCTACAATCACCCAAAGCTAGATAAAGAAGAAATAGAACACCTAAACAGACCAATTACAAGCAGCGAAATTGAAATGGTAATTAAAAACCTCCCCAAAAACAAAAGCCCAGGACCTGATGGATTTACAAATGAATTCTACCAAACATTCAGAGACGAATTAGTGCCTATCCTTCACAAACTCTTCCAAAAAATTGAGAAGGAAGGGACAATACCAAACACGTTCTATGAAGCCAATATTACACTAATACCAAAACCGAATAAGGACAACACAAAAAGGAAAACTATAGGCCAATCTCCCTAATGAACACTGATGCAAAAATCCTCAATAAAATTTTAGCTATCAGAATCCAACAATGTATCCATAAGATAATTCACCACGACCAAGTTGGATTCATTCCAGGGGCACAAGGATGGTTTAACATCCGAAAATCAATCAACGTTATCCAACACATCAACAAAAAGAAATATAAAAACCATATGATAATATCAATAGATGCTGAGAAAGCTTTCGACAAAGTGCAACACCCATTCATGATAAAAGCCCTTGAAATTCTTGGGATACAAGGAACATACCTCAACATCATAAAGGCCATCTATGACAAGCCAACAGCCAGTATCATTCTCAATGGTGAAAAGCTGAAAGCAATTCCATTAAGATCTGGAACAAGACAAGGATGTCCACTCTCACCACTGCTTTTCAATATAATACTGGAAGTCCTAGCCAGAGCAATAAGACAAGAGAAAGACATCCAAGGAATCCAAATAGGAAAAGAAGAAGTCAAACTATCGCTATTTGCAGATGATATGATAATATACATAGAGAACCCCAAAATCTCCACAGAAAAACTAATTCAACTCATCAATCAATTCAGTAAAGTGGCAGGATACAAAATCAACACGCAAAAGTCAGTAGCCTTCCTATACACAAACAATAAATCTGAAGAAGAAGAAATCAAAAAAACCACCCCTTTTATTATCGAAACAAAAAAAATCAAATATTTGGGAATAAATCTAACAAAAGAGGTAAAGGACCTATACAAAGAAAACTATAAAACACTGTTAAAAGAAATAGAAGAAGACACAAAGAAATGGAAAGACATCCCCTGCTCATGGATTGGAAGAATAAACATTATTAAAATGGCCATCCTACCAAAAGCAATATACAGATTCAATGCTATTCCAATCAAAATCTCAATGGCATTCTTCAAAGAAATAGAACAATTATTGATGAATTCATATGGAATCACCCAAAACCCCGAATAGCCAAAGCTCTACTGAAAAAAAAAAGAAGGAAATGGAGGCATCACACTCCCAGACTTCAAACTATACTACAAAGCCATAATCATCAAAACTGCATGGTATTGGAACAAGAACAGACATACAGACCAATGGAATCGAATAGAAAATCCAGAAATAAACCCACAGATTTATGGTCAACTAATCTTTGACAAAGGAGCAAAGACTATGCATTGGAGCAAAGAAAGTTTGTTCAATAAATGGTGCTGGGAAAACTGGGTCGCTACATGCAAAAGAATGAAGCTTGACCACTACCTCACACCATACACAAAAATCAACTCAAAATGGATTAAAGAACTAGACATAAGACCTGAAACCATAAAATACATAGAAGGAAATATAGGCGAAACACTACGTGATTGCATATCAAAGACATCTTTACAGACACATCACCTAAAGCAGTGATAGTGAAGGCAAAGATAAACAGCTGGGACTACATCAAATTAAAGAGCTTCTGCACAGCAAAAGAGACAATAACAAAAAACAAAGAGAAACCCCACCAACTGGGAGAACATTTTTGCACCCAACACTAATGATAAAGGACTGATCACAAAAATCTGCAAAGAGCTGATGAGACTCAGCAACAACAAAGAAAATAATCCAGTCAAAAAATGGGCAGAAGAGCTAAAAAGAAACTTCTCTGAAGAGGAAATGCAAATGGCCAACAGACATATGAAAAAATGTTCAACATCACTTGTAATCAGGGAAATGCAAATCAAAACTACCATGAGATACCATCTCACACCAGTGAGAATGGCACATATTAAAAAAACTAGCAACAACAAATGTTGGCGAGGATGTGGAGGAAAAAGGAACTCTTGTGCACTGTTGGTGGGAGTGCAAACTGGTCCAACCACTATGGAGAGCTGTGTGGAGATTTCTGGACCTACTAAACATAGAGCTTCCATATGATCCAGCAATTCCACTCCTAGGTATTTACCCAAAGGACACAGAAACATCAATTCCAAAGAGCACCTGCACTCCTATGTTTATAGCAGCACTGTTTACAATAGCTAAGCTTTGGAAACAACCCAAATGCCCAAAAATAGATGACTGGATCAAGAAGATGTGGTACATATATACCATGGAATATTACTCAGCATTCAAAAAAGATAAACACATGCAATTTGCAGCAACATGGATGGCACTGGAAGGGATCATGCTCAGCGAAATAAGCCAAAAAGAAAAAGAAAAATACCGGATGGTCTCACTCATAGCAGGAATCTAGAAACTTAAATAAGGGACCAGGAAAATGAATATAAGAAAGTGAAAATCAAAATCAACAAAAAACTATGAACCAGAGACACTTTTTAGGGGGTGGGGGGCGGGAGGGGAAGGATTGGGGTCAGAATGGGGCGTTTGCAATTGTATGGGGGAATATAAAAATAAAATTTAATATTTAAAAAAAAAAAAAAAAAAAAAAAAATCACTCTTTTTGGTGGTAAGGTGAAAAATGGAAATGTGATTCTCTCTCACTGGCGGGGGAAAGATACAGAGAATACATGTTACACTTTACATAAGAAGTTTACATATAAATTAATGATGCCTCTCCATTGTGTTCAATGACAGAATTATTACCGGCAATAGGTTTATTCAGGCAACATGTGGATTTTTTCACTTAAAAAAAAAACTCATTGAAGTTCCACTTTTTAAAAAAGGCAGGTAGCAGGTAAATGAAAACTCTACAGTTGACCTGAAATATTTATTAAAATAACAAAATCCCGTCTTAGTTTTTTCATGAATTCACCTTTCTTTTTCTTTAAATAAGATTGATAGTATAAAAAGAGTTAACAGTAAAATGTATTTGAAATTGTTTAAATCAAAAAAAGTTGAAATAAACAGCTGCAAATTAGTATTCAATACTTCCAAATGTTTTTACTGCAAAAGTAGTAAGCAAAATACAGATAAGGAGAAAGAAAAAAATGACCCATAATCTCACCACCAGCTTTATTACTTTATATATAAGTATATATAATTAGTGTGTGTATATACACATATATATATCATTCTCTAAGTCTTTTTTCTCCATTTAACCTTGAATAAAAAATTATCACAGAGACGTCCTAATGTTGCATTTTTAATGACAATGGTAGGGAAAGAGATGAAACTTCAGACCCTAGAGAATTCTGCGCCCAAATGGATCAAGATATTGTACCTATGAGTACACATTTCCATTAACTGTGATTTAATGAGACCCTAGGTCTAGGTTTAATATAATTTAATAAGAACCTATACTCTGTCTTCTATAATAATTTATGATATTAATACCTAAATCCAAAAAAGTCTTTGCAGAGTCTTTAAGTTCCAAAAAGAATACAGATGAAAAAAATAGACATGCAAGCAAAACTAATAATATAATCTTCTCTCTGTATTTTTCAGATTTTTTTAAAATTAAATCAATACTTGCTTTGAAACAAAGTCTGAATAATACAGTTTACAATGCCTCATGAAAATTATAAAGACCTGATTTTGAACTCATCTTTGTTTTTCTACATATGTCAATTTCTAATTAAAATGATTTAACAACTCAAGAAAAAAGATACTTGCCTTTCCCTATCTGGGTATCAAGGAGTGGGGAAAAAAATGAGAATATGGGTGTGAAAATCTACTGTGACACAGACAAGTTTATAAGTCCATGTTTTTATTTTTTTAAAAAGGATTTATTTATTTATTTATTTATTTATTTATACAGGCACTGGGTACAGTCAGAAGCGCGGTAGGGTGAGAGAATTCACCAGAGTCAGAGCAGGGAGCAGAACAGTCAGAAGGACCGAAGTACACTGCTGAGGGGAGCAGCGGGTGTCAGGAGAGGTCTGCTGGCCATGTGGGACCCTCCTCCACCATGTGAGACGCCCTCCGGTGGCCAGGGAGCAGCCGGGGATCAAACCGGCGCTGCAGAGGCTGCGGGCTGCTTCCCAACCCAGCGCTCAACCGCTGCGCCACCGGGGAGGCCCAAGTCCATGTTTTCTAAGCCCCTGAAGATGAACCTCTTTTTTCAGCCTCTGAGAAAGGTGACCTTTCTCAGTAAAATCTCATTTGTTATTTTACAGCATTAGTCTGTGGTTTTTTCCATTATACAGTATACACAAATGAGGCATGGAGCTGTGATAAGGTCTAATAAACTTGTGCTATAACAAGGAGTCTTTACTGCAACTGGGGAGAAAAAATGAAATGCCTAAATAAAGCTGTAAAACAAAGTAAGAAAACAGAATTGAGAGAGGTTAGAGCTAAGAATGAATTTATTCACTATTAAGCAAATTGCAATAAATTGAGTATACTCACTGTGAGGCAAAAAAAAAAAAAGAAAAAAAAACTAAAAACACAGTAACTCAACCAATCATAGGAACAAATCACAAGAACTAGAAGAAAAAGTCAATTATATTTATTCTTCCAAAATATGTCTAGCTTCTTTAGGGAGTTAGGAGACTGAGGGATGGAGAAATCCACTCCTACAAAGATAAATTTTTCCAGACAGTAGAAATTTTCTACATACTCACATCTAAAAAAAAAAAGTGTAGCTATTTTTAAAATCACAACATAAAAGGAATTGACTCCATTTTTAAATAAAGCAATGAAAATTAGCATGACCTTAAACTAAGGCAAATTGGCTCATTTATAGTCAGCTAGGAAAACTACTCAGAAGGGATACTGAAGTTTAAATAAACGTTTCACATTTCAGAAGACTTCCCAAAACTAAATTATGTTAAATTAACTCAAAATTGATAAGGCCATTTCCTACAAATTCATTGTTCATGCATTTCTCCTATGAAGTTAAGTCAAAATGAAAGAAAGGAAGAATTTCCCTCAACAAAATATACTGAATTGGGCCTCCCTGGTGACACAAGGGGTTAAGCACAGCACTGTGAAGCTATCCACAGCCTCTGCAGCACCAGTTATCTGACCAGGAAGCAATCCACATGGTGCAGCAGACCTCTCCTGTCTCGCCCCGTGCTCCCCTCAGCAGTGTATTTCAGTCAATCTGCCTGTTATGCTCCCCACTCTCTCTGGTGAATCCTCTCACCCCCGCCACACACCTCTGGCTTATACCCCAGGTCTTGTACGCATAAATAAATAAATCTTTTTAAAAAAGTAGTAGAGAAAATGATCACTGCTTTTGCAGTAACTCACATAACATTGGGATAAATGGTTAGAGGCATAGGTACAGACAGATATGTATATGGATGACAATATGTAGTTTTAGAAGTCTGCTCAAAGGAAGTAATCTGAATTGTAAAAGATTCTTACATTCAAAAATATTTATAGCAGTATTATCAAAAAATAAATGAGGTTATGTTTGGAGAACTGCCACTGGGCTTGTCCTCTTGTCATAAATAACTACAAAATAAGTGA
Organism: Talpa occidentalis; assembly: GCF_014898055.3. NCBI lineage: Eukaryota > Metazoa > Chordata > Mammalia > Eulipotyphla > Talpidae > Talpa > Talpa occidentalis. Next base: position 27,901,062 of record NW_023601543.1, read on the forward strand.
AACAAATGTTTTCAAACATTGGGAAAAGTTACAAGTTATTGTGGTCTCAACAATTATATTAAACATTTTTTCAGTGTTTTTAAAAGTTTAATGAGATATTTCACATTGTTGTATTGAGTCTCTGAAATTTGGTGTGTATTTTATGCTTAGAGGACTTCTCCATTCAGACTAAGCCATATTTCAAGTGCTGAATAGCCTACATTTGTCTAGAATTGGTGCACTGGACATTGTTGAACAGTGGTTAAGGTTCTTTCCAACCCTATCAGACTTCTTTAAAAATTATTGTTCTTTAAATACTTCTCAAGGTCCTCCCTGGTGGCTCAGGGGGTTGAGACACAATGTGAGGCTGTCCACCGCAACCACTGCAGCATGAGTTCGATCCCCAGCCAGGGAGCAACTCACATGGTGCAGCAGACCTCTCCTGTCTCGCCCACTGCTCCCCTCAGCAGTGTATTTCACTCAATCTGCCGGTTCTGCTCCCCACTCTGTCTCTGGTGAGTCCTCTCACTCCCCACACCTCCGGCCTGTACCCTAGTTTCTTGTCTGAATAAATAAATAAATCTTTCTTTAAAAAGGAGGAAAAAAGGCATTTTTCAAGTATCAGATTCTATTTTTAAGATCAGATATTCACAAGTTATATGATAGTTGTGAATTTTTATTATATATTAACTGAGAACATATATAATAAGAAACAGTAATAACTCAGTAATACTTTAAATTCAATAATTACATTAAACATTATTTTGAAATTCCTACAAAAAGGGGAGAAAATGTGTAGAAAGGAAGAAGTAAAACTAAATTTATGGAAGACATAATCATGTATGTAGATAATTCTTAGCAATCCATAAAAGAGCTAGTATAAATAATAAATTAAGTAAGATCATAGTATTCAGGTCAACAGAAAACAATAAATAGTATTGGTATATACTAACAACAAACAGTTGAAAATATAAAATAAAATCCATAAATAATACTATTCAAATACATAAATAATTAAGAATACATTTAACAATGTTTATATAAGACAACACACTGGAAAGCACAAAGCATTACTGAGAGAAATGAAAGAAAATCTTAATAAATAGAAAGATATACCATGTTCATTTGTCCCAAAAGCATTTATGTGACTTGATTTTTTGTTGTGATGGTTTGGAACCAAACCCACAATATCTCCAAGATATGCCTGTAAATGGGTCCAAAGTTAAAACTATAAAAAGTTTTAGAAGCAAACATGGAAGAAAATCTTGGTGACCTAGAGATAATTAAAGATTTCTTACAAATAACACAAAGTCATAACTATAAAGAGATGATAAACTTAACAGTGTTAATATTAAACAATATAAAAAGGCAACACAACAAACTGATGAACACAACGTGGATAAATCTAAAATGTATTATGTTAAGAGAAAAAAGCTAGATTCAAAAGGTTATGTAACGGATGGTTCAATCTACATGACATTACTTAAAATAAGGTTAAATTATAGAAACAGAAAAAAAGATGAGTGATTACAAGTAACTATGGGTAGGTGGAGAAGCTAATTACAAAGTGGAAGCATGAGGAAATATTTTTAAGGTAATGAACTATGGTTACAAGATTGTGTGCTTTAATCAAAAGTCAAAGAACAGCACGCCAAAGACAGTGAGTTCCACCGACTATAAATAATAAGGTAACAGAAAACTACAAAGAGATAGCAATGCTCAGATAACAAAATGGCTAAAACTAAAAAAGGGATAATAGCAAATGTAGGTTAGGATGTGGAACAACTAGAACTTTCAGAAACTGGTGGAATGTACAAATCATGTTGAAAAACAATTTAATAGTTGCTTTTAAAAACAGACCTATGGATACAATCCAGCAATTCCATTTCTCTATATTTACTCAAGAAAAGTGAAAGCACGTATCTATAGTCTTATTCACAACATTCACAGTAGATGGGGAAACTTTCAGGATACTTTTCTGCTACTTTCCTCTCCTAGCCTTTCTCCTCTGCCTTCCCTATGCCCCTAGGTCCATAAAACTGCAGCTTTTTGTTTTGGGCTTCTTTTTTTTTTTTTAAGATTTATTTATTTATTTATTTATACAAGCACTGGGTACAGTCAGAAGTGCGGGAGGGTGAGAGAATTCACCAGACCCAGAGCGGGGAGCAGAACAGGCAGAGTGATGAAATACACTGCTGAAAGGAGCAGAGGGCGCAGCAGGAGAGGTCTGTCGCGCCATGTGGGACCCTCGCCTGCAGCCGGGGATCGAACTGGCGTTGCAGAGGCTGAAGGCAGCTTCGAAGGCCAACGCTCAACCGCCAAGCCACCAGGGGAGGCCCTGGGCTTCTTAATTAGACAGATGATCTGATCCCCAAATCCCTAATGATCCACCCTATCCGGAACCATTGCCTGAAGAAAAATGTAAATGAGTAGGAGGAGTTGGCATTTTCCCTGGCTTAGCCTCTTCCTTATAAAATCACAGTGGTTAAAGACTTGATTGCTAAATTCAGTTGGTTTGTTTTAATTGGCGACGCATCTACTAGCTCTTCTGAGCATCTGACAACATAATTGTTTAAATAGGTTCAAAGTATTTCTTGATGAAATGTAACATTATTATTTTTTAATTTCAGCAAACAGGAATGGAAAAGGAACTCCTCAGCATGTAATTATGCAAAATCTATAGCCAACATCTTAAATGTCTTCCCCAAAAGTTAGAATGCAAACACTGAAAGTCTTCTCTTACCACTTCTATTAAACTTGTGCTGGAGGTCCTAGCCAATCAAGTAAAGCAGCCAGGACAAAAACACATCTGGATTGGAAAGAATAATCCATTTATTTGCAGGTATAGTTTTATACATGGAAATACAATGCAACTAGTAGAAATAATGAATAAATTTAACAATGTTCTATATCTTCATTATAGACTGCACTTACACTATTGCATATATTTGTCAAAACTCACAAGACTGCATAAAATGGGTGAGTTTTGCAATCTGTACAACACACCCTAAAATAGGAGAATAGAAAATCTTAGGATAAAAAGATCAACATAAAAATAAATTAATGTGCTGCAGAGGGCCTTGTTGCCCCAGCCAGATAGGATACTGACAAGCAGCAAAGAGAAAGGGCCTCACACCATGGGGCTGAAGATCTGGCATCCCTTTGCTTTTTGTTCTTGGTCATAGAGAGAGAAAAATTTATTAGAGAGTATATTGGGCAGTGGATTGCACGTGTCAGCATCACTGTGGGTGGATGGCGCGGAAAATTATCTGTTTAGAAATTAGTTATTAAACAATTTGGCCCACTTGACAATGGGAGACAATTTATTGTACATGCCCGACAAGCAATCCAGCACAATAATTCTAGTAGGTCCTTCTTTTTCCTTCTCTTGAAGTTTCTTGGGAAAGTTTTTAAATGAAGCTATTTGAGTTAAGGAGTTTCTAGGTAGAAAAAGTTCTTATAGCTGAGTAGCAGCCGGTCCCAGGTTGAAGGCCATGCAAATAAGAAAAGTATTTTCTTGCTTAGGCTATGTACTGTCTTAGGTTATTGTTTAGCTGAACTCAAATAAGTTCTAGTATAAGGCTTAGTTTTTTATTAACCTTGAAGTTTGCCTTCTTGCTGAGAGCACGTAGTAGCCAAAAGTCTATGGGAAAAGGGATGCACTGATTGTTTCTGCTTTGTTTCTATGTATATGATGATATAATCTCTCGGCTTGCTAAAAAAGTATAAAGAACCTGCTGAGCCCCTCAGTAGAAGATACTTGCACCTCATTCAGTGTCAGTGTCTCCTCACTACCTCATCCCCTTCCCCTCAGCCCCTTTCTCTTCACCTAGGCCGTCATTTCCTTTCAAGGACGTCTGACCTGACATTTTGCTGAAATCTGGTCTGCCGCATTAATGTCTACAATGAGATACCATCTTACACCGGTGAGAATGGCACATATTTAAAAAACTAACAACAACAAATGTTGGCCAGGATGTGAAGAAAAAGGAACTCTCCTACACTGCTGGTGGAAGTGAAAACTGGTCCAATCACTATGGAAAGCTGTGTGGAGGTTCCTCAATCTGCTAGAAATGGAGCTTCCATATAATCCAGCAATTCCACTCCTAGGTATTTACCCTAAGGACACAAATATATTAATTCAAAATGACACCTGCACCCTATGTTTATTGCAGCACTGTTTACAATAGGTAAGCTATGGAAACAACCCAAATGCCCAAAAATAGATGACTGGATCAAGAAAATGTGATACATATATGCAATGGAATATTACTCAGCATTCAAAAAAGATAAACTCCTGCCATTTGCAGCAATATGGATGGAACTGGAAGGGATCATGCTCAGTGAAATAAACCAGAAGGAAAAAGAAAAATACCAAATGGTCTCACTCATAGCTGGAATTTAGAAAACCTAAATAAGGGATCAGGAAAAAGCTGAATTATAATAAAATCAAAATCAACAGGCAACTATAAACCAGAGACACACTACAGCGGGGGAGAAGGGAGTAGGATCAAAACAAGGGTGGTGGGAATTTTACAGGGACTATAACCAAGATGAAAATGCATACATTGTGCAAAAATGAAAAATGATGTAAAAAATATAAAAAATTTTGATGGTGATGAAAAAACTATTAATTGAAAATTTAAGATTTCAGTTCTTCCTAAATTGATGGATAGAATTGTTGCTATCCATAGCAAAAATCTCCAGAAAAAAAGTGTAAATTTACTAAATGAATCTAAAATTTGACTAGAATAGCCAGGACAATCTTGAAGAAGGAAAAACTTAAAGGACTTATAGTACAAGATTTAAACAATGTCAAAATATTTTGGACAATGGGTTACTGGCATAAAGATCAATATGTGATATTGATCTATCAATCAATAGGTCAATAGAACAGACAAGTGAATTTGTGACCAAGACTTGTACATATGCATTCAGTTGATTTTCAATAATGCCACCAAGGCAATTTAATGAAATAGGGTTTTTTCCCCCAATATATGCTACTGGCGCAACTGAGTATTTCTATAGAAAAAAAATGGGCTTAAAACAAAATGTGAAATTTAATTATTAAGATTCTGGCAGGTTATCTTTACAACCTTAGTGTTTAAGATTTCTTAGATAATACACCACTGAAAGACATTAAAAACATGAGCAGCTTAAGGAAATGGAAATGTTCTATATCTTACCCTGGTTGGTGGTTACCAAATTACATACAACTATTAAAAAGTTATTGAGCGTCTCCCTGGTGGCCTAGGGATTAAGTCTCAGGGCTATCACAGCTGCAGCCGGAGTTCGATCCAGAGCTAACCCACATATGGTGCGCAGACCTCTCCTGTCTCGCCCGCTGCTCCCCTCAGCAGTGTATTTCCGTCGAATTACCTGTTCTGCTCCCCACTCTGTCTGATGAATCCTCTGATGAATCCTCTCTTGGGAACAGAAGAGGAGAGGGAGGGAAGGTCTACACAAATGCATGAATATATTCTAGAATGATTTATGTGTTCGTTATTTTTAATGCAGTAATGGTTTCACTTATACATGTAAGCCACAATTCTTCAAATTGTACACTTTGAATATGTGTACAATACCATATTCCACTTATACCTCAAAGTTGCTTACAAGTTATAGTGAAACGGATTTGAGCTCAGTAAGAACTTTCCAGACAACAGAATTTTAGAGTGGAAACAGACCTCATGAATATTGCTGACAAGGCAATAGCCAACCTCTATTTGAAAAATTTCAGTAAGGGGCATTTCAATTACTAAATAGTTTGTTAGAAAATAATTGATATCAAGACTTCCTCCTGTAACTTACCCCATTGATTTTAGGTCTTACCTCTTGGTGCTATCCAAATAATTCTGCCCTTTTGGCTTTATTGCGCTTCAAAGATACTGACTTTTTTAAAAAAAATTAAGGTTGTTTTACAAATAAATCTTATTGGCATTTCTTCCAACATGTCCTCACTTCATATCTCTGTGTCATGATGCTGTTGAACACTTAATAAAATACAGTATAACTTTTATATGCATTGGAAAGCCAAAAAATTGTGTGATTTACTTTATTGCAATACTAGCTTTATTGTCATGGTCTGGAACTGAACCTGCAATATCACTGAGATGTGTCTATATGTGGTTAATAAAAAGACAGGTAAAACAAGAAGCTGGTTTCATGGATTTTCTAATACAGTACCTAAAAATAACTAATATTAACTCACTGTCTTTCTTCATCAGTGTCTCCATTGCTGCGGTTGATAAAGATGTTTGACTTGGCAATTCGAAAGAAGATATAGTAGGAAAGATAAATACAATGTAGTATCTCCATTTTCTATTTGAGGTATTAACTACATCTACTAGTATGAAAAAAATTATAAAATCATATTACCAGCTCACCAATCCCTAAATCAATGCTGTATACCAATGAGAACTGGTATAATATTCAATCTTTGCAAGTAAGCAGCTGTATCTTTCTTTGTTTTTTTTAAGATTTATTTATTTATACATGGAAGAACTGGGCGTATAGGCCAGAGGTGCCGGGGGTTGGGGGGTGATGAGAGGATTTACCAGAGACAAAATAGGGAGCAGAACAGGCACATTTATTGAAATACACTGCTAAGGGGAGCAGCAGGAAAGACAGGGCAGGTCTGCTGAGCCATATGTGGGTTAGGTCTCTTGCCAGGGATTGAACTCAGGCCACAGTGGTGAGCTCTCAATAGGGCTCTCAATAGAGCTCTCAACCATTAGCCACCACAGAGGCCTTGTATCTTTCCTCAATCACTTCACTTTCCTGTAAAATGACAGAATTGGTCTCTGCAAAGTAGTGGTTTTCAACCTTTTTGTTAAGACCCTTTTACTCTCAAAAATTACGAAGGACACCAAGAGTTTCTGTTTATGTGGGTTATATTTGTCAATATGTAGCATATAAAATAAAACTGAGTAATATTTAAAGTAATGTAATCATACATAAGTGACAATAGCAAATACATTATAGGTTAACATATTGTGTTTTATTAAAAATTAAATATTCCAAAACAAAAACAAAAAGTCAATAAGATACTTTTACATTTATTTTGCAATTCTCTAGAAGACAGCTGGATCTTCATATCTGCTTCTACATCCATTTTGTTGCAACATATTGTCTGGTTGAAATACACAAAAAATTTGACTTCATGCTGTTATATATTTGGAAAATTGAGTATTTTAATAGTCTTTTAAGATAATAGTTGATCTACCTTGCCTTTGAATGTAACTTTTCTCCATGCATGGTTTTGTAACATCATGCATTAGTCATTTAAAAAACACTAGTTCAGGGTCTCCCTGGTGGCACAAGGGGTTAAGCACAGTACTATGAAGTTATCCAGAAGCCTCTGCAGCATGAGTTCGATCCCCGGCCAGCCAGAGAGCAACCCACATGGTGCAGCAGACCTCTCCTGACTCACCCACTGCTCCCCTCATCAGTGATTTTTAATCTGCCTGTTCTGCTCACCACTCTTGTCTCTGGTGAATCCTCTCACCTTCCCGCACCTCTGGTCTGTACCCCAGTCCTTGTGTGTATAAATAAATATTTAAAAAAATAAAATAAAAAAACACTAGTTCATTAGATTTAAAGAACTTCCAAATGTTAACACATTTTATTATACAACATAAAAAATTTATATGCATTAATATAATCACCAAATTCCTTAGAAAAGGCTAAGACTTGGGAAGCTGGCAAACTCACAGTGGCATATTCAAGTTTTCCAAAATTCTGATTCTTGCTTGAAAAGGTAAAATGTTTTCACTTGCAACAAATACTGCTGGTAGTTTTCCTTGAAATGATAGGCTTGCTTTGCTCATAGTTTGTCTCAATTGTTCTTTCAAATAAAAATGTGTTCCATGAAAAAAAAATAGATGCTCCATGCAAAAATCAGCTAGTTCACCCCACAATGCAAACAACTGCACAAGTAATTTTCTTAGAAACAACTATTTTATTTCAGCATACAGAACTGCTTTGTGTATACCTTCCCTTTTGTCATACAATATATTAAAAAAGATATACACTCATGTCAATATTTAATAAAAGTAATGAGACATACATAACATTGTTTTTAAAACTACTATTTTTTATTGAGGTGATGTTGGTTTACAACAGTGCATGATTTAGAGGTACAGGATTACACCTCTTCTGTGTATGTTACCACACCATACCCACCACACCAAGGCACCCATAGTCCTCCACCTTCCTCTACTGCACCCTTCTAGTAACCTCAATTCTATAGTCAGATTTCTAGGGTTTGTTTTGGTTTAGTTTTGTCTGTTCCTTTGTTTTGTTTCTTTATATTCCACATGTGAGTAAAATGAAATAAGTCTAAATGAGGAGGACTAATGTTGGATGATTTCACTTATTGATGACATTCTTTAAAAAAAAAAAAAAGGATTTATTTATTTATTTATTTATTTATACAAGCACTGGGTACAGTCAGAAGCACGGGAGGGTGAGAGAATTCACCAGAGCCAGAGTGGGGAACAGAACAAACAGACACTGCTGAGGGGAGCAGCGGGCGGCATGTGGGACCCTTGCCGCCAGCCTGGGCCAGCCTGGGATCGAACCGGTGCTGCAGAGACTGTGGCAGCTTCGCAGCCCAGCGCTCAACCGCTGCGCCACCAGGGAGGCCCTATTGATGACATTCTTAAGGCAAAATTACTTTTTATCCGAAGAGTATGAAGACTACGACTAATAGGACAATTTGGTATGCGGCACCAGCAGTTTTACCCACCATCAGTACAAATGTCAACACAGTAGAAAAGGCAAAACAGTCTTCATATTATTGTTAAAACGTTCCTTCTATACAATCTCAGGAATTCTAGGTTCCTAAAGACCACAGTATGAGAACAACTGACCTAAAGGATTGCCAATTTCCCCTCTGTTCTAAAATGTCTATAATTATGTAAAAAAGGTAACATCTTTTATTTCTATAACTCCACAAAAACATTTGTTTCCCTATTAAGGAATACATTTTTCATTAGGAAAATATACCAAGTTCTTATAAATCTTATATTCAAATGATACTGAGTACAAACTCAAGAGGTAGTGAAGCAGGAACATATCTTCCTCAAACCTAAATTTTATTCAGATTTTTCCTACCCCCACCCCCTGCAACTTTCCTAGGCAGCAATGTGCTTTGGTGGGGAAGTGTTGGGTGAATCAACGGTTTAACTCTACCTTTATGGTCCTATTCTGCTAGCCAGTGTACTGATATGAATATACACATACACAGTTCTAGCCAATGAGATGTATGGTGTATTTTCATGTTCAAGGTATAGGACTCCTGAGAAAGTTTCCATGGCTGATTAAAAAGGACACAAACAAACAGTTCATACTCTTGCTATACTGGACATTGTAGTGACTGCATGTGATAACTGGAACTGCAGAGGTCATCTTGCAAGCATGAGCAGCACTAATCTGAGTAAGCAGATAGACAAAGTAGAGCGGAGTAGAAAGATGGAAAGGTCCTGGATCCTTAATGTCATTATTTGGTTATATTAACTAACCTCAGAGACACTCTACCTCCAAACTCTTAGCTATGGATGCTAAACATTCATTTATTGTTAGTAAAACAGCTGAATTGGTGTTTTCTTCCACTTGCAACAGAAAATAACCTATCTGATACAAACAGGCACTATTATGTCTATCTTTCACATGAAGAAATATTTTACATTATTAATTAGATTATGAGATTATGGACAAAGAAGGACCTTTCCTTTAGTAAAGTCCTAGAGAGCTCATAAGTACAGAATACACTAAACAATTATTCACTGATGTTACACTCTTATACCATTCCCCTACCACCACCAAAAGTGTCACTATCTCTCAAGTATTTCATTAATGTCATACTTACTACCATAAATTTTTTGAAGCAAATATGCCAGTTCTCCTAACATATGGTGTTATTTGACTGAATTGTAAGATGATACAAAAGCCAACAGAATCCCATAGTCCTACTTTAATATTCACTGTCATAAACCCAATTCCATTAAGCTGACTAGAACTTGCTCACAAATAGCACTTAAGTCTTTCTACAAGTTAATAAATAATCCAATGTTTATTTCAGATTCAGAAAAATTAAAAAATTAAACTGAGCAAATTCCTGTTTCTTGTATAACATTTGCCTTCAGTTGTCTTTAATTAGCAAATAGCAAGGGATTTAAGGTTCCCACTTCAACAGGAGAGTAGGTACCACCACGGACTGTAATTTTGGTTAAAGGCCAGCTAAAGCTGCTAAAGGAACAAAGGGCAATTGGACCTGGAGAGATTATGAAGGTAAATAAACTGAAGCACTGATGCATAAAATGAGAATCTGGTTTGTTAAAATGAAAGGAGTCCACATATCAGAGATCACACTAAAGACACTTCCCCAAAATACCTCAAGAATTACTGCTATTTAAAAAAAAATTCTTTATACTGAAGATTTAGTTAAGTGGCTGGGTGGTTCATTTATAATGTTAATTAGAGAATATAATTTCAAAAATCACTTCTGTTCCACGGTTGCTATTGTCAGAGGGACTGAAATGATGGAATGATTACATTTTAAAAAGACAATCATTAGAGGATAGGACCAAATCAGCCAACCAACTGGCAATCAATTGAGCATCAAATCCATAGTCACTATATTACATAGAAAAAAATTATTAAGACTGTCTCATAGGCACTCTTAGACACTGCCGATAGGAGTATAACTGACAAAACCATTCTGGAAAGTAATTTGGTGAGAGCAGATCCATATCATTCAGAAGCCTAAAGTTCAGCTATTCAAATGCCACCTGGAAAAATCATAATGCACAACAGTTTGTGATTTTGCAGAGGAATGCATTTGAATTGCACAATCTACAAAACTGGCATAAAGGCAGTAAAGTCTTTAGCAAGTGAGGAAATGTAAGAAGGTAAAGTGGTGGTGGTACAAAATAGATAGAGGACCTCTCATTCCATGAATGCTTACAAGTCTGGTTTTTTTAATAAGAGATGGGGGTGGAGTATTATCACCCCACAGTGGGTAAAACAGATTAGCAATTAATGGGCGGGGGGAGTTCTATATGGCAGCTATAAGGCAGGTGAAGAGCTCATGAAGAGGTGGGGAGGGAGGACAGAAGGGGTTCCCATTCCAGATGTATTTCATAACTCTTCTAGGGTTGCAGGCTGTCAGTGGCTTTGGAGTCTGTTATACCCTTGCTGTAGATAAGATGTCGGTAGGTGAGGCATTCATGGAGGGCAGACTCCATCTTCTACCCAGGTGAAAAATGTAGGCAGATGCCTGGTTCACAAAATTCAAAGTTAGGACCTTGAGAAAGAATGGTCTAGGCAGTTACAGCAATTATTAAAGGATGGGTCAACTGTGAGCCTATCTTTAGGATCGCACCAAGTGACCAGTATAGAAAGGGATTATGGAAAGAGAGGTGGCAATTATTCAACTTCAATCAACATAACTTTATTTTCATCTATTATCTATCACATATGAAATTTCTATCACTAAGAAAAATCTCATAAACAGGTTCTACAGCAAGACTGCCTTGGTTCAAACCTTGGCCCAATCACTTATTAATTTCATGACCTCAAGCAAGTTATTTAACTACCCTGTGGACCTCAGATTTCTTTCTTTTTTTTTGTAAAATATTTATTTATTTATTCATACAAGAACCGGGGTACAGGCTAGATGCACGGGAGGGTGAGAGGACCCATCAGAGACATAGCGGGGAACAGAACAGGCAGACTGACAAAATACACTGCTGAGGGGAACAGTGGGCGAGACAGGAGAGGTCTGCTGCACCATGTGGGACCCTCGCCAGTGGGCCGGGATCGAACCGGCGCTGCCAAGGCTGTGGACAGCTTCACAGCATTGCGCTCAACAGCCTGTGCCACCGTGGAGGCCCCCTCAGATTTCTTACACATAAAAGTGGAGATCTTATCATCTACCTAACAGGATATAACATAGTAAAGTTATAATATAACCTTTTTAAGTGTCAGGGTCTACTGCATGTACTAAAGAATTTAAAAATAATAATGACTTTTAACCCACTAATTCCCCATGAAAGAAATAGTACTGATCAAATAAAACAAAATATCAAATAAGAATTGTTTGAGACACTACATCTTACAATGGCTAAAAATACTTGAAATTTAAAAATACATTCTTCAAAAGTGAACGGGCAAATGAACTGTTATGTATAAATATAAATTGCATGCAATAATCTTAAAATATTTTAAAACTAAGAATCTTAATAACATGCAAAAATGCTTCCTGAATGAAAAAAACATTAAATACAACACTACATATAGAATGCTCCCAATTTTCTTAACCAATTTACTTATTTAAACAGAGGTTCAATAAAGGGCCTTCCTGGTTAAGCACAGCACCATGAAGCAATCCACAGCCTCTGCAGCAGAAGTTTGATCCCTGGCCGACCAGGGAGCAAACCACATGGCGCAGCAGACCTCTCCTGTCTCGCCCACTGCTCCCCTCAGCAGTGTATTTCAGTCAGTCTGCCTGTTCTGCTCCCCACTCTGTCTCTGGTGAATCCTCTCACCCCCTCCACCTCTGGCCTGTACTCCAGCTCTTGTATGCATAAATTAATAAATCTTAAAAAAAAAAAAAGAGGTTCAATACATAGGAAGGGAAATCATCAAAATAACAATGAAAGTTATTTCTGTTCTGTTTGTAATATTCTCTTTATACTTTCCTACATTTTCCCAGTTTCTAATACTGAGCATGTATTACCTTTGTTATCAGACATTTCAACATGTAAATTAGTTGAATGAGTAATTATACAGTTCTTGCCTTCAAAGAGTATATAATCTAAAAGGGAGAAAAGATAAATTCCCATTAAACAAATGCTTGTGAGACCAAATATATTTGCATACTAGATAGAAAGAGGCCAAATATTACAAAAGTTTAAAGAAGGGTAAAATCAACATTTGGTATAATAGTAAGGGAAAATTTCACAGGATTATATCTATTTTCAGTAGTAAGTAAATTCCATGAAGGCAGATCCCCTGATTATCTTACCAGTTTTATCCTTAGTGCCTAGCACCACATGATTTTGTGGACAGTACCTATCTATGAGCCTGGAAATAGAACAACATATATGCAATTCTTAAACACTTATGAGTTACTGAATAAATATCTGTTGAATGAATGTAAACATTACACTGGAATTGAGGCAATGATTTGGATCCCTAGAATTCTAATCAAGATGGAGAGCCAAAATAAGTAAGTATACAGTGCTCAAGGGATTATAGGAAAACTCATGTAGGTCAGAATGCAGGGAATATACTGTAAAATGTAATGAAAAATAAGGTTGGATGAAGGGAAATATCAAGAGAGGTCTTGAAAATCAGGCAGAAAATTTGAGAGTTAATGCATTAAGAAATGGGAAGATCTCTTAAATTGACTATCATCATAATACTGAAATGTAAAAAATATTGAATATTATGTGCCAGGTATTATTCTAAATGCTTCATATAATTTCTCTCATTTTATCCTCAAAACAATCTGCTACATAGGTACTACTGGTCCCATTTTGCCACTGAGCAGATTAAGGCTCAGAGGTTACTACTTTATTTTTTTAACTTAAATTTATTTACTTAAAAAAATATAGGATGATTTCACTTATACATGGAATATAGAGAAACGAACAAAGGGTCAGGAAAAAGACAAAACTTGCAAGCAGATCATAGATCTGAGGCACACAGCAGGGAAGGGGGAGGGAGGGAGGTCAAAACAGGGGAGGAAAGAGCACAAGGAATTATGGTGATAGGTCATGGTTGCCATGGCGGCGGGAGAACTATGGGGAGGCGCGAGAACTATGGGGACTACACCTGAGGGGAGAAATCTAATACTGTACAAAAATGAATAATGATGTAAGAAAATAAATAAATTTATTTAGCTAATCTTCTTAACTGAGGTAATGTTAGGATGCCCCCATCAGGTATTGCCACTGTAGTGTATCCACCACCAAATCACCCATAGTCCACCATCATGGTCCATTGTGCTTCCTTCCCTGTTTGTTCTTACCCTCCCCCACCCTACTACTTGATAACAGGGCTTTAATACATGTATATGAAATGAGAGATCATAAGAAAGAGCTATAGACCTGGGTATTTATATTATATACATATATTTCCTAGTTTTGTCGGCTGAGAAGGTTTAGAAACAATGACACCCCAGTAGCAATGAGCATGCCAATCACCCAGATCTAGATTTCTAAATACCACTATTCAATAAAAAGATTCAGAGCTTTTGGGGGAAATAGTTGATTCCAGAGTTGGGACACGGAAACTAGAAAATGATCTTGGAACGCCTTGTGGTACCAGAACATAAAGGAAAGCTAAAAAAAAAAAAAATGGGGGCACGTAGAAAGAACAAAGGAACCAATTGGAAGGGGCACCTATTGGCCAAATCTCGGGTAATTCTGGAAAAATAATAGTGAAAATATCATAATTCATTATAATTCATAGAATAAAACAATTATCCATAAATCCATATTGTGATAAATGATGGAATAAGTAAGCAAATGGCAGAGATAGTAAAAGTTCTTTGTTACATTATATTCAATTAATACATGCAGAAAATGTTGCAAGTTGAAAAACACCATTTCGCAAATGTAATAATTATTCGGGTCAGAATCATCAATAAATGCTAAAATTACTGGGCAAAACTGTGGTGATAAATTACATATTTACATTGTGGTACAACATCACCCCACAAAGTCCGATAAGGTGGATTCACTTTGTAATTACAAAGGAAAAAAATAGTGATTTTAAAGTAGATAAACCTGGCAGACACCACCTTTACCATGCTACCATAAGCTATAAAGGTTGACTCAAGATAATGGGTCTCATGAGGCACACAGACATCAAAAGCCAAATAAAAGGACAGGAAAAAAAATGCATACTCTTAACAGTCATAAGACAGTTAAATATATTCTATTCAGATAATTGAATGAATATAATTATTATAGATATGTCATCAGTAGGTAATAATAACAGTGAACTGAGCAACTTATGAAAAGTGTACCACCAAACACACATACTCTGTTTTAACACAATAAACATGCAAATTATATTTAAAATCATTATGGAAACTAAAAGAGTAAGACAAGTCTTTCTTCCAAATAATCATCTACCATAAATCATGGTTGTTTTATAAGTCTATATGATTGTATGATTGTATAAAATCATACAATGCATAATAAGCAATTACTTTTTATCTCTCCATATATAGATATACATATAGAGACCATACTCTCATCTTTTTTATTTTTAGTTCCATTCAACTTTATTCACTCAACAAACTATACAACAGGCATTGTATGCTAAACATTCTTCTTGGCATTGAGTAAACCAAGATGAGGGTAGCCTTGAACTCTGCCATATATAAGCCATATATTTTTAATTTAATCATTAGATTAAATTAAAAGTTCATTGAGGGCAGGGGTGTGCCTTTCCTAACAGAGTTTTGAGCATGTGAGTCACAACACCTACATATTAGAAGGATAAATCCACCCCCCCCTGCTGTTTACACTAATAGTAAGTGCAACCAAATTCAATTTCCTTTGTGTAAATTTGCCCACAAAAGTTATTATTTGTCACAGAGGTTGGATGATCCCTTGCCATGTTCTCTCAAGAACAAGCCAACCATTTAAGCTAGTGAATGCTAATGGCTATACCACACTCTTTTTTTTTAATTTTAATTTTATTTTTATATTCCCCATACAATTGCAACCCCCTTATTTTGACCCCAATCTCTCCTTTCCCCGCTCCTCACTCCCCATAGAGTGTCTCTGGTTCATAGTTTGTTGATTTTGATTTTTACTTTCTTAGAGTTATTCTTTTTCCTGGTCTCTTATTTAAGTTTTCTAGATTCCTGCTATGAGTGAGACCATCTGGTATTTTTCTTTTTCTTTCTGGCTTATTTCGCTGAGCATGATCCCTTCCAGCTCCATCCATGTTGCTGCAAATTGCATGTGTTTATCTTTTTTGAATGCTGCATACTCTCATCTTTTGATTCTAAGTCCAAGGCTGCTTCTATTATACCATGCTGCGTCTCCCAGCATCAGCAGGAAGAAATATATGCCCCATTATTATTTCCATTTCACCTCCTGTTTCCCACTCCCCAGGCCCTAAGAAAAAAAATCACAGAGCCTCAAATACTGTGAACATCAAATAAATCTCTATAGACTACATTACAAAGGAGGCAGTATAGGACAGTTAAGGGTAAAGAATTTGGGAGTCAAACTGCCTAGTTCAAATTTCCTGCTCCACAATTTACTACATATGTGATTTCTGGCAAGTTACTTAACTTCTATGACTGGGTTTCTTCATTTGTAAAGTGGAGATAATAATGGTATATATAACATTGTAAACCAATGTTAAAATAATGGTATAAACCTCACGCGTTTGTTGCGAAGATTAAATATGATAATGCATATTACCACATCAGCACAGTGCCTGGCACAGGATAAACACTCAAAGATACAAGTTATGAAAATAATGCTAACAAATGCTTTCAATGGATCAGTATATGCCATAGAGGAAAAACTATTCCATAGTCACAAACCACTCTTACCCTTAATCATTGTTGCTGCTGGCCATGAGATAGTACATTTAAGTTAGAGAAACCTATCCGCTCTAACACACACACACGCACACACACACACAAACCCTACTAACATCTATATAGAAGTATAATTGTATACACCTATCCATAAATCTAAGTTCATATCTTACTGACAGTGAGCAAGTACAGGTATAATTATCTTTACCCAAAAAACCCACATTACTCCATCACTAGAAATGACCTTTCCCACTTAAAAGTTGTTCTTTTCTCTTACCCCTAACCTTTCTGCATATGGTTACTTCATTCCACCTAAAACAAAACAAAACAAAACAAAAAAAAAAAACACAGAAAAAAACTTCCACATATTTGTGATATACCAATTTGGCAGGACTTCAGAGTTAACGAAATCACTTAACTCTGAAAAATTAAAGTAATTTAAGTAGCACTGCTCTTCCTGATATAAAAGTACCAAGACTAGACTACTTTAGTCAACAATCTGCTCCACTATCACACAGTTTTACTCTGAAAAAGGTCACCAATATCACCAATACTAGTATGGAGAGCAGACACCATTCATATTTTTCAGATGATTACAACATTCATCTAACCAGGAAATTGAAGTGTCAAGCAGAAAAAACAAATCCCTGGTTTTATCAGAGACACAATATCATTAATGATAGAGAAATGGGATATAAAATTTTCTTTAAAAATCACATAGGATGAAAAAGAAAAACTACCTGATGTCTTCTGTAATTTCTTCATGAACAATCATAGTGTCTAAGAAAACAAGCTTGTTCCCAAATTTTGTAAGTCATAAAGAGAAATCTTATTTTTAATAGAAAATGATGTATATATAGTGTTGCTATACATACTTATATAATTGGCATCTGGTGTGCATTTGTTAATAGCAACATCCATTGGAAAAAATGAGAAATATTTAATGAAACATCCACAAAATCTTTGCCTGTTGGCCAAACACCATAAGCAGTAGGCACCCAGAAAATGTTATTAAAATAAGTATTCCAACAACACAATTATAGTTTTATCCAAGGGTCTGTAACCCTATTGGGTGATTAAATCATATCCCCTTTAAGATGCTCTGTATCAGAAAAGCAATTTTAAGTATTGCTACTACTTCGATGGAGGAAAATATTTGATATGATATTATAATTATGTTGTGCTTAGAGTGATATGAAAGTTTTTATTTCTTGAGTACACTTTCTGGAGAACAGGAAGGTAATGTAATCTGAGACACACTGCAAGTATAGAAGAGCTAGACAGGGAGCTACCTAAAAGGTGGACCCAGATAAGCTATGACATAGCAGCTGCATGTAAGGAATTGATAGTCACTTACCCACGTGAAGGCCTATGCCATGATGTCATATTAAAGTCTTTTTAAAACCATCCTTTATGATCACTCAAATACAACTTTTAGATAAGCTGTCACGCACTTAGTTCTTTAGAAGTTAAGTGAAATTAAGGATGATGGACTTCAGGCTGGAGAACATATCCTGACAAAACCATTCATTCCTTTACATCTGCCTCTCATCCCCAGAAGGATGGTGCGTGGGACTACCTTGTTAGCCTTCCAAGAAGACAGACTAGGATTTTAATCTACATTCCTAAAACTGAGTGGAACTTCTTGCTTTGTCATTTCCCATGTACCTCCTCCTTCACTCTCCTTTAAACCAGAAAATCATTCCCCTTTTAAAAAAAAAAAAAAGAGAGAATGTTTTTCCTTTATATAGGTAATGGACAAATGCTGGTTTTTGTTCAGCTGCCTTAGTAAGTTTTTTTTTTCTTTTGGTAACAAACAAAACCCAGAACTTAAAAAAAAAAACAAAAAAAAACACCTAAGACCTGAAGCCTTCACTAGCAGGTTTTATTGGTAGATTACCTGAGCAACTGCAACAAAGACGTCCAAAGGGGGACAGAGTGTCCGGAGGCTTTACAGAGCAGAGGTGAGGGTTAGGTTCAACTAGGTTTAGGAAAGGGCAGAGGGGAAGAACTTCAGAGGCACGCTGAACACTCGGATGGAAGCTGGATTTTAGACAAACCAAAACATTAAACTATAACCCTAAATTGAAAGTCTGCGTGGGCTGGGTGGAACTAGCGAAAAGGTTAGCCGGCAGGCAGGGAAACATCCCAAGGCGGAGGGTGGGGAGGCAAAGTTTTAAATCCCTACCTGAACCTAGCGATCCTTAACGCGCGCCCCCCACCCGGCCTCGACTAGCCCCCCAGAGCTGCTAGCCTGGCGGCTAGCAGCCCTATTTTTAAACACTTGAGCCTCTCCCTCGCACCTCGGAAAGCTTGAGTTACCAGTGTTATAAATAAGGTTTCTTCCAATCCTGTGTAGGCAAATTTTCATTCCCTAGCCCGGGCCCGGGAGAAAGGAAGGTAAGGTAAGGGGACAAAAAGTGATTTCGGCGTGAGAGCGAGGTGATGGGGTGGGGGCGGGGAAGGAAGGACTTACCGCAGCCTCTGCGGGCTGCCCCCAAAGGCTCACGGCCAGTAAGAACGAGAGCGCAGCCAGGCTGACTCCACGCAGTTTCATTCTTCAGCTCCCGCAGCTCCGTCAGCCCCCGCACGAGATCCCTGGCTGGCTCTGACCAACTGACAAAATCTTAAGGGTGTACGGGGAGAGAGCCGGAGGCGGAGAGGGACAGCAGGGGTGCCCCAATGGTGCCCCTCGGCTTGGGAGAAGAGAAAGCAGCTCCTTAAGAGTGGAGGGGGGAAAAAGAAGCACTTCTTCCTTCCCCCCTCCCCTGCACCAAAGTCGGTCTCTCGGGAGCACTCTTCCCTTCTGTCCAGACTTGCAAACTTTTTCCTCACCCGAGCGCCACGGCTCTTCTTTCCTCCCTCTCTTCCCACGCGCCACCCCCCCACCAGGGACTCTGGGAGTTTCAAGGATGCCTCCGCCACTGCTTTAGCACCAGCAACCTGCGAGGGAGTGACGCTCAGTTATTTGTGGGAGGGAACTTCCACACCAGTTGACTGAACACCATGAATCCAGGCAGGAAGCTTTTCTATTCGTTCCCTTGCACCTTTCCTACATGCTAATGTTCCGTGCCTAGTCCCTCATTGGTGTGAGCACCAAGGCCAATGACAAATAGAACTGAGCTGGGGCTACTTTTTTCGGCGGATGGGTCTCACGAGAAGGTACTTTTTATTGTTAATGATTAGAAACAAATTTTAGTCGCTGCTCCCTGGTCTGTTGGTGTTCTTTGCCTCCCACCTGGTCTCAGGACACAGTGCCTACATACAACAGGATATACGAAAATATTAGAAATATATAAATATGTTTATGTAGTTAAATATGAGGACAACCAAAGAATTAAGAACATGAACCCAAGTATATGTGTGCGAAGAGTTTCTGCGTCTCAAATATATAGAAAAGATGCAGGAACATTCAGTGATTTTAGAAATTATTATATGATTTCATGTTATTGTAGTGCAGTCAAATCTTTTTATTTAGCTACATCCAATACCATAATTAATATTTAACTCTAACATAAAAGGTATTGACCCTTCTTGCAGTTGTGTTTCAGGGGAATTTAAGGCTGGGACTTTAATACCTTTCTTTAAAATGAACATAAGTTTAATTGGAAATATTTATATGGTGCTAACGGCAGGTGAACTGTTGACTCCAAATAAAGTAGACTTCAATATTACTTTGGTAATTCTGACATATAGTTTTTTCAAGTACTGACAGGCCCAGAAAATACTTTTTATGGCCTCTTTTTATGAAAACACTTTTTATGACTAGGGTTTGGCTGAAGAATTTCTTGGAACATTTCTCTTATCTCAGACCCTAAAATTTACTTCAGAGTCTTTCAAGGGAATTGGACCACTTTCACGGGGGCCCACTCATCCTTAGGTTCTGCTAAGCTTAGGGTAGATTTACAACTCCAGAAACCACCCCTACTCCCCCCAAGAGTTTAATATACAATCAATTAGAATGAGCTTTGTGTGCATCTGGGCAAATGGGCAAAGGGTCTTGGGCCCCTTTTGTCTGTGTAGGAGTCCTATGCCTTAATCTACGTATGTTAACAGCGGTTTACGTTAGTGTATGGTGCATACTTGTTTCAACTTTGTGTCTAGGTTCTTGTAGGTCTGTGTGCGAAGCTATGAAGAAGCGTGGGAATGTCATGTGTAGAGGTGTCTGAAAGTGAGAATACGCCGGGCTGCCCAAGGTAGGGGGGATGATTGACAGCAGAGAGCCCCGCCCCCTTCCCCTCCATTCCTTCCTCTCCTGGTGCATGGAAATATCTTTTGAGTTCGGCAAGTTGTAGCCGGCACCGCTGAGCGCGTTCCCCTTTGGGGCACTGCTTATCTAGCAGTTGAGTTCAGTTTCTTCCGAAGTGAACCACTTCGTCTCCTTCACCCGTCTTCCTGAATAAGGAAGCAACCGCCAAGCATCAGCGGAGCCCTGATGAGCCCGGGCGGAGGAGCCGCTTAGCAGTCTCCCGGGACCCAGCTCTAAGAGGAACCGCGAGCATGCACCCTGGGTGAGCTATTGCTGCCCCGAGCTCCCTCCTCTTTCCTACTTTGGGCTACTTTTACCACACCCGGACTACACTTGTACTTCAGTCATTGCAAAGGAAGTGGGGGCAGGCTACAAAAAGGGGTCACAATCTACGGACAGACGCGGGACCCCAGAATCTTTAGAGCCCACGTTATTCACCCTCCCTCCCGTTTCAGGTTGTGGCTGCTCCTGGTAATATTGTCTCTGACCGAGGAACTGGCAGGAGCGGTGAGTCTCTTTCCCTCCACCTTCTTTGACCCCCTCCCCATCCCATCTCTCGTGTTTGTGCTAAGGGATTACAGAGGGTTACACCGCACTCTCACTTCTAGTCAGAGTTAATAGGGCTGTTGGAGAGGCATGGCAGAGTGGCAGGCTATGGGACTCGGGCATCTCTCTGTCCCAAAACTTCATAACCGGTTGGGAAAATATAAATAGAAGATACAAGAGGCACACTTTTCTGTGTCTCTTCCTGGAAGACTTAAAAGATAACCGACATCTGTTGCCTTTCTCTGCATCATCTCCAAAACAGAAAATATGTAATTTCCCTTGGTGTACAAGAGCATGAATTGGCACACACATTTGAGAGTGGGAGGAGAGGACAAGTAGTGAAACCTGAAAGTGCCTTAAATGTGGAAATTAAGTATTTGTTGGTGAGTCTTTTGACAGTGCCGGGTGACAATATCTGGATTCTTTACCTGAAACCATTTGATATCAGATTATGTTCAATTTCTGCCTGATGTTTCCTTTTACTGGTTTTTTGTCTTATCAGAAAGCTAAAAATTAAAGTGGTTAGAGCAGAAGCAATTCTAAAAGTTAACATTTCATGGGCTGTTTAGATATCATCTATCAGATCAATTCGGAACTGCAGGCAATGGTTTGCCTCTACACATCTGGTCAAGAAAGGTTTAATGATCCACAGAAAGTAGAGAGACTTCCAATGGAATTACTAGGATCATTTACCTAAGGTGCATTGGCCTGACTAATCACAGATGCTGCAGTTTTCCAGTCTCACTAGCTACATATGCTGACAGAAATGAAGTCAACTGCTAAGTTCAAATACGAAATTGTTCAAATATTTTATACTATTCCACGATTCTATTTTAAACATTCTTAATAGCCAAAGTCATGCACTAGGTAGAATATATATTCCAAATATTTACCTTGTGACTTTTTGCAACCTTAACTGATTAGGCCCCTTAAGTGAGAACATCAACTCTTAAGTAAATTCTTGATTTTAGAAAAAGTTCAGCACACTTCTCCAGCTGAGTCCTTGAATATATAAATTTAATTATGTGTTGCCTTGAGGTCCAACATTATCTTTTTGAAAATGCCAGGTTTTAATTAGTTAACAATTTGTCTGAGAATCTTGCCACTTATAAAATATCATGGTTGGGCAGAATACCCTCCAGCAAAACCTTTCTTTTCAGACTCTGGCTGAGTATATTTAGTGTACTTTTGAGTAAAACACTGACAAATCATTCCAGATAGTTGGAGACTTCCCAAACACTGCATCCTATCACTTATATCTTTAAAAGCCACTAGAAGATGGTGCCTTCAATTCTTAGAAGTATTGAAGTGTATCTCCAAACTCAAACATTGCTTTCAATCTTACTGTTTTACAATGTCACCTGCCATGTCAGTGTGATTGATCCCAGTAAGACTAAAATAAACCTTGAAATCCATTGATAACACTTTTTTTTTTGCATTGTTTAAGTCCACAAATGCTTCCTTCACTCTCTGCTTACTTCTGTGTAACACCTTTGACGTTATAAAGCTACTTTTAAATTTCTGTAAAAATGGCAAAGAGAAAGAGAGAGTTACAGAATAAGTTCTCAAAAGGTGGCTTTTCTGAAGGGGAGTTTTTTATACTTTTTCTACTCTTTTATTTCCTTTTGTACTCTTTGTACTAGGTCCTCATCTACATTGACTAGTTTTCATCTACTCTAAATTCCATTTTATCCTTTAGATTTGTAATGTTTTTCACCTTTCAGATGATTTTGCACATTTCAAGTAAAATAACTATTATAGTAGATTGGACAGTAGCTATGTTGTACTTCACCATGAGAGAAAATCTCTTTACTGTAAAAAGCAAGTAGCCAATAATGGAATAGTGATGAGCATTTAAGATAGAGTCGCTTAGGTGCTTTTGAGTTTCTTCTTTAGCATTTTATAAAGCAGCCCTATATAAAAGAGTGGAAAGCTAAATGTTAAAACCCAGAATTAAAGAATGAGTGTTATTTTTTTTTAAAGAGTGATGCT
Source organism: Talpa occidentalis (assembly GCF_014898055.3). Lineage (NCBI taxonomy): Eukaryota > Metazoa > Chordata > Mammalia > Eulipotyphla > Talpidae > Talpa > Talpa occidentalis. The sequence continues at coordinate 27,924,407 of NW_023601543.1, forward strand.
CTTCATTTAGGTTAAATATTTGAGGTGAACAATTTATCTGAATGATGTAAATATGAGTCTGGTATTTTAGAATATCCATGATATCTTTGTATTAATTATCTAATTAATTATTATCTAATTAATTATCTAAGACAGTCCTCCAGCTCTCTAAGAATTTACTTTATCAGAAAATGGTTGTCATGTTCCTTAAAATATAGGACATTTACTGATAAATTATTATCTGCATGTACCTGCATTATGTTAAAGAAAAGACTGGAAAGATCCAAATGTCACCATAAGCCAACATGTCTGAGAGATACATTGTGTTCTAATGCAGAGTCCTTGTGTTTTCTTCCCATTTCGCCACAAATCTTCTTTCATGAAAGACTCTAATACAACCAAACATACTTAAAAACCAAAGCCTTCTGGGTGGGAAAGGGGCAAAAAGGAGAAACAAAGGTATATTGCTCCTTCTGCAAAGAACATAAGTAAAATTCTTTCAGCCAGTTTGCTAGCAAGGTCTGATTGAAATGCAGTCTTGAAGTTCTAACGTCTTCAGTTTGGTCCTTTCTACTGTGATTTTCAAGGTTATAGTTGCAGTCATGAAAGTATGAATAGTGTTGAGGTTGTTCAGAGATAGAGTGGATCCCTTCCAGCTCTTAAGGATTAAGAGAAATATTTCCCTTAGTTGAAGCTGTATCTCTATGAAGTTCTTTTTAAAAACAACTTTAATGATATAACTAACATACCATAAATTCACCTATTTTAAGTATACAATTTGGTGAGTTTTAGTAAATTTACCAAATTGGGCAACCATCACCATATCCAAATTTAGAAGATTTTCATCACCTCAGTGAGATCCCTCATATCCATTTACAGTTAATCCCCATCCCTACCCCCAACTCCAGGCAAACATATCTACTTTTCTGTCTCGATATACTTGCCTTTTCTGGCTATTTCTTATACAGGTTTGCCCTACTATCTGAAAGTATTTTGTATGATTTGGTAGGGTATTTATTGGGTCTGGGAATTACTACTAATTTATGTGGGAAAAGTTTGAGCAGTCCCACACCTCAAAAATAACCTATCAAGGGCCTCCCTGGTGGCGCAAGGGTTTGAGACGCAACCTATGAAGCTGTCCACAGCTGCTACAACACAAGTTCGATCCCCAGCCCTGGAGCTACCCACATGGCGCAGCAGACCTCTCCTGTCTTGCCCCCTGCTCCCCTCAGCAGTGTATTTCAGTCAATCTGCCTAGTCTGTTACCCCCTCTGTCTCTGGTGAATTCTCTCACCCCCCCCATACCTCTGACCTGTACCCCAGCTCTTATATGCATAAATAAATCTTAAAAAAATAATAATCTATCAAACAATACCAAATTGCAACTAATTTGGGGTAATGGGAGAAACCAAAACATAGAACCATATAATATGTAATGTTTTATTTTTGGTATCTTTCACTTAGCATAATGTCTTTGAAATGTATCCATGTAGATTTCACTTTTTTTTATTAGTATTGGTATTCCACTATGTATACACCACATTTGTTTATGCATTTACTAGTTGATAGACTTTGGGCTCTTTGTACTTTTTGGTGATTATGAATAATGCTGCTACAAACATTAACATGCAAATCTTTTTATGCACATGCGTTTTATTTCTCTTGAATAGATATATTGAAATAGAATCGTTGTGTCTTATGAAAAATTTTATTTAATCTATAAAAAACCTGCAAAACAGTTGTTCCAAAGTCATTGTGAAACTGCAGTCTAACCAGCAATGTCAAAGAATTCCTGTTTCCTACATCCTTGTTAATACTTGGTATTGTCTGTGTGTTTGATCATAGCTATCCTAGTAGATATGTAGTGGTATCTAAGTGTGGTTATAATTTGTATTTCCCTAATGATTAATGATATTAAACTTCCTTTCATGAGCTTGTTAGCCATTTGCATATCTTCTTTGAAGAAATGTCCGTTTAAATATTTGGTCCATATTAAATTTGGGTTTCTTATTTTTGAGTTGTAAGAGGTCTTTGTATATTGTGGATACAAATGTTTACTTTACATGCAATTTGCAAATATTTTCTTCCAGTCTGCGACTTATGTTTTCATTTTCTTAATATGTATATTTAGAGTTTTCTTCTCCTTTGCTGCCTAGCAAATATACTGTATTAGCTGGCTAGGAAAAAATACAATATACAGCATATTTATGTGTGTACAAATGTGTATAGAGTATGTATCTTGGGATGATTGGAAATCCTAATACAGATGTTTGAGCACATAATCAAATTAACATGAAATGAGAGTAAATAGATAGTACATGGATGACAATATATGATTGACAGGTCAAATTGAGCATATATTAAGACTGGGGAAAGTAGATACTATTTTTTATAAGATTTATATATATTTATTTATGCATAAAGACCTGGGGTGTAGGCCAGAGGTGTGTGGGTGACAGGATTCACCAGAGACAGAGTGGGGAGCAGAACAGGCAGATCTACTGAAATACACTGCTGAGGGGAACCAGCAGGCGAGACAGGAGAGGTCTGCTGCGCCATGTGGGTTATCTCCCTGGCTGGGGACCGAACTCATGCTGCAGTGGCTGGTTATAGCCTGAAAGAGCTGAGACTTTAACCCTTGCGCCACCAGGGAGGCCCTATTATTATTTAATATGTTACTAAAAAAGCAGGTGTAGTACCAGATCACATGTTTGTTTTATTACATATTTTTTTCATTATTGTATGTCATTATAATTGCTTTCTATTATAATCCCTTATATTTTATTAAATATATTTTAAAATATGATTTTGAAAAGGAGTTCATAAGCCTTGCTGGACTGTCAGAGTAATCCACGGCATTAAAAAAGCACAAATGGTCACCTTTTTAGACTTGTTCAGGCATGAGGGCATTCATATTGTCTTTGAGTATCAACAAAATCAATGTTCTAAGCATATTTTGGTGTCTCCACCAAATAAGTAAATAAGCCCTTTTGTTTTATAAACTCATCATCGTATAAGAATGAAACAAATAGATTATTGATACATATTGGTTTTTGTGTGCTTGAATTATGTGCATAAATCCATATTAATTTCACTTCCATGCATGGAGTGTAGATTTGTCCTATGCTGTATAGATGACAGGACATACACATATAAGAAGAACATATTAGGAAAGAACCAGGATATATTAAACTATCAAATCCTTTGAAGCTGACTAAATATCCCAGTGAGGCAGATCATAAGGCTGTAACTTCTTTTAAAATCTAACTAAATATGAACAGAAGACCTGAAAAGCATGCCCAAGGGAAAATAGTAATGAGGAAATTACCTAAGAACAATTATTCACCCTCTTACCCTCTTTACCCCTTCTGTAGAATCTTTAGAATTTCTTTTTTTCCCCCATAAACAATATTGAAGTCTCCTCCATTGAAAATATATAATAGAAACATGGCTTCATTTTCCTCTCTAACTCTCTCTCCCTCAATTACAATACCTGGTCTTTGTCTAAATTTCTTCAACAACCATTTACCCTTAAGCTAATTACAATCTAGACTGAGTCTACTCTACCAAAACTGCCCTCTTTCAAGTTGCTAATGGCTGCCTCACTACCAAGCCCAATGCCTTCTTGGCATTCCCCATCCTGGCTGATTTCTTTACCATAGTGTTTGACATTTTTCAATCATTCTGAAAGTACTTTTCCCTCTTTGACTTCCAGGACACCATATCTCCTTATTTCTCCTTATACTTCTTAGATATTTTTTATTTTATTCATTCAGTAATTATTAACTGAAGAACCACTGTGTTGTAAATAGTATGCCAGGCCCTGGTGACACACTAGTGAACAAGTTAGACATGTTCTTTCCTATCATGGAGCTTACAATTTTTATCACTCCCTGATGTTGAAATGCTACTTTTTTGCAGCATTTCATCATTTACCTTCCCCTTGCAACTGTAACTATGCCTCCTAACTTTTATGACTATCAAATTTATATTTCCAGTCCAGACATTTTTTGAGCTCCAAACCTATATTCCCAGTTGTCTAATAAGCCCTTGTACCGGTATCTCATTGAGGTGATATATACAAAACACTTAAAACAGCACATACAGTTTAGTATAAGTGCCCAACCATTTCCAAATATTATTATTTTATATTATCCCAGATAATATCAAAAATGAAACTATGTTCTAGTCTTTCCCATGACATGCCAACCTGATATCTTTTTGTCTTTGTTAGATGTCATCACCCACCCTGTTTGATGCAAAAAAAAAAAAAACAAAAAACTATGGACTCAGCCACCAACTGTCATTTTCACCAAGTTCAATTCGTTTCACCAAAACTTTGTACATTTTTTTCATTATATTCTCTTGGTTCTACATCTCATCATCATATATCAATAGCTTCTTAACTAGCTTTTCTACCTCCTGACTCCATTTTAATCTCTACACTGCCACCAGACTTATTTCAGTAACAAGTCCAATTATGTTATCTCCTGATTTAAAACCTCTGTTGGTTTCTTATTTCTTCCAGGACTAAAATACACACTCTTTGGCTTGGCATATTTAAGGGCCCTCATTATCTGGTCCCAAGTATGTTTCCAGGCTCATGTGTGTGTGTTTTATTCTGGCCACCCCTCCTTCTCACACACATGGTGTATATTATGTATCATTTAGCTAGAACTCTCCATGCCCAGTTATTTTATGTTCTTTATGCCCTTTGCTTTTACATGTGCTGTCCCTCCTGTCTGAAATGTCCTCCATCATTTACACCTCCTTCACTACCTAGTGAACTCCTACTCATTCTTCAATACCTACATAAAAAAATAATACCTACATAAACTATCACTTCCTCTATCAAACAGTCCTATATTTTTTAGAAAGAATTCCTTCTTCCTTCCCCAATGTATCCAAGACCATTTGGGCACCTTTGGTAACACCTGCCATGTGGTGGCAAAATTCCTGTACTTATATGTCTGCGTTGCCCTCTTCAACTTGCAGTGTTTGAAAGACCCTTCTTTCCCAACCTCTGCCTTTCTCTGCAGATGGACATATTATTTTTCCCTCAAGGCCCACTTTAGTGAATATGTTCTGAATTTTCTCTTTGTATCCTTCTTTCTTCCCCTCTGTTTTTCCTTCTTTCCTTCCTTCCTCAGAAAATATTTATTTAATGCCTACTGTGTGCAAACACTGTGGTTGCCCCTGTTGTTTGAAGGACCATGATAAGTACTGAGCCAGTGTGACTGGAGAACAGGAAGAGTGAAGTGGGCAGAAAAGCAGGGTACTGTGTGAGATGAGGCTGAAGAAATAGGAAAGAGCCAGACCTAACCTGTATTCTTAATTGTTAAGTGAGTCTTCCGAGCATTGGCCTAATTCCTGTGCTAAGGTGTATTTCCTTGGATGTGGTGTGATAGGCGTGATAGTTATTGCTGACATCCTACTCGGTGTCCAATACTGACAAAAGCTTTATGCATGAAGGACTCTCTCCAGGTTCATAAAACTAAAGCAAGCCACTAGATATGTGTCTTTTCTCAAGTTATTTCATGGGTTCTGTGTTTAAACCTGGAGGTTCATTTCATTTTTCTCGCCCCTCTGAATTAAAGTATGATTTAAAAATAAAGATCTCCAAATTTGAGGCAAAAGTTTCTAGCTTGGAATACAGACTCTGCCTATCCTCTTAGGACAAATCACTAAATATATTATCGGTTGTAAAGATATTGCTACTGTTATTCTTCTCTCATTACTGTTATTGTCTCTGTGCTAGAAATGTGTGATGGACCCTTTGGGGGGGTATGTTATAAAAAATTGCTTAATTTGTTGAATTTGATTTTCAAGTTCCCTAGGGGAGAAAGATTTACAATTGTTATGCTTTTGCCAGTTTCCCCAAAGCCACTTATACCTAAGCTACCCTACCTTCGTGCCCTTCTGTGGAGACCAGGGACCCAATTAAAGATTGTCTGAAGGCACCGCCCTAAGAGTTTTTGAAATTCTAGTTCCCCTTTGTCTAACAGCAATGTAGCTAGTTTGCCCTTATCTTTCAACCTGTTTTTTTTTTAAAGATTTATTTATTTATGTATACAAGAGCTGGGGTATAGGCCAAAGATGCAGGGGTGAGAGGACTCACCAGAGACAGAGTGGGGAACAGAACAGGCAGACTGACTGAAATACATTGCTGAGGGGAGCAGCGGGTGAGACAGGAGAGGTCTGCTGCGCCATGTTGGTTGCTCCCTGACCGGCCAGGAATCGAACTCCTGCTGCAGTGGCTGTGGATTGCTTCATAGTGCAGTGTTTTACCCCTTGCGCCACCAGGGAGGCCTTGGTTTGCTTTTAATGAGGGGGAATTTGTGTTCTTCAGTGGTAATTTCTCTGACCATAAAGCTCTATAACATTTACCTCAGACCACTTTTCCTGATATGTTGGGGACCTCTGACAAAGAGGCTATTTGAGAGACAGATTTTCAGATGGGGAGGGAATGAAAGTTAAATGGCATTTTTCCTTCCTCTGTGAAGTGTTGAGTGACCATTTTTCCTTAGTTAGAGGGAAGCAGGTTGGCAGCAAAAATCTAAGATAGCTAAAATCTCTAAATTCTGTCTGTGAGTATAGCATATTCCTGAAAGATGAGGATCAACTTTAGATTTATAAGATTTATATGATCTTGCCTTTGAGATGTGATTAAGTTGCATAAATATCAGCACCTAACAATCAACTAGATATCCAAAGCATGTTCATAGATAATAATGTTGATATTGATTATCATGAAGAAGATAAAAATTACTAAGAACAATTTTCAGATTTTACAGCAGTAGATATTTATCCCCCCAAACAAAATCTCATATAGCCCCCCAATATAAAAAATAGAGCAAAATATGTGATTTGCTAATGTCTGTTTTTAACATTTATTTATTTGCAAACTCAGCGAGAAAGAAGAGACTATAAAAAAACAAAATTTGAAATTGAGAACTACAGCGATCTTAGTCTCCAGTTAATTTTCTGGTTTATTTTAGTTATACAGTGTGGAGAAAATCCTAATTACCCAAATAACTAGTAGACATTGTGGACTGAAGGCTTTGTTGTTTAACACTTTATCTTGCAAGAAAAAAAATTATTTTCAGCTCTACTTACACTCTCTCTCTCTCTCTGTCTCCCCCCTTACACACACTCACACACACATACTCACTCACACATTAAATTGAACATTGAGTCATATGATAACCAGGCATTAAATCTCACAGTACAAAATGAAGGATTAAGTAGAAAATGAATGATAAATATGGATACAATATATTCTAGTTTTTCTAAGACATGCCTGATTTCAAATTATCTTATGTCTCTATAAATATGCCTTTGACCCTTGAATAAAGTGGGAAGTTAGGGCCACTAACCCCTCCCCCCCACCAACACACACACAGAGTCAAAAATATCCATATACACAAGTTCTGCATTCAATAACTAATGTACATCTGGAGTTGGTTGAGTCCATGAATCTGGGACCCCAGGATGGAAAAAAATCTGGATATAAATGGATCAACCCAGTTTAAACCCACAATGTTCAGGGGTCAACTGTACTGTATTTGTCAGGACAGATTAACATAGCAGTGCATATGTCCCTTCAGATTAGTGTTTTTGTATTCTTTGGATACATACCAAGGAGTGGAATTGTTGGATCATATGGCAGATTCATTTTTAATATTTTGAGAGACCTCTATACTGTTTTCCATGGATGCTAGACAGGTCTAAATCCCCACCAAAAGTGTAAGAGCATTCCTTTTTCTCCAGTTCCTCCCCTACACTTGTTGTTTCTGTTTTTTTTTATATGGACCATACTCACAGGTATGAAATGGTAGCTCATTATGGTTTTGATTTGCATTTCCGTCATGACAAATGATGATGAGCATTTTTTTCATGTGCCTATTGGCCATCCGAATGTCTTCTTTTAGAGAAGTATTTATTTACTCTTCTGTCAATTTTCTGATTGGGCTCTTTGTTTTCTTTTGTTGAGAGGTGTGATATGCAAATATTTCCTCCCACTCAGTGGGGTGTTTAAAAACAGGGAACACTTTATAAATTTGCATGTCATCCTTTCTCAGGGTTGATGCTAATCTTCTCTCTATTGTTCCAATTTTAGTATCTGTGCTGCCAAAACAAGCAATTGTATGGGGAATATAAAAATAAAATTTATTAATTTAAAAAAAAAAAAACAAAACAAGCACATATATTTTTTTCTATCTATGAAAGTTTTTATGAAGTATTTAGGCAACAAAAGTGTTATAATACATATAAAATACTATCTAAGATAATATAACAAACATATAACATAATGAATATGTGATCATCACCCAACTAAAGAAATAAAATATTACCAATGCATATGAAATCACCTGTATACCACTCCCACAACCCCACCTCCACCATCTTGAATTTGGTATATATCATTCGTTACTAAATTAGGATTCCTAAGTAGGCTTTAGGTAGGTCTATGAATGCCCCGAAATTGTATAGAAAATTAAATATATTTGTGAGTTTGGGGGGAAGAAAAATCCATAGCTTTAATTACATTTACATGAATAAAGTTAAGCTGTATGTGAAGTACCAAATTTCATGAAAAATATAGTCTAGAGTTAGTGTTTATCCTTTTCTGCCACTTGTTACTTTATTGTTTAGTTCTTGTATTCTGGCTTTTCTCTCCAGCTAATTTACTGAGATTAATTTCTTAAAGATCCCTTCCTAATCAGCAAATGCAATTGTTTCTTCTCAGTCCTTATCCTCATTGGACTACTTGTAGCCCCTCACTCTTGATTCACTTCTTCTACACTCTCTCCTCGCCTTGGCTTCCACATCTTCTCTTCTTATATGAAAAATATAATGCCTACCTCTTAGGATTGTGAAGATTAGTTAGCGTTCATAAAGTGCCCGGTTGTTGTACATGCCTGATAAATTCTAACTGTTATTGGCAGTTAATTTTCATCACCATTATGGTACATTTCAGCATCTCCCAGACCCCTATTTAAGAGGTGTTGCTAATGAACTGAGGTCATACCAAAAAAAGAGCACCGGCAATTATTATCTCACTTTCCTCCAGTGCTCTTCATTAGTCTACTAATAGTCTTATCCTTGTTTAGTAGTCCTGGTTAGGGCAGGATCTATGATCCTTAGTCTTCAGGATAAAATAATTTAGGTGAAGGCTAGTTAGCTTTAAATTATATAGGGGTGTATTTTTAATTTCATCTCCCAAAGTTTATAACTCTAGTCTCACCTAGAAAAAGATAATTCTCCCTTCCTTGTTTGTTCAGCTTTTTATCCACTTTACTAAGTAACTGACAAATGAAGGTGCCAACTATATCACCAAGGACACCTGCTGACTTCAAACTGGCTTAGAGCCAGTTATACTGGATGAGCCATTAAAGAGCCAGATGACATTCAGTCACTATTTACTTGGAACAGAATGAGAGGAAGGATCTATATCAAGTTACCAGTCAGTGCCCTGAGACTGCTCTGTCCTGAGCTGTCCTCTGTAATTTTCACATCCACCACTAGCTGCCAGTAACAGTGATATACTTTTATTCATATGTGTAATAGAACCTTACAAGGTCTGAGATAATAAACCTCTGAGAAGCATCAAGGCCCTTACAGAATCATCTGCTGTGAGAAAAAGCATCCCATGTTATTATCTTTGTCCTCTTTTAGTGTTTGATCTCATAATTGCCATCCCTTCCTTCAGGATAAGATAGTTTATGTTGCCTTAGCAAAAAAACTCCCAACATCTCAGTAGCTTAAAATAACAAAGGCTTATTCCTTGTTTACACTGCATGTCCATCACGGGTCACCTAGGGGATATTATGTAGTCCTCAATCTAGAACCCAGATGGAGCAAACACCATCTGGAAGAATGCTGAGTGACATAGCAGAGATGAAGAGAGCTCTGGAGATTTCACACCACACAACCAGTGAAATCTTATTTTTGCATGTGACGTATATCACTTTTTCTCATGTACCATTGGTCAGCATTGATCACAGACCAGTGAGGGTCAGGAAATGCAATCCTACCATGTGCCCTGAAGGAGAGCTGGAAATATTCATTAATGCTATTATTTAATATGCACTTTAGGAAGATATCGCTGGGTTGCTTAACCCTGTCTCTGTCCATGAGGTGTCTTGCTAAGTCACTTTCTTTTAATTTCATTCTTCTTTCTTTCTTCTGCAGATACCAAGCTACTCTTATCTGTGATACCATAGGCTGTGTTGTTTAATACAAGGTGTTCTTCCCCCTTAATTTGAATCCCTCTTGCTTCTTGGTGTTCCTGCAGTTGTCTACTGCAGTGCTGTACAGAGTATTGGCTTAGAATGGTTTTGTTTCAATAAAATGTGGTCTTTCGACTCTTCCTCACCTCCTACTGTTAAAGTAACAGAATCACTTAAATTCTGTGATCCTCTCACTATAAAGATGGGATTAAATGACTTGCCCAAGGGTGTGTAGTTTGTTGATATTAAAGAAGTCTGAATGAGAGCTCAAGTTTTCTGATTCAGAGTCTGTTTTCTTTTTATTACACTAGGTCCTATTATAAAGAAAGTTGTATAACTGGCAACTATGTAATTTACTCCCAGCGATGACTGGTAACAACAGAATCTGGTCTTTAATTTTGAACAGAAGGAATTTTCCATTCAAATGTCTCCTTTTGAGTTTTTTGATGAACCCATCATAAAATCAGATTCCTGGGATTCCTATGCCAATACGTTTGTATCCTTTCATGAAGCAAACAAACAACTGGCCCTGAATGAATCAATGACATGATCCTGACTATGTGTGATTCGAACAAACAAGGACTTTCACCACCCCTGCTACATCTCAGTCTAGAATAAGGCATTGTATGTATTGTGTTATTGCTCATTTGTCTCTTACCCACATTTAGAATTTAAGACAATGTTCAGTGGTTACAAATAGCATCCCTAGACCAGTAAGAGCTTTACTACACATGCTATGTCAACCTGCCCCAATTTGGACTTAGTTTTTGTGTGACCTGCTATGGGCTCTTTTCCTGTAGTGTTTTATACAAAGCTCTTCAATGATGCTTCTTAACCAAATTTACTATTTTTTTAGATGTATTTATTTATGCATACAAGAACTGGGGTATAGGCCAGAGGTGTGGGGGGGTGAGAGCATTCACCAGAGACAGAGAGGGGAACAGAACAGGTAGAGTGACTGAAATAAACTGCTGAGGGGGGGCAGCGGGCAAGACAGGAGAGGTCTGCTGCACCACGTGGGTATCACCCTGGCTGGGAATCAAACTCCTGCTGCAGGGGCTGCGGATAGCTTCATAGGCCGCGTCCCAAACCCTTGTGCCACGAGGGAGGCCCCAAATTTACTATTAACGATAAATTTACAAATGGTCTCAATCACCAAAAAATAGTTAATAAAGAAGATGTCTTTATTCCCCAAACAATTGAACCCCCCCCCCACTTATTTTGACTCTAGTCCTTCCTTCCCTACCCCTTCCTCCCCCCCCCCAGTGTGTCTCTGGTTTATAGTTGCTTGTTGATTTTGATTTTTACTTCATTTTGATTAGTCTTTTTTCTGGTCTCTTATTTAGGTTTTCTAAATTCCTGCTATGAGTGAAACCATCCAGTATTTTTCTTTTTCTTTCTGACTTATTTCGCTGAGCATGATCCCTTCTTGCTCCATCCATGTTGCTGCAAACTGAATGTATTTATCTTTTTTGATTGCTGAGTAATATTCCATTGTGTATATGTACCACATCTTCTTGGTCCAGTCATCTATTTTTGGGCATTTGGGTTGCTTCCATAGCTTAGCTATTGTAAATAGTGCTGCTATAAACATAGGGGTGCAAAGATGAAAAAAGACGTAAGAATTATATAAAATAAAACATTTAAATTAAAAAAAAGAAATGAAACTAAAAAAAAATAAAATAAATTTCATTTTAAATAATTAAAAAAAAAGAAGATGTCTTTAATATATAGACAAATCTTAACACCTGGGCACAGAGTTTTTGTCAAGATATCAACTAAATATGACATGGGTGGTTCAGAATATCTGCAGGTACGATGAGCTTCTGCCCTTCATTGAGTTTCTATAGAGGTTCAATAATATAAATTGTAGGGTAGAAGAAAACTTCTGCCACACAGAAACCTTTAGAATAATGCTCTGAATTGTTCCATTACTTTGTCTTCTGACCTCAGGTGATCCTGATTGTTCTTCTGACACTAAAACCTGGGATTAATATCGTGCATAAAAGCTCAAGGCAAGATATCTGAGGACACTAGCCATCAGTACAAAGTCAAACCCAATTTCACTTACAGTATATCTGCGGTGATAGAATATGTTCCATAATGCTTTCTCATGGAGTCCTTCGTTGTACTCATTTAGCTACCAGCTCAATGTTTTCTGTAATGGAAAATTTCAAATGTGAAAAACAAGAGAGAACAGTATATGACTCTATGAACCTCTCACCTAGTCACTCTGGAATAACTCAACCACAGATGTGATCTACCAGTTTCCTAAGAAGTTCTTACAGGCATCCTTCTTAGGATATAGCCATTATATCAAATCACTGAAAAGGTAGAAAAGTACCATTGTTTTTCATATTGTGGTCTATCAACATTTATATGTCAACAAATATATTCTGAGGATTCCATAATTTCTTAAGCTTAAGAAACTTCTAATATCAAACTGCTAATAGTCCTTTTGAGTGTTCATTCATGTATTCATGTTGAATTCTTTCACCAATTGTCTTTTTAAATAGCAATGCACTATCAAAAGGTATGTTTATAAAATAAGGTTTTACTTTCTTATGTCAGTGTATCTCAAGTGTATTAATGCATCCATTGTACAGTTATTTAGAGTTCTGAAGGATGAGAAATACCACTTTAAAGGGAGAACATAGAAAAAAATTGAGAGTATTATCAAACAAGTTGACATTAAAGCAATACATAGACTCTGCTGATTTAGGCTATCCTCAATAATCAGAATGTGGGCATTCTGGTGGAGAAAAAAAGCTTTCCAAAGAATATGTGGTTGAAAAATCTATAGTGCAAAATGAGATCAGAAATGTATATTAGAACTAGATTACTTAAATAAGAATATAAAACCTACTATCAGGTTAAAGAATTTTATATTTTCAATTTTATATTTGCTGTTAGTGTGAAATGGTTTTATGCAAGATTAGAAATGTTGTTTTCTGGATATGTGAGTTCTGGAAGCTTCGTAAGTTTGGTAGGAGAATATTTTGGTCATTTGCTATTCTGCATGTACTGTGTACAAGTCTATTTCCAAATCTAGGTAAGATTATATACTGGGTTTTAATACTGTGTAAGTAAAATAACAGTCTCTATATTTGTCTTCATTAATAAGCATTAAATTTGACAGCAGTGAAGGTTTTAATCATTTTTGTTTTGCAGACTGAACATATTTTGTCTTTAATTTTATACCAATATTCCATGGAACAACAATCTGCCAGGGAGAGAGGTCTATGGAGTGCTGACACACAGGTTATTTATTGAGTGGCAGTCAGAGGATTCTAAACACACTTTGGCATGGAGGCTTACTCGTGCTTTCATTTGTCATTCCAAAACTGAAAGAAAAAAACACTGCTTAAAGCACAGTATGTAAATTGTCTGCTAAATTGTCTACTGTTGCTGCTAATAATGATACCATATATCAATCATTGTATTAAGAGTCTAATTCACATTTTATTTCTTTTTTTAAAAAAAAGATTTATTTATTTATGCATACAAGAGCTGGGGTACAGGCCAGAGATGCGGGGGGTGAGAGGAGTCACCAGAGCCAGAGTGGGGAGCAGAACAGGCAGACTGACTGAAATACACTGCTAAGGGGAGCAGTGGGCAAGACAGGTGAGATCTGCTGCATGCCATGTGGGATGCTCCCTGGCTGGCCGGGGATTGAATTCATGCTGCAGAGGCTGCAGATTGCTTTATAGTGTGGATTGCTTTATACTGTGATGCTTAACCCCTTGCTCCACCAGGGAGGCCCCCACAATTTTATTTCAAGGGCAGAAAGGTGTTAGAATTCTCCTTCCTTGTTTGTTTGAGGTGCTGTTCGTATCAGATAATGTACTTTAGTAGAAGTACTTAGAGCTTATCTGTTTGTATTTTGTGTGGGAAGTTTCTCCTTTTACCATCTTGCAGTGGTTTGCTACTGCTACAACATTCATTCCCATATCACAATATGAGCAGTTCAGCAACATCTAATATTTGTATGAAGTTAACAGAATTTCTTTTATGTATGCTATCTCATTGATCCTGGCAGGAACTCTGTGAAATAGGAATGGAAAATACAATATACTGTAGTATTCATTTCAGAAAAAAAATGGAGGCTCTGATGCTTGTTTCTTACTCAAGGTACAAATTTTCTTCTCATCATCTTCTCCTACTGTTACGTTAGATCTTGAATCCTCTTGAATTGTTGAAAGTATATTCTTTTTTTTTTTTTAAACTTAAGAGGAAGATTGATAGTAATCTGCACGTTTTACCCAGAATGATGTCAAGCATACAGCATTCACTTAATAAATACCTGTTGGTTCGGCTTGTTAGATTTTATACTATAATGGAGGATGAGCTTATAGGATAAAATAAGTTTTATGTAAGACTTACTACCATTAGTATGTGACTATTCATTGAGTTGTGTAATTTCTAAACCTTCCTAGGAACTTTCGACTATTAGAGCTCCCCAAATATTTTCCTTGCCATTTGTTAAACTATATATACATATATATATATATTTAAAGATTTATTTTATTTATTTATGCATACAAGAACTGTTGTGTAGGCCAGAGGTGCGGGGCGGGTCATTTGAAAGGATTCACCAAAGACAGAGTGGGGAGCAGAACAGGCGTATCTACTGAGACACACTGCTGAGGGAAGCAGCAGGTGAGACTGGAGAGGACTGCTGCATCATGTGGGTTAGCTCCCTGGCTGGGGATCGATCTCAGGGACTCAGTGACTGGCGATAGCTTGATAGCCCTGAGACTTTAACCCTGCTCCACCAAGGAGACCCTCAAACAATATTTTAAATTAAACTATTATAGATCCATTCTTTTGGCCACTGGTACCCTAGACATTACCCTAAATTATATCCATCTCTAGAAAGTACAAGTTATTTGCATGTTAGTACAAGAGGTTTTTTTTTTAATCTTTGCTGAGAATTTGGCCAGGGTAGTTTTAAAAGAGATAAATTATAATTTTTGGATCATGGAGTGTATTAAATTCTTATCTACTATAACAACAATAGCTAATACTTGTTGAGAATAAATGATATGCCAGACTCTGTCTTAAATACTATTATTACCCCATTTTAAAAATTAGATACCTGTGACTCAGTAAAGTTAAGTAACTTTCTGAGAGTCACAAGGCTAGCTAGTGATGGAACTGGGAATTAAAACAGTCTGACTAAACCACAAATCTCCTGTTCTTCATTATTCTGCACTACCTAATCAGTAAGAGTAAAGAGCGGCAGGAAAGAATAGAAGAGGATATAAAAAATTGTTTCTAGGAAGATACCCAAGCCAAACATTTACTTAAGTCACAATGGAGACTGCAGATCTGTGGGTGTAAATCCTATGTCAGGTATCTTGGCTTGGATTCCCCTGAGTAATTACCTCCTTTTTATTTAGCAAGTAGGGGCTACTTTGCCCCTACTTTGGTTATATGATTGCCCTCTTTGGTCTGAGTTGTTGTTTCTCAAGTGGATCCTAAACAATATACTCAGATATTCTTTGTATAAGACTTATCTCCAGTGTGCAGCTCAAACTGTGTTACTTATAAATTCTTGTCAAGAACACTTGGAGCAATGAATAATACATAATGAGTGTTGCCTTTTGCATCTAGTAAATTGAATTGATCATTTTTCCAGAGTGAACTTTAAACAACTCATTCTTACAGACTAGAATGGTGAATAATAATAATGATGGCTTTACAACTTTACACTCGGGTTTAGGACTTACATGGGTTCAGCTACTATCCAATTATGTAAAATGAGTAGGATTATTATACCCATTTTGTAGATGAAAGTTAATGATGTTTACTAGTTTTCAGTGGTGGTCAGTGGCTAATAGGTAAAAAAGTAACTTACAGAGCCACCACTTGAATCCAGTGGTCTTCCCACAATCTCATTATTTACTTTCCTGTCCATCCTATGACTGAACACCTCCCATCTAACAAAGACAACTGCTGTTGTTATTGCAAGCTTCTTCTGTGAACTAAATAACTGATACAGGCATTCAGTCCTAGGGTAATCAGTTGGTATAATTGCTATGAAGGCCTGTTTGGGAAGAAGATAATTAGGAAATTTTCCTTAGAGGAAGTGACATTTGAGTTGCAGGATAAAAAGAGTCTATCAATTTCCCTCATTATTTGAAAAATCCTATAGGTTAGAAAGAGGTAAATTTCCTAATTCTAAATTGATGAGGGTATAGATATGCGTTGATAGACAATGGTGAGTGTGTGGGTCATGATGTTTGCAGATGTTTTAAAAGTATATTTACATGAAATAAAGTACTTGAGAAAGGAGAAATCTTACTCGTCTGCCAGGATCCAATCAAATTGCGGTACCTCCACAAAATATGCTATGACCGTTCTGGCCTCCAGTAATCTTCCTTCCCTCTGAAATCCTCTAATAATTGTAGTTTAGACTATAGGTGACAAACTGGTGACCCATGATCCAAATCTAGTTCAAAGATGTGTTTTGTTTTCACCAATGTTGGGGTATGCCAGAGTAGAATTTTTATTGGCTTTCTTGGAGAAAAGGGCAAAATTTTGAGCTACAGTTTTGCCATAACACCCCCTTCCCCAACAAGACCCTCCAGATACTCTTATGTGATGAAATGCAAGTATACTGACAGATTGAGGTTTCAAAAGTTCATCATTAAGGGTAAGTGTGGTTCATTAAACAAGATGACCATCTTCTTCCTCAGCATCAATGTAGAATATGTATACTTAGGAATGGTAGAGTGTTAGTGTCTTCCCAAATGGAGAGAGAAAAGAGAAAATGGCACCAAGCTTTCTGAGAGATTAGATCACTGCCCTATTATATTTCTTTCTGCCTCAGCGCATTTTCCACTGAAATTGATTAAAGTCTTGTAGTTAACAGGCAGATTGAATATAATCTTTTCCTCCTCAACCTATTAGTCACTGACTACTGAGCATAACTCTGAGAGGTTTGATTAGAGAGTTCCATTAAAAATCATCATACACTGCATTTTCCATGTCTCTATGAATTTCCCTTTGCTCTGTGTGGTGGCCATAGATTTAACCCTCAGCCCATGCACTTTGTAACAAATGAGATGGGCAGAGAATGAAACCTTTAATTAATGTATCTTGAGGATGTGATAGTTCTGAACAGCTTTGCATAGATGAGAACCACTAGATATTATGCACATTGTCCCTGAAAACCAGTAGTAATAGATGTTTAACTCTTACATTACCTTCAGTTTTTATGAACCTTTAGAGTGCCATGGACCAAAGCTAGGAAGTAGTTCTGACTGGACTATCTAGAGGCCAGGCAATGTCAGTGCATCCTATTTCCAGCAAAGCAGTGAGAAATATCTGAATGCTGGTAAATGCAAAATAGATCAGGTTATTGCTTCCCTTTAGGGTACTGCAGAGCACACTGAATCAGATAAGATGAACTGGACTGCCCTTTGTCCCCAGTCTTATGATTAACTTTTCAAGTCAGAGAATCCATTGACTCAATTCCATCAAATAGTTTATTCAGTTTCTTTTAAGTCTATCATCTTCTTACTCCTAAGTTTTAACATTACTGCTTTCATCTGTAGACTCCCACTTTTACACACAATTTTGTGTGGGACTGTGGTTCTGACTCTAACAAGAAAATCCCCAAATAAGGCCTTTAAATCTTGTACTACTTGACCAAAATAGCAATCCTGTGTGCCATTGAGACTACTAAACATTCAGACTATATAACCTATTTTTCAAAATTCCTACCATCAGCTTTCCCCAAACAAAAACAAATGGGTCAAATATATAACCTATCTTTCAAAATCCCTACCATCAGCTTTCCCCAAACAAAAACAAATGGGTCAAATAATGTAGACTGTCCAGCAATGACTAACAAGACCTTTCAAAAGAAATTCACTTCCTTAGCTTTGATCCGGTTGGCATGCACATACCCAACCAATTTCATGGGATTCCAGGCTGTGCTGGTATTTTGATTGTGCCAGGATTTTGTTGAATTAATGACATGCAATGCAATGTTTTGTTTCTTGGATCACAGAAATGCCATTTTTATGTGGCGATTGTTTAGTTAACAGTTATACTTTGGTTGTCAGAATCCCAGAAACCTGTCTTTGTCATTGTCAGAGTCCCGGAAACCTGTCTTTGTCAGCTGGGCTCCCTTTTAATTCAATGGTGTTGTGTTTGGGTGCCAAAAGGTCGCAGTGTTACAGGGCAACCCCAATGTGAAATGGGTTGGCTTGACTGTAGGTCCTCACCCTCCCGCTTGAAAGGGATTTATAATGGGACCCAATTGCAGGCACACACAAAAAAGTTAATAAAGGGTTTATTTACAAA
This sequence comes from Talpa occidentalis, assembly GCF_014898055.3. Taxonomy (NCBI): domain Eukaryota; kingdom Metazoa; phylum Chordata; class Mammalia; order Eulipotyphla; family Talpidae; genus Talpa; species Talpa occidentalis. The sequence goes on from NW_023601543.1 coordinate 27,942,934, forward strand.
AAGGGGAAATGAAGAAAGGAATAACTCACGGAGAAAAAGAGAGTAAATTAATGAAAGTCTCCTACCAGTTTCACTGAACTGGGACCCCAATAGCATGCTGAAAGCTGGTGAAAAACCAAGGACCCCCCCAAGGCCCACATGCCTGCTTATATACCAAGCCTGGCTGCTTAACCTCACCCTCAGTTCCCAGCAATCCTCCCTTCTGTGGTGATGACATTATGGGATTTGTAGTCCTTGGTGCTTTGGATCTCTTTGGTCAGGGTAGGGGTGGGGTCTGTAAAAGCTGTTTGTGGAGTTTGCTCAGGACATCCTTTCCCCCCAACAACAGGAGAGGTATTTAGGGTTTTGTCAATTGGTGCCTCAAATAACAAGCACATCATGATGATGATGCACCTTTACCCCTCACTTCTGCTACCTCTTTCTGTCTCCTTAAGATGTTATCAGCAGTGAGAAACTATCTCTGCTTTCAAAGATAGTGAGAGGGACATAGACACTGGCTAGTGTACTGTATTGTATTGTATCTAATATTTGAGAGGAATAAAAATCTTTGTCCCATATTATGTCTGATTTTCTAACTTACAATTAGAGTGAATAGTAACAAACCAGTATTTACATACAATACTTCTTTGGGGAAAGCTATCAATAGGTAAGCCTACATATCTACTGACATCTCTTACTCCTTTTTACTGGGCAGGCATTTTGGTTGGGTCCCAAAAGACATTTCCAGCTTTTCTATTAAAACAAACACTAATGTTACTCCTGTGAGTCCTTTCTTTTTCCCTGATAAGGCTTATCTCTTGATTCTCTTCGTTAAGATCTAGGTGTACCTTTGTGAAAAAGCTTAATTTAACATCTGAAATGAGTCCCCTAGTGCAACAGACACCCATATAGCCTCCTCCCTTGCATTCTCCATGAATCTCTTTTCTTCCCCTCAGCTCCACCTCTATCTCCCTCAAAATACCAGTACTGGGAAAAAAATTAAAAATAAAGAGATACATTGAAATGTCTGCGATGGCGGACAGGAATAGGAAAAAAAATGAAAAGGAGGCGGCCCAAGACCAGAAACCTGGCTCACACCAGGAGGTAGGGGCAGAAGGGATTAGCATACCCATTGACACAGCTATGGAAACCAAGATCCTCAGGCGCCAATGCCCAGATTACAAAGCATAAGATCCAAGCAGGTATCAGACTGCTGTAGGGAGTGTCTAGAGCACAGGCCCAGGGGTAAAGATATGGAAATTGAGCTCAACAGACCCCCCAAAGGTAAAGATATGGAGATTGAGCCCATTGTGGAATTCTGCAGTTATCCAAAATCAGCAACTAACTGGAAGACTCACAAGGAGTGAACCCCTCCCAAACAGGAGCAGACTATATCAGTGCAGTCTCTGCACAGGCTGGGGCAGCTCTTCGTCTGCCCACCTGTGACTATGCACGTGCTTCTTTTCACCAACTCTCTCCCTGTGCAGGGCAGCAGCTTCCTGCCTTCCTGTGACCTGTACCATGCTGGGTCTTCACTTCCCCTCAGCAGAGGCAGCTCTCTTCAAGGCTACCTGCCTGCAACCAGTCAGGCCTCTCTCAGCAAACCTGTCCCTTTCCGGGCAGCTCTTTCTGCCCGCTTGTGTCTATACAAGTGTCCTTTTATTCTTTTGTCCCTTTCCCTAATAAATCTGCCCTTTAAATATAACTAACGTCTCTGTCTTGTGGAGAAACTCGCCTGGGGAACTGGCGCGTGCCACTGAAAAGGGAGCTCTGGTGAAACCTTTCCCTGAGTGAACCCAAGGACCCCCCACTCTAAACCCACAGACTCCAAAAAACACCTGCAGGCTTCAAAATAAAGCTTAATGTTCCAAGCATGAACTTTGGCATGCAGTCTCCCTGGATTTCCAGGTTTCAGACCCTTAGAGTTCTAAAGTAGTGGAAGTATTTCTCATTCTGTGGTTCCTGCTGTTACATTAGAATATCCTGGCTAAATTAAATTCATAGATGACCCAGTCATACAGTGCGGGGCGGGGGGGGGGGTGTGAGTAATGGAAATTTACTGGGTACCAATTTTACAGGGCAGAGAGAGGGCCACCCAGAACCCCCAAACCTGCCTGTCCTAAATAGGTTCTGCCATCTGCCACATCAAGACAAAAACATACTCTAATTGTAACAGGGTGGTCCCCAGGAAAGGGGGAGGTTTTAGGTTTCCTGCCCCACCCAAAAGGAGGGTGGAGCTGAGCAGAGAGAGAAGAATCTGTAGAGGAGACTGAGAAGGAAGCAGGATGGAGAGCCAGGAGGATACCTGGAGGAGGCATATGGAGTGGAGAGACATGTGAAGAAACTGCGTTTGTCTTTTGGTTGTGGACTGGGTGACACAGATGTGGCATGGAAATCCAAAAAGCCCCCCCAAGACCCACATGTCTGGTTTTATACCAAACCTGGCTGCTTAACTCCACCCTCAGGTCCCAGCCACCTTCCCTTTGGTGGTGATGGTGATACCGGAATTGTCAGGTCTAGTCTCTCAGCCAGGAACGGATCCCAGGCTGCAGGGGCAGCGCTGAGTCCCAGCCACTAGACCCCCACGGGTTGGTGTCTCACGAAGCCGCAGCAGGAACTTCGCAGACGCTCAGGCAAGCAAGCAAGAAGAGGCAGGTTCGTTTATAGAAAGAAAAAGTTTATTGAGGAGGAAAAGAGCAGAAATAAAGTGGGACTCCCAGGCCAGGGAACCAGGCCTGGGAGGGGCAAGGAAGCCCAAGTGGAGTCGTGTCTTAGGGAACATATACCTTTTTCCCTCATTATTCTAAAGCTGACCCAGTCTCTTTGTGATTGGTCAGTTCTCGGCTGTCTCACTCAATTTGCTACTGAGTGGGGGATCTTCACATTCCTTATCTAACAGCTTTCTCTTTCCCCATTTGTTGCATCTTTAAATTTATGGCCCAGTCTTCTGGATGGGCATCCCTGCATTGAAGTTAAACAGTTGCCCTTTTAATGTGACCATAAATTAAACCACTCTCCATTTCTCCAATCTCCGCCTCCCTTTACCACCTGAAGGAAACCAGGACCAGCATTAACAATGTTGTCCTTGGTCCTGGCATGTTTGTTTTTCCTAATGGAATTGGTTATATTTCTTTGGTTGTCCTTGTCTCTGAAGCCTCCCTAAATTCTTCAGAGGTCCCCTCCTGCACTGTCCCTAAAACTGCCTAATAACCCTAGCTTGCCCTGTCTCAATGGGATTTGTCTTTCCCAATGTCTTGATGGCTTTGGTTTGGAGTGGGGGTGGAGTCCACAAAGCCTGTATGGAATTAGCTCAGGACATTCTTTCCCGTTCAATGGAAAGGAACTTTAGTACAATTAGTGTGCAATACAGAGAAAGGGAAGAACAGGGAAGAATAAAGTTTCCAAATCAAGCATCCGAAGTTACCCATCCCCTCATGGTTAAATGTCCAGCCAAACAGCATTGGCCTAAAGCAAAGACTGAAAGCCTTCCACAAATCTAAAGCACCTTCTGGTGGGGACCTGTAGGAAAAGGACAGAAGGGGCCTGACAAGCTTGGATGTAAAACAGCAAAATCAAAATCAAGATAAAAGCTGCCACCATTAACCTCCCCCATGGGCCTCTCACCCACGTCTCTTTCGACCAGTCCAGGACCAAGAAGCAAGTAGAATTTCTTCACGTCTCTCTGCTCCAAGTGCTTCCTCCAAGTCTCCTTCTGGCTCTCTCCATCCTTTTTCCTTCCAGTCTCTTCTCCAGTTTCTCCTCTTCCCTGCTCAGCGCCACCATTCCTTGGGTGGGCCAGGGAACCTGGAACCTCCCCTTTTCCTGTCACATCAATTAGTCTTCTAGCCCTACTACTATAGCCTTAAGAAATCACTTCAACTCCTGAGTTTCTTCATTTGTAAAATGTGGATAACAGTATCTTCCCTGCATACCTCACAAAGTTATGACCATGCTTCCATGAATTAGTACTCCCATAATACAGTGGATGTGATAACAAGGCCCCACAGAACTTTGAGGTTATATTGTTTCAGACTCCTCCCCTCCCTTTCACAAAGGAGATAAAATTGCTTACCAATTCTTATCATCTGGCAGCTAGAAGAAATTAAAGGGTAAACATATTATAATTGTCAGTCTTTTCTGTATTTTTGCTATATTTTAAAGACACGGACCACTTGCCATGTTAAAGATACCCCCTCAAAAAGACTTAATGGTCCTGGTATTGAAGTCATTTTGGAGATGTTGGGTTCGGACAGAGGGGTCCTTGGGATCACACTGAGAAAAGTTTCACCAGAGTTCCCCTTTCAGTGGCACCGGAGTTTCCCTGGCAACTTGCTCCAAGACACAGAGACGTTAGTTATATTCAAAAGGACAGGTTTAGGGCCTCCCTGGTGGCTCAAGGGGTTAAGTCTCAGCACTGTGAATCTATCCGCAGCTATTGCAGAAGAGTTTGATCCTGGCCAGGGAGCTAACCCACGTGGTGCAGCAGACCTTTCCTGTCTTGACTGCTGCTCCCCTCAGAAGTATATTTCAGTCAATCCACCTGTTCTGCTCCCAATTGTGTCTGGTGAACCCTCTCACCTCACCCCAACTCTGGCCTACATCCCAGCACTTGTAGGCATAAACAGATAAATCTGGGCATCCCTGGTGGCTCAAGGGGTTAAGCACCACACTAAGAAACAATCCACAGCCTCTGCAGCAGGAGTTCGATCCCTGGCCGACCAGGGAGCAACCCACATGGCGAGGCAGACCTCTCCTGTCTCTCCTGCTCCCCTCAGAAGTGTATTTCAGTCAGTCTGCCTGTTCTGTTCCCCACTCTGTCTCTGGTGAATCCTCTCACCCCCCGCATCTCTGGCCCGTACCCCAGCTCTTGTATGCATAAATAAATAAATCTTTTTTTAAAAAAAGTAAACAAATAAATCTTTTTTAAAAATAAAGAAATAAAAGGTATACCTATATCCAAAAGGGCAGGTTTATTATAAAAGTGGCAGGCGAGAACTCTACCACTGAACCACCCATGCACTGATAGGTTTATTATAAAAGTGAAAGAGGGCCTCCCCGGTGGCGCAGCGGTTGAGCGCTGGGTGGCAAAGCTGCCCGCAGCCTCTGCAGTGCCAGTTCGATCCCCGGCTGCTCCCCGGCCACCGGAGGAGGGTCCCACATGGCGCGCAGACCTCTCCTGCCGCCCGCTGCTCCCCTTAGCAGTGTACTTTGGTCCTTCTGCCTGTTCTGCTCCCTGCTCTGGCTCTGGTGAATTCTCTCACCCTCCTGCGCTTCTGACTGTACCCAGTGCTTGTATAAATAAATAAATAAATCTTAAAAAAAAAAAAAAACATTAAAAAAAATAATACAAGTGAAAGAAAAATAAAGGACACCTGCATAGACACAAGTGGACGGAAAGGGCTGCCCCGAAAGGAACAGGTTTGCTAAAAGAGAGGCCTGCATGGACACAGGTGGCAAGCCTTGAGGAGAGCTGCCTCTGCTGAGGGAAGTCAGTGAAGAGAAGCGTGCGCGAGTCACAGGTCACAGGCAGGCAGGAGGGCTGCTGCCCTGCAGAGGGAAAAGTTTGGTGAAAAGAAGTACCTGTATACTCACAGGTGGGCAGAAAGGCTGCTGCCCCCTGCCAGTGCAGAAATTACAGTGAGAGAGTCTTTTCTTTGGGAGGGGCTCATTGCATTGTGGGGTGGATTGTTTGCTGTTGATTCTCCTTAACTATGTAGAATTTGGAAGGGACCAGAGATTCTGCAGTGGCCCTCAATCTCCATATCTTTACCGGTCTGCACCCGGTGTGACACTCTAACAGCAGTCTGACACTTGCTGAGTTCTGTGCCTTGACACCTAAGTTTTTTTTAGTTCCTATAACTGGGTTTATGGTTATGTTTATCCCTTCTACCCCCACCCCCAGCTCCTGGCATTGTATGAGCCAGGTTTCTGGTCTTCTGGTGCTTCCTTTCCAACGTTTCTCTTCTTGTCCTCCATCAGTATATAATTTTTACCGGCAAGACTTTTTAAATTAAACTTGTCAGTCACTTAAATGTCTATATTACTTTGGGGTTACATTTTTACATTTAAGGGAAAACATTTACTAGTGTCTACTTTGGTCCTTCCTTGCACTTATCTTTCTTGTGTATGAATCATCATATTGAAGTGCAATTTATTTATTTTTCATCTACTTCTGCTGTGCCCAAGTTCTTTGTCTTTGCAGATATTGATTGTTATATCCTTTGACAGCTTTTTTTCTGCCTTTTTACTATAAGATGATGTCTAGACAGATAGCAGTTATTAAAAGTTTGGGAAGTGATTATTGTCTTAGGCAGGCTGGTGTAGGGTTTGTTTAGGAATAAACAGTCTCTTTTTAAGCTTTAAAAAAAAGCACAACTCATTTATCATTAATATGAGATGGAAATTTTGTTCTCAGTGTGAATGTCACTTGAGAAAATGAAAATATGGGGTAGTTAAGTGACAAAAGTAACTGGAGTCTTGCTGAGGAAGGAGGGTGCCAAGCAAAGCCTTGTTCAGCCTAAAATGACGATAATTGTTGAAGAGATATTTATTGATCAATGATATTATTTATTTACTTATGGCTGGTGTATAAGGAGATAAAGTTAATTATTTTTAAATTGTAATACTCAGTCTCTTTCCTAAAGAAAATGAGTAAAGATGGTCATTAAATTATATTCCATCTTTGCTATATCTTAATTGTATCATGCTTTATCCAGAAATTACTATTACTGGCCAGCAAATTGTTTGTGCTTATTTAATTTAGAAAGTTATACATCAATACTTCTGCAAAACCCACTTATTTTGACAACTGGCATATCATCTCTTTGATATGTCTGCTTCCCATCTAGAAAGAAAACATCTTTGAGTGCCTGAACTATTTTCCTGTGTCCTTACTGTAACACATACCAAAGTGTTTTGCTAAAGGTAGATGTTCAGAAATGTGAATTGGTTAATCAGGAAATCCAAGCTACAGAGAAGTAAGAAATAATGGAAGGTAAGGAGTGATATAAATTCCATTGATTTAGTGAACATAGAATCATATTTTCCTCTGGCTTCTCCACGTTAAGCCTTCTAGTCTGTGTATAGATGGAACTTCACCAGTTCTAGCGTTAGGGGGGAAAAGGATGTCCTAAAGCTAATTCCATACAGGCTTTGTGGACTCCACCCCTACCCCAGGCCAAAGCCAAAGACAGTGGGAACTCCAAATCCCATCACCACCAAACAGAAGGTGGCTGGGACCTGAGGGTGGGGTTAAGCAGCCAGGTTGGTATAAAGCCAGACACGTGGGCTTTGGAGGGGTCCCCCATTTTGGCTCTCTGCCAGCTCGCAGCGTCCAGCCAGCTCTGAGAGTGTTTTTTGGGTTTCCAGGTCGTCAGATCGGGTAGGACACATTAAAGTCTTTATTTTCCTATTTTCTCCCTGAATTGTACTTTTTTCTTTTTTCCTTTTCCCTTGTAAATAAACCTTTTATTAACCTTTTGTGTATGCCTGTAGTGGAGTATTAATAAAACCCTTGTAAGCGCTCGGGTGAGGACCCACAGCCAGGCAACCCGTTCAATGTCGGGGCTGCCCTACAACACTAGGACTTTGTGCTCCTCCCTTGAGATGGGAAACCAGAAAATACACTGCTTGCTTTCCAAATATACTCAGGAACTACTGCTTGACATCCACTTGAGAAACTCATTATTTTCAATTTCTTACCTTCCCCAGGGGTCTTTCTCCTGATAGGAAGAGGGTCCGGTCCGAGAGTGTTAGGAGAAGACTACAAGGGACAAGCCTGAAATAATCTGTTTGAGACACACAGAAGGGTTGATCATGCCCAGCTCAAGAAAAACATTGTTGGGGGCAATCTCATTAGCCATTCAAGGAAAAAATGAAGACCTCTATCCTTGATCATACAGTGCCACTTTCAGGAGGAGATTTGGTATCCAAACCATTTTATGCCTGGTGCCTTCCCATCCTTTCCTACTGCTTTTGAAGGGTTTAAAGAAAGCAGCATAATAGGCTTTTTAAATAGCCACCTAGTGGTAGGTGGCAGTTTGCCAACTTGCCATAGTGGTTAAGAGCAGAGGAAGTAGTGTTAGACAATCATGGATTCCACTCTAGCTCTTCCATTTCATATCAGTGAGATTTGGCACAAGTTATTTAGCCCCTTCCAGCTTATTTGTAGTGGTAAAATAGGAATGATGATTGTACATATCTACTAGGATTGTTTTGAGGAGTAATCACTTAGCATATCAGTTGCTTACTGTTGATAGTCGTTATATTAATTAGTATAACAAATAGTAATTTCCTATCTTTGTGGCCATTATGGATGGTCTCTGGGGAGCTCTGTGAGCCACAAATTAAGGATCATAGTTTGCTAACTTCCTCTCTTTACAGACTCTGACCAAGCTGTTTTTACCCAAGGTAATTATGCCTTCTGTCAATACTGCTTAAAAGGTAGGCATTATAAACACAAGGTTCTCAGCTATGGACACCAAAGATCCTGAACAAAGGAGATAGAGGAATCTGCACTCCTTTTAATTCCCAAAATCCACTCCTTAAATGGTCTAGACCAGTGATTTTCAAAACTTTGAGCAACATCCCACCCCCTTTCCCTCTCTACTGAAACCATACAAAGAATCACAATATGTAAAGCATATAAAAGAAGTACTTAGTGTAACATTATCATCGATTCATATATGTGACATTTATGTACGTTTCAGTACAAAAAATGAAATTAGGAGCTAATGGTGACAGTTGTAGACTTATCAGTATCTATAATCCAATTTCTTTTTGCACTTTGTTTTTTACAGTTTAAAAAATTAAAGATAAAATGCACATAGAAGTAGTAATTGCAAATGATTGCATTTTGTTTGATTTGATAACTGATTCAGAAACTTACAAAAGTATTAATAGAAAATAATTCTGTGGACTTGTATGAGCTACATAATTTTTCTGAACCTTGGTTTCCCAATTTGTATCATGATACCTATCTCAAAGTGTGATAAGGGTGAAGTAAGACATTTTATGTAAAATCTTTGCAGAATTTCAAAGGCTTTCAGAATGCCTGGCTCATAATAAGCAAACAGTAAGTACTCACTAGCACTATCATGATCAGCGCCATCACCACCACCACAAGCAGCAACTTGTGTTTGAATTCCTCAAATCTTATAGCAAAATAATTAGTCAATAGAGTCCTTAGTCCTGTGCATCTTCATTGTTTTGTGGGAAACACTTTTATTTTTTTTTAAAGATTTATTTGTGCATACAAGAACTGGAGTACAGGCCAGAGGTATGGGGGGTGAGAGGATTCACCAGAGAGGATTCTGTTCCCGCGTGGGGAACAGAACAGGCGGAAATACTTTTAAATGTATATTATAGCATCATAAAATGCTGATCTCTTTAATATATTAACTCTAGTTTGTAAATTAACACATATTTGTACATGGTTTCTACATAGACTTTGCCTGGTCGATTATGAGCTTTTTGAGAGCAGGGCCTATAATTTATTATTGTGTGTGCGTTTGTGTGTGTATTCCTTAAGTGACTGGTACAGCAAATATTCAAAAGCTATTTCTAGGATTATATTCAAGTTCACGTAATTGAATTTTTAAAAACTTCCCCAAATCCCCAGTTACTTTCCCATGTCTGCTCTGTATTCCCGTCCATTTTTTCCAACATCGCAATAATTTTTTTAATAAAAAATTGTATAGGGCCTCCTTGGTGGCACAAGGGGTTAAGACAGAACCTATGAAGCAATCCACAGCCACTGCAGCACGAGTTCTATCCCCGGCCAGGGAGCTACCCATATGGAGCAGCAGACCTCTCCTGACTCTCCCGCTGCTCCCCTCAGCAGTGTATTTCAGTCAGTCTGCCTGTTCTGTTCCCCACTCTGTCTCTGGTGAATTCTCTCACCACCCCCATACCTCTGGCCTGTACCCCAGTTCTTGTATGCATAAATAAATAAATCTTTTTAAAAAATTGTATATACTTAGAAACATTTAGAATGACAACAAAACAGCTGCAATATAACTTTTGCAATTACAGAACAATTATTAAATATAAGCTGCATCCATGACAACTGAAAATGAAGAACTACTATCCCCATATAAAACTAATTTGTGTTGCACACCAACCTTAAATTTTCATGTCACTTTAGAACCCCCAGTCTTGTGCCAGGCAAGGTAATAAGTCGTTGAAGATACCACCAGGACAGGGCTCTAAAGACATATTCTGTAGCGTGTTAACTATACGAAAAATACACTGGACGGCTTAAAAATAAATCTTACACAACTTTATATTTCAATTTTGTTCTTTAAAAGGACTGAGTTATATACAGGGTGTTAAATGTTTTATAAGCAAGGGGAAAAAAACTACCCTAAATGAACTTACTCATCTTCATTATCTTCTTCATCTTCCTCCTTTTTTTATCCTCTTTGTCTTCCTCCATTTCTTTCTTTTTCCTGCTTTTTTTCAATCTTGATGACTGCCATTTGGCTGCATCAGACTTCCCTTTAGTTTGGGATGCAGCAATATCCTTTTTGTTTTTTTCCTTCAGCCTAGCAGCCTTCTTTCCGTAAGGCTGCTTGTTGTCTGCTACAGTCTTGTTGAACACTCTCCCAGTGTCTCTGCAACGTCACCAATGCATGAGGGGGATGTTCTTCTTTGATTTTGGGGCAATACTCAGAACAAAACAGAAAAAGGCCAAAGGAGGCTTCTTGGGTGTATTAGGGTCCTTGAGTTTCTTTTTTATTTCTCCTCTAGGGCCATATAAATTTTCATTTCACTTTCATCATGAGCCTTGTATGCCTTTGCCATGTCTTCAAACTTCCCTTTCTCTTTACCAGACTTGTTCTCTACCTCTCTGAGCACTTAGAAAACTCTGAGGAGTTGACTGAAACATCTTGGTACTTCTTCTTGTGGCTTATTTTGGCAAGTTTGCACAGAAAATGCAGATGATGACATTTTGCTTCTCGGCTTCTTAAACTCTCCTTTGTCCATGTTTAATTATTTTTCTTCAGAAAGGCAGAATCACCCAGTGCCCATCCAGTTCTCACTTGCCCTGGCTCTGTCTCTATGGAGCTCCAAGTACTGTTCCTGTAATTTTTTTTAAAGATTTATTTATTTATTTATACAAGCACTGGGTACAGTCAGAAGCATGGGAGGGTGAGAGAATTAACCAGAGCCAGAGCGGGGAGCAGAACAGGCAGAAGGACCAAGGTACACTGCTGAGGGGAGCAGTGGGCAGTGGGTGGCAGTGAGGGGTCTGCGCGACATGTGGGACCCTCACCGGTGGCGGGGGATCGAACCGGTGCTGCAGAGGCTGCAGGCAGCTTCGCAGCCCAGTGCTCAACCGCTGCACCACCAGGGGAGGCCCTGTAATTTTTTAAATTGTCTCCTGAATCAAGGGTTCCAACCTTTTTTGTAGGTAAGGAGTTCCTCAGTTTCTTTGTAAGAACCTCAAGAATTTGAAGGCCTTAATACCCTCTAAAGACGGAGAACAAATGTACTACTGCTTAGAGGTCACCAAAAGATCACTGGCCCACCTTCTCCAACTACAGTTCTGGGCCCTCCCATGAGTTTGTCATTTAGCGTTAATCTCTTATAGGAGAGACAAGAAACATTTGACTTTAGACTTGACAATTTCTGGTTATGAAAATAGCTCAGCAGCCATCTAAAAGTCATTACCGTTATAGAAAGCCATTTGAATACATGTAATTCACTCCCAGAGTTAAGGTTTCTGGTTCTAAAATCACAAATGTCATAAAACCCTGGTAGTTATATATTAATATTATCTGTCCTTATGATCCAGCAGGCAAATTTAGATTGCCATTACTTAAAGAATAAGAGCTCCTGCCTTCCTGTCCCCCTTCCTGCTCCCTTACACAAACATACAAACATTGTGTAACCATAACCATTACTATTGTTAGGGGGAAAAGGATCTCTTAAAGCTAATTCCATATAGGCTTTGTGGACTCTACCCCCACTCCAGACCAAAGCTATCAGGACACTGGGAAAGACAAATCCCATCACCACCAAAGGGAAGGTCGCTGGGACATGAGGGTGGAGTTAAACAGCCAGGTTTGGTATAAAAACCAGACATGTGGGTCTTGGGGGGTCTTTTTTGGCTTCAAAGCTCTTGGCTCACAGCCAGCTCTCAGAGTGCCATTGGGTTCCCAGGTCAGCAGAACAGGTAGGACGCATTCAAGACTTTATCTCCCTATTTTCTCCCTGAGTTGTACATTTCCTCATTTCCCCTTGTAAATAAACCTTTTATTAACCTTTTGTGTGTGCCTGCAGAGGAGTATTAATAAGTCCCTTTTAAGCGCGCGGGTGAAGACCCACAGCCAGGCAACCCGTTTTATATCGGGGCTGCCCTGTAACACTACCACCACCATGAAACCTTGCCCTAAAGGAGTTAAAAATCTAGCAGGGGAAGCAGACACACAGATTTTCATAGCATTGATTGCATGGCATTCTAATTGAAATAAACAAAGGATATTATGAAGGTAAAGTGGAGAGAAGCACCTAAATCAGAGTTGATAATACATCCTACAGGATAGAGAGGAGTTTTCCAGGGAAAGGGGTGAAGATGGAAAGACAGATTTTTAAAAGCAGAGGTCACTTCACTAAGCATACAACTAGGGCAAGAACCAGCATGGTGTGTTTGGAAAACTCCAAACAGTTCAATGTTAGAGAAGCATGATGTGCCAGGTAGAGGGTGAAAAACAAGGCCAGGATAGGCTGGCACCTAATCAAGCAGATTTTAGTATTAGAGTGGATACTGGCAGTCTATGCAAATGATTGGTTGACAGTTTTCCTTCATCTAGTAAATACAAGGTGATCAGGGCAGGAACCACTCAAGGGTTGTAGAAGTGGAGTGGGAAAAAAACAGATTCAAGTAATATTTAGGAGTTAAAATGGGCAGGATTTCATGATTTTTTTTTAAAGATTTCATTTATTTTTGCATAGAAGAACTGGGGTGTAGGCCCGAGGTATGGAGGGTGAGAGGATTCACCAGAGACATAGTGGGGAGCAGAACAGGCAGATCTACTGAAATACACTGGTGAGGGGAGCAGCGAGTGAAGCAGGAAAGGTCTGCTGCACCATGTGGGTAGCTCCCTGGCCAGCCCGGTATTGAACTCATGCTTCAGAGGCTGCAGATAGCTTCACAGTGCTGTACTTAACCCCTTGTGCCACCAGGGAGACCCAACAAAGGTAATTTTTAAATATCTTCATAGATTTAGACATTAAAAAGTCACACTAAAGAAATTATAATGTAAGTTAAACATTGTAACTAAATGATAATGGAAATTCTACTTATCAATACTATGAGAAGTATTGAAATGTAAACATAGAAAAACTATGTAGCATCCGATATTTTTAATAAAAAATGAAAAACTGAGAATCAATCAGATAGACATTCATCTTAAGAAGTTAGAAAGAGGACCTCCCTGGTGGCTGAGCTGGTTGAGCACTGTACTGTGAAGCTGTCCACAGCCTCTGCAGTGCAGGTTCGACTCCCAGCTGGCCAGGGAGAAACCCACGTGGCGTGGCAGACCTGTCCTGCCTCACCTGCTGTTCCCCTCAGCAGTGTCTTTGGTCCTTCTGCCTGTTCTGCTCCCTGCTCTGTCTCTGGTGAATCCTCTCACCCTCCCGCGCCTCTGACCTGTACCCCAGTTATTGTATAAATAAATAAATCTTTAAAAAAAAAAGAAGTTAGAAAGAGAAAAATGAAATAAATATAAGCTTGAGAAGAATAAAAGTAGGAGGAAAAAATTTTGAAACAGAAAACAAACATGCAGTGGAAAGCATCATTAAAATCAAAAGTTGATCCTTTGAAAATAATAATAATAATAATAACATAAACTCTATGGTAAGAAAAAAAGAACGCAAATAATCAATAAGGGTAGTTGAAAAGGTTTAACCACAAATGCAACAGATATTAAAATTATAAGAGGCTATTATGAACAATTTTATAGCAATACATTTTGATACATTATATTTTGAATAAATGGATACATTCCTAAAAAATAGTTATTAAAGAAATGAATATTGCAGTCAATTTTCTACCAGAATTTCATGAAACAGATTGTTCTAATTTTTATACAAATTTTTACAAATAGAAAAAGTAGGAGCATCCCCCCACACCCTGTTCTCTCTGTAAGTTAAGGATAACCTTAAGGGGAAAAAAAGAGAGATAATGGCAACAAAAGACAGGAAATTTACTGGATAGTTTCTTTCATGAACATAAATGTGAAAATCTTAAACAAAATATTAGGGCATTGAACCCATCAGGATATAAAAAAGGAAAATCTGTCACGACATCTTGGATTAATTCCAGGAAATACAACTGTTGTTTTGATATTTGGACATATATAAATTTAAATTACAACATTAATATTTTAAAGGTGAAAAATATGCTTCTCTTGGTAGAGATTTTTCACACAACAGTACACGGTTTACTCCCTGACAATTCATTTGACCTCAGTAGAAGTTGAAACATTTTAAAGCAAGGAGCAATATTTTTTCTCAGATTTCAGTTTGGTTAGTCACTGCTAACACATAAATACTGCAGATATTATATTATTTAAAAATGAAGCATAATTTCCCGATTACAAAATAATCTTTCTTAATTTATAGAAAGTCGGAAAATACAGAAAACACAATAAGAAAAATGAGATTTCCCATAATTCCAATATTCTTAAAACATTTTGGTATGTATCCTTCCAATGTTTTTTGTGCGTGTGTGTGCATTTGTAATTTACATGAATATGACCATAATGTACGTACTACTCTGTTGTAACAGCCTATTTTCATTTATTAATATCATAAAATTTTTCATATTATTTTCCTGACAGATTCATATATTATCTTGTAATGACTAAACGGCTATATCATAATTTATTCAGTTCCTCCCCTATTGTTAGACATTTTAGGTTTTTATCATTATAAGTTGTTATAAATAATGCAGTGATTCTGATAGCTGAGCCTTTCTACTTATCTATAATTTTCCTTAGGATACCTAAATACAAGTAAAACTGCTAAGACAAGTGAAAGGAACTCTCATATACTTTTTCTGAGTTGTAAACTGGTCCAACCCCTATGACAAACAGTATATAGACGTTTCTCAATATATGAAAAATAGACCTACCATTTCACCCAGCAATTGCACTTCTAGGTCTCTATCTAAAAGATGCAAAAACAGGGCCTCCCCAGTGGCGCAGCAGTTGAGCGCTGGGCTGCAAAGCTGCCCGGAGCCTCTGCAGCGCCAGTTCGATCCCTGGCCACTGGTGAGGGTCCCACATGGCGCTCAGACCAATCCTGCTGCACCCGCTGCTCCCCTCAGCAGTGTACCTCAGTCCTTCTGCCTTTTTTGCTCCCCGCTCTGGCTCTGGTGAATTATCTCACCCTCCCGTGCTTCTGACTGTACCCAGTGCTTGTATAAATAAATAAATAAATCTTTAAAAAAAGAAAAACCACTTTCCTTTAAAAAAAAATTAAAAAAAAAAAGATGTAAGAACACTAACTCGAAGGAACATATGCACTCTTATGTTCATTGCAGCACTATTTAAAATAGCCAAAATATGGAAACAACCAAAGTGCTCAAGGACAGATAAGTACTCTATATATACAGATAAGTACTCTATCTCTATATATACAATGGAATACTACACAAATATAAAACAAGATAAACTCTTGCCATTTACAACAACATGGATGGAACTGGAGAGATGATGCTCAGCAAAATAAGTCAGAGGAGAAAGACAAATACTGGATGGTTTCACTTACATGTGGAATATAGAAAAACAAAAGAAGCATTAAACAAAACCAAACTCATAACAAACCCTAGATATCTAGCTGTGGAATTGAGACTACAAGAGGGAGAGAGGGAAAAACACAGTTGAGAGGGGACAGAATGGATTATGGTGGAGGAATATAGGTGTCCTGGTGATGGTTTGGTATGGTGACATGTATCTGAGGAGATATGATCCTCTGAATCACATACAATGTGAATCATATACAATTTTACTTCAATAAAAATATTTTTAATAAAATAAAATCCATAATTTAAATTAAAAGTTAAAAACTAAAACAAATTGTGCAAATTTTGAAGGCTCAAGAAATTATCTATTTCAGATACATATCGAAGTACATATATTAAATTAAGATGCAGGGAAGGTAGTGTTTCAAATTAGATTCTTCAGAGCTAGTTAACTACTAATTTTGAAAAAGTCAAATCCATATGCCATACAATACATCAGAAGATATGCCAGGCATAGTAAAATTTTAAATGTAAGAGACACTGAACCTATTGGTCCAGCCCTTAGTAAAGAAGTGTGTAGACTCCTCAAAAGACTAAAAATGGATGTACCGTATAACCCAGGAATTCTACCTCTAGTTATCTATCCAAAGAGCACAAAAACACTAATTTCGAAAGGCTGCCTGAACTCCTATGTTTATAATAGCACTATTTACAATAGCCCAGATATGGGAACAACCTAAATTCCCCAGAAAAAATGAGTGGATCAAGATGTGTAATATATATACACAATGGGATACTACTCAGCAATCAAAAAAGAAAAACTCATGCCATTGGAGCTAGAAGGGATTATTCTAAGTGAAACAAGCCAGAATGAGAAAGATAAATACTGGATGGTTTCACTTGTATGTGGAACCTAAAGAAACCAAACACAGGATCAGATAAAAACAAACTGTAACACCTACAGAAAGCAGATGATAGATCTGAGACATTTAAGAGGAGAGTGGGGAGAAGGAAGAAAACAGTGGGAAGAGAGCACAATGGACTATGGTGGAAGACTATGCGTGTTTTGGTGGTAGGAAAACTATTGTGACCACACCTGACGGGAGAAATCCTGTATTGTGAAAAAATAAACAGGGGCACAAAATAAAAATAAAAAATAAATAATAATAATAAATGTAAGAGATTTAATTGCAAAGTCCTGGAAGATAATGTAGAGAAATATTATCATAAGTATGAAATAGGGAATAACTGCTGTTATAAAAATTTGAAAGCATAAAGAAAAAGGTTGACATATTGGACCACTTTCTAAACTTTTTATGTCAAAAAACATCATGAAAAACATAGTCAACAAATGCCATGTTTAGGAAAACATTTAAAACGTGCCAAATAAAAATTTAACTCATTACTGTATAATGAACTGAAGGCTATCTATTGTTTGTGTGTGTGTGTGCATTTGTACATGTGTTTATATTTACACACACACACACACACTTGGGTCTTTTTCAAGAAAGAGAAGTGACAGCTTTCTCTTCATCGTTGCTCTGAAATGCAGCTCTAGTCTGAAGGTAAAAGAAAAAATAAGTGGGAGATGAAAATCTGGGAGTGTCTATTAAAATGATGATAATTTATTCCAAGCTAAAATGAGTAATGAGACATTATCACTTTATGTGATGTATGGCCAAAATCTTTATATATTGTAATAAAGAAGTCATGTTTTAAGACACTCTGAAAGAAAGAGGAAAGACAGGAAAGAGAAAACAGGGGAAGGTAAAGGAGGGTAAAGTATGAAAGGGAGAGTAGGGAGTAGAATTAACCAAGAACCTAGGGGAAATAATAGCAAAACATTAGCCTAGCAGTAAATACAACAAACAAACCATTTCTCATAGTATTATCATAGACACATTTTCCTAGCAAACACAAATATTTACTAACCTTCACCTTATAATAAAGGAGGCTTGTATTGGTTCAGAAATGTTTCATTGGCAGCCAGGTAGTCTGGATAGAATGTCTTATATAAATCATAAAGCATGCCTTGACTGGTACTCATGATGACAAAGATAGAATAGCTTTCAGGCACTGAAAGGAACACAGCATACTCCCTGAAATTAGCCATCTCCACTATCTTCCTCAATGTGAAACTAACTTAAAACTCTGTGTGACCTCCATGTTAGACAAGTAGAAAAACTGGGCTGGGAAGTTAGGAAGCTTCTTTACTGGGGTTTATATACTTGGATGGGCTTTTCCTTGTTCCTTTTTCACTATCAAACTTTCAATATGGTTAATAATGTTAGATACCAGAGTAAAACACTGGGTTACTCAATTGATATTAAAATCGGCTGCCTTCCCTGGGTGTCTCATCCTTTGCATTTTATGTGTTGAAAAGAATATTGCCTGAAGGGAAAACACTTGGACAAACAGTACATTTGGAAACAATCCAACTAAAAACTTTGAGCAAGTTCCTGACACAAATAAGGACCTATCCTATGTTTTGTGTTTTTTTTTTTTTTTTTTGCCCTGATTTTGCTTCATTTGTACTATCTAGACTTGCAGTTTAGGATAAATTGCAGTCTAATTTATACCAACCTAGAATGCAAATGTAATTTGAGAAATTTATAAATTAGATAAATCTAGTGCTTATGAAAGGCTCAAAGCAGAGAACGTCGGAGACTATGTAAAACCATTGACCAGGGCAGAATCTAGCAGAGTACACTGAACCTAATGCCCATTTAATAAATGTTGTTAAATCGCACCAATGACTTCACAAAACAGCATTCTTTCTTATTGCCCTGCCAAAGAAATCTTGACTGGTTTCCTATTAATGAGAGATCCACGTTCAAATTCCTCTTCCCTTTCTATAGACAGCAGTAATCACTAGCTTTATTCTATACTGCCTACTGGCATGCCTCCTTCACTATGGCCAAAGGGATACAAAGTCTTTCAAACTCTTGACTAGCCATATTTACAAGAGGAATGTTCTCCCTTCAACTCATCCAAATACTTCACCTTTTTCCATTTATAACATGGATGCCACAGCCTCTACTTATTCTGCCCTCACACTCTAACTCCAAAATATTTATTCCCATTTTTCTCTTTTGGCATTCCCTTGTGTGGCTCTCATCACAGTTTTTTGTTTTCTTTAAAATTTCGGGTAGTTCAGTCTTTTTTTCCTCAACCAAATTATTGCCTCTTAGAAATGATGGCTCCTGACTCATACCTCTTATATATCCTACCTCTTTTGTCTGAGTTCTTAACCTTGAAAGTGAACCCCTTAAGGTATATGGATAGAACTGTATTTCAATGTGATAGAGCTTTCTGTATTCCATGTTGTATTTATTTTTGAACCTTTCATTGAAGTTGAACATGAATTCATGAAAATTCATACATCACAAATGTAGCTAAATGAATTTTTATAAGGTGGCCATCATTGTATCATTAACACCCAGAACAAGAAACAGGACTATTGCCTGCCCTTCAGAAGGCCCCAAATGCCCCCTTTCCATCAGAACCCCTGAGGGTAACCCTTTTTTACTTCTGATACCAGAGATTTGTTTTGCCTGTTCTTGAACTTAAAACAATAACAATCACTGCTATGTGTTTTAGTTTATGCATTTAAAAAATTATTCTGAGAATGTACCCAAAGCCTTCAACAGACTGCCAAAAACATTCATGGTGCCCATCCCCCACACCTCCCCCCACCACCACACACACACAATGGTACAGAAACCTGGAACAACCTCTTAGGCCTTCCCAGCTCTAGGATTTCTAAGAGTCTGGTATTTATTTTTTTAAGATTTATTTATTTATGCATACAAGAGCTGTACAGGCCAGATTCACCAGAGTGGGTGGCAGGATTCACCAGAGACAGAGTGAGGAGGAGAATAGGCAGATGTACTGAAATACACTGCTGAGGGGAGCAGCAGGCAAGACAGGAGAGGTCTGCTGCACCATGTGGGTTGCTCCCTGGCCGGCCCGGGATCGAACTCGTGCTGCAGAGGCTGCGGATTGTTTCATAGTGAGGTGCTTAACCCCTTGTGTCACCAGGGAGGCCCCAGAGTTTGGTCTTTAAATAAAATGAGGAGAAATTTGCAGAACTAATCACAAAAGTAAAGTGACTCAGAATCTGATAATACTTAAAATAGATGGCAGTGCCAAGAATATGCGAAGATTGATTCATCGTTAGTCAGTTCTTACTGTGAGGGCAGGGTGGGGAAAGTACTTTTTGACTGAGCAAAATGGGCTCTATTTAATTATTTTGTTATATGTTGTTCATGACTTTGTGTTTTTTTTTCCCTTTCAAAAATTTAAAAATAGTCAACCTATCTTGTGGACAAAACTCTCGCATCATCTAGCACAGGGTCGTGCATATGAAAAGAACTGAATAAGTATCTCATTATTCATTTTGTGCTTCAGTTGGCCATCTTGAAACAAAATGTCAACTAATTAGGTATATCTTGCCTAATTGGCAGTTTTTATCAAACTTCAGTAGACCTTGTTAGCAATCAGTTATAGAGAGATGTTTGCACTGCAGATGAACAACACTACCAGGACCTCCAAGTATGAGCAGAGACTGATCTACCTAATCATGGAAAAAAACACAATTTCCTGCAATGTCTGTGGCATGAATGAGTATACCTCTCTGTGTTTTGCTTAGGGAGTTAGATGGCTCTTATTTGTTTGATCTTTTTGCCTAGCATTTTTATTCTCCTGAATATCTTTTATACATTCAATGCCATTTTTTGAGTGCTAAATATGCACTCAGCTCTGCATTCAAGGGCTGCAGCAGATGAAACAAAAATAGAATATTCTAGTTCCAATCATTCAGTAATTTAGTAACTGGTTTGAGAAACAAGGGATAATAACCAATAAGAGCTAAATGAAGGTGCAAAGCTGGCTACATTTAAGCAACAACAATAATTGGTAAAGAAAATAAGAATAATTGAATGTTAATAATTTATTCAAATGAGTAGCTTCCCTTTGGGGATGTGGGAGAAAGCCCCAAAGAATAGATCATCATCATTGTGGCTGCTTCAGAACTTATATATAGAAAAGGCTTTAGGGCGTGGCTATCTGATTAGAATGGAGGACTGAAAGTTTTGTCTTAAAGATACGTTTACACTACCAACCACTATTCTGATGTGAAGTCTGTGTTTAATTTTGATTGATATTGAAGAATAGATGGGGTTTTGTTTGCTCAAGGAGATAGGATCTTTTTGGTTTAAGATTCAGCATCCACTGTGTGCATAACTGTTACCTTTGTGGAGAAAACCGTCCCACCTCTATGGAGAAGCATGATGTATATACATAAGTAGTCATTACAAATAGAATTTTTTTTAAATTTATTTATTTATTTATACAAGAGCTGGGGTACAGGCCAGATTCGTAGGAGGGTGAAAGGATTCACAAGAGACAGCAGGGAACAGAACAGGCAGACTGACAAAATAAATACACTGCTGAGGGGAACAGCAGGCACGAGAGGAGAGGTCTGCTGCGCCATGTGGGACCCTCACCGGCCCTCCAGGATTGAACCAGCGCTGCAGAGGCCGTGGACAGCTTCACAGCGCTGCTCTCAGCCTCCTGCACCAACAGGGGTGGCCCCAAATAGAATTTTGAAGTAAATGCTAAATTCAGGCAATAAGTGATCAAAAGAAAGCTAACTCAACACTCACCAGGGTGGTTAAGGAAGGTTTCCTGGATCAGATGGAAACTGAAACAGGCTCTGAAGGAGACATTGGATAGGCACAAAGAAGAGGAAGCCCAGGAAGAATTAACATTGTCTTTTCAGATTTCCCAGTTAGCACTGAACTCTCTTCCTGTGACTCACTTTCTGAATGACATCATTTTATAAATCTTAAGTGAAGAGTGCTTTAAATTGTTTCTGAATTATAAGCCTTATTTCCACAACCAGGCTGTTGAATGATTAATTAGCACCAGGAGGTGGTATTGGATCATACCTTTCTGTCCTGAAAGAGTTAAGTCTTCTATAGATCTCTCGCTGCTAGGAGTTCAGGCACTGGGCCATAAACTTTAGATAAGAGAAATGCCTTTGTGCTGGAGTGCACTTAATGAGAGAGAGCACCTCTGTCCCGACACATTTGATGAATTCACTCAATTTGGGAAAGCCCACGCTAGTGGACAGAAGTTAAGATGAGTAAAGAAAAAGCTCCGGTTCACCTTCTTCATTCCAAGGTTGTGAATTCATTCTTGGGAGGCTTTGAGAAGGGCGGGTAGAAAGAGTAGGAGGAGGAGCAGAGGTGGGGGGATACAGAGTTTCTGACCTGAATTCCACAACAGAGGAATGCATGAGCAGCAAGAGGCACAGGTACAGGCTAGTGCTCTCACATACCTGGGGAAAGCAGTTTTTATCCAGATCCCATTACTTCAGAGAGTTGACAGTTCGCTCCAAAGAATTATAATTTTTTATGCTTTTCCTCAGAGTTTGGGTAATGAGAAAGGGTGCCATGAAAAAGGAGGAGGAAGAAATAACTTTTTAATACATTTACGAGAGGGGCCTCCCTGGTAGCGCAGAGGTTAAAGTCTCAGCGCTATCAAGCTATCACCAGCCACTATGGCATGAGTTCAATCCCCAGCCAGGGAGCTACCCACATGGTGCAGCAGACCTCTCCTGTCTCCCCTGCTGCTCCTCTCACCAGTGTATTTCTGTAAATCCACCTGTTCTGCTCCCCACTTTGCCTCTGGTGAATCCTCTCATCACTCCCCCACCTCTGGCCTATACCCCATTCTTATATGCATAAATAAATTTAATAATAATAATAATAACAAAACACGAGCACGTCCAGTATGACAACGTGAATGGTTTGCTGTTGATTAAAGCTGTTTTGTATCAGCTAGTTTTTTTGTTCATTTGTTTGTTTGTTTTGTATTTTTTATTGAGGTAACATTAGTTCACAACACTGTACAGGTTTCGGGTGTACAGTACCTCACCTCAGCAACTGCATATATCTCACCATGCCCACCACCAAATTTCTAGTCACCACACACCACCAACCAATCTTTCTCCTCTACCTCCTCCTCCCCTCTGGTAACCACCATTCTGTTGTCAGAGACTCCGGTTTTGTTTTTGTTTCCCATTTATAGTCTTTGTATTTCACAAACAAGTGAAATCATGTGGCACTTGACCTTCTTCTGATTTATTTCACCTAGCATAACCCCCTTAAGTTCCATGACATTTATTGCCACAAATGTCAAGATTTCACATTTTTTATTGCTGAGTACTATTTTCACTGTGTATATATACCACATTGGGCACGTGGGTTTTTTCCATATCTTGTTTTTTTTTGTAAAGATTTATTTATTTATGCATACAAGAGCTGGGGTACAGGCCAGACATACGGGAGATGACAGGATTCACCAGAGACAGAATGGGGAGCAGAACAATCAGACTAACCGAAATACACTGCTAAGGGGAGCAGCAGGTGAGACCAGAGAGGTCTGCTTCGCCATGTGCATAGCTCCCTGGCTGGCTGGGGATCGAGCTCGTGCTGCAGAGGCTGTGGATTGCTTCATAGTGTGGTGCTTAACCTCTGTGCCACCAGGAAGGCCCTATCTTGGCTACTTTGAATAGTGCTGCAATGAGCATAGCGGTGCATATATATTTTCTTTTTTTAAGATTTATTTATTTTTTTAATATAAGAACTGGGGTACAGTTCAGAGGCATGGGAGGGTGAGAGGATTCACCAGAGACAGAGTGGGAAGCAGAACATGCAGACGGACTGAAGGCACTGCTGAGGGGAGCAGGGGGTGAGACAGGAGAAGTCTGGCGCGCCATGTGGGACTCTCCCTGTGGCCAGCTTCACAGCACTGTGCTCAACCTGCTGCACCACTGGGGAGGCCACATATATATTTTCAAAGTCATGTTTTCATATCCTTCAGGAAAATACCAAGATGTTGGATTACTGGGTCTTATGGTAATTTAAATAAGGAATACAAGGAACACAAATCATGTTTGTTCTGATATATCATAAAATTGCAAGATCAGCAGAAGAGCTAAAAAGACACTTCTCCAAAGAGGAAATGCAAATGGCCAATAGGCATATGAAAAAATGTTCAACATCACTTGTAATCAGGGAAATACAAATCACAACCACAATGAGATATCACCTTACACCACTGAGAATGGCACATATTAAAAAAAACTGGCAACAACAAATGTTGGCGAGGATGTGGTGAAAAAGGACCCTCCTACCCTTCTAGTGGGAATGCAAACTGGTCCAACCACTATGGAAAGCTGTATGGAGGAACCTCAAACTACTAAAAATGGAGCTACCATATGACCCAGCAGTTCTACTCCTAGGAATCTATCCAAGGAACACAAAAACATCCATTCAAACGG